>NW_008751773.1:1127540-1159190 GCF_000715545.1 Opisthorchis viverrini | reverse complement strand
CAATCAAAGCCTCCAACTCCCCGATGGGACTTACACGTCAGCGCCTATGATGCTACACCATCTGCTTTTGGACCACAACACGCCAAGCAGGACACGCTTTTGATTAACGACACCCGGTCATCTCAGGTTTGTTTTCCAGGATCTTTAAAATATTTTCCATCTTTTCCTGTTCCATCCCTACTCAAGCATCGTTCCACATGCTTATCAAAGTTCACCATTCAAGCAAAATCGGAGTTAGCGCACTGCTTAGTAAGGCAACCTCAGCCTTATATGCTTAGAGAATGAGACGGCGTTCGAGCAGCTCATTAGGTCCTCATAGTCTCCAAATAACGTGTGTTGAACACTTAAATAAGTTTAGCTTCCCCAAGCTGCGCCTGTTAGTCTGGTAAATTCATAGACAGTATTTACTTCCACCAGATTCCTCGTTGTATGTAGGATTTCCGTTGCAGCCAATCATTGTAATATTAACGCCTGTACAGCTGTCACGACTGTCAAGACTATAACGTACTCCCTTCTGGCGGATACAACTTTTGATTCGCTCATGGATTTAGGGTCGTTCTCTACACAGTCGTGGGGACCCGAATTCATGTCGTCATGTACCTACTTACTATTCCGGTTCGCGAATGGTGATTATCATTCGTTCATTGTGAAATTATATCCCTAATAGAAAGCCGATAAACCGTTCACTCCATCAACACGCGAATTAGCCGGGGAGCAGTAGAAGCTTACAAAAAGTCTGAAGGTTTCGATGCGGTGTGCTTGCGGTGGTGGGTTGCACGTGGCCCTCTGTGGGCCTGCTTGAATGCAACGCAAACTATGATTGTGGACTGATTTCAGTCTATTATATGTAGGTGATTGCTTTATTTTGGGGATTCTCATTAAAAGCATTCTTGTTAGAACAGTCATCCTCGTGCTCTGATGCAATCATTCCGTTTAGTCCATCATGTTCGTGCCGTCAGTTTTTAACTCAGCTGTCCAAGCGACGAGATAGAACCCTCGGGTGGTAAGCTGGATCAATGTCCCTTCGGTAATGTTGCGGAATATAGGTAGCTCGGGTGCGTTGCTTGATTGTGGGTCTGTTCACGATTTCTTAATCCTTTCCTGACAAGTTTTCACACGTTATTGAGATGATGAATGGCCATTTTTCAACACTAGTGTTGGATCTATAATAATGATAATGATTTAGAATATCGTTTTCGAAAAAGTTTGGTGACAGTCGGTAGATTAATTGCTGGGCAACCTTTCGCTTTTGACACAAAAATTTCGTCAGGCCGAGTGACTAAGTTTCGAGGTTGGTAGAGATTTAAGGCGGAAGGAGACCCAATCAGTTAAGTCAAGCTAAACCTCTGTTGGGTGTCGGTCGAGGGGTTTTAGTGTATTAAAGTGTTTGAACAAGTGTTGGGTCGGTGGGGAACTCACATGTGTTTGGGTCCAGCCTAGAGTCTAGTTCTTCTGGTTCGGTTCATTTGATGGTTCCTCTTGAACTTCGTTTGAACTTTCTGTCAGTCTGTGTGGGTGGGCTAGTGCTAAGACAGTTGTGTAAGAGGGATGCTATGACCTTCGGTTGGATCGGGATTTCCACCCCCACCCCCCGGTTTTTTCTAATGATCCTAGGTGGATTGACAACCACACCGTCACGTGTCTGCTCACCTTTTATTATCTAAGACTGCTTTCCATACACTCGCTAACTCCACACCCTCGATTCTTTTCACGCTTTGATGCTTAGTAATTTCCATTTCTCGGCTATCAACCGCTGTGATGTGAATCGCACTTCCCGCCTTAAAATGTCCACATTCTCCAGATCTATTCTATGATTTAGGATACTTAGTGTAATATGTAACACAGTGTATAAAACAAAACGCTATATCATAATGTATAATTATCACAACAATATATGACAATAATAAAAAACAATGCTACTAGTAATACGGTACAACACTCTAGAGAGATCACTCCTGCAGTCATGACAAGTTCTGCAAACCCTACATTGTGGAAGAACCATTCCTCCATCCCCTACTTCAGTAAATTTTCCTGCGACAACGAGCACCATTACTTCGCTTGATTCGATATTTTTTTCTTGTTATAACTGTAACCCGAATTCTTAGCACTTGCGCACAACCTTGCACCTCTCACTAGCACATTGATAATGACTTGAGGCTCGAGTGCCAAAAATATTTATGCTGGTTACAAACTTGTTTAGTGATACGTTGGGCCTTAGTTTGTCCCACAGCGCTGGAATTTCAGTTGACAACGAAACCACTGAGGTTTGAAGATCAAGTATAGTGTAGCCCTTCGAAAGGGGGGAGACACTGCATGGAACCCAAAAATCCGCTCTATTAGCGAGTATCGTCTTAGTTCTGAAGGCTTTTTTAATCAATCCTACTGGAAAACGTTGACAGCTCTATTCATCAATACTAATCATCCCGTAAAGAAGCATCACATGCCGTTTTTGCAGGAAGTCCCTGGGGTGGGATATTGCTGGCATCAAAATGCTAATCGGTTTCCACGGGCATTGAGCGCTACGCCTCTCAAGTGGCAATACGTAGCCTGGTACCCTTTTCATACGAGCTCTGGGGAACCAAATTTATCGCGAATAATTGGGCTTACGTAAGTGTAACTGCCCACCGCTCTCCTGTTATTTGATGGCGAAATGTTTGCAAGTTAATTGCCAAGCTCGGCGAACAGATCACCAGCCAATAAACTCGCCCAAGTTACCGATGTTTCGAAAGTACAAGTTTTTATACACAAATGATGGGGTTTTCAGCCAGCTGCCTGTCGCTACCCTTCCAGCTTGACCTTGTGGGTATCCCTACTGTTAAGTGTATGCGTCAGTCGTAATAAAATCACCTCAGAGCGTTGACATCTGAGGAAGCGAAAATGAGGAGAGTTCGCCTAAATGCATTGTTGATTTTCCCAACTCAAATAAAGCACGAGTGCAGAGTACCCTGGGCAAAAAGTACAAACCAAGTATAGATGAACTGGAAGAATTCCAAACCATGAATATCCATGAATATCCTTTCGTGATGCATGGATGCACTGAGTGTGATTTCCCGGTGTCCTCAAAGCAGATGACTGTCTGACTAAAGCCCATCTTCAATCTAGTGGTAGTGATTCCCATGGTAGAAAAGCATCTGTATAGCGGAGAACTATTAGTCCCCGTTCAGAGAGAACACTTTAGCTCTTCTTTACTGGTAGTCCCTGCAAGAAAGATGTGAGTGGTTTTGTTGGCGTGAGTCGACAGTACCTACGCGTTCAGTGGCATATAACTGGATGAGCTATCGGAATCATTGAAGCCGTTAGCGGCTATCCACCGCTGTTATGGTACAGGTTTTAGCCAATTGTGTCAACATCGGTGTTCGCTTTATCAATTCAGCGTGTTCTAATTTGTTCGTTATTTATCCTTAGCACTTTGTTGCGCTCCTGGATTTCGATCGATAATTGCTGACAAATTCCACATTTAGTTTCAAGGGTCTTCACTCAGTAGCTTGCAGGTTGTCTACAAATACATTATGATGTGTCAAATTTGCAATTGCGACTGCGTGATGATCTGATACGGGCTTTGAATTGATCATGTGCTCGCGTTCTAGCCTTATTCATTTTGGCCTGTTCACTTCCATCGGGTAACAACCCATTGCTTTACTAGACCCAACTCCTTAATATCTTTTATCGAATAGGGTTCTCTGTGTGGGGCGGAATAATGTACGGTACGGCAGTGAAGCATCAGTGCCAACACTGATCTTGCTGTCATTGATGATGATGATGATACTTGACGTCATTTCATCTATGTCGAGGTTACTTGCTGTCATTGATGATGATGATGATACTTGACGTCATTTCATCTATCGGGGGTCGAGTTTACAACACTACAATATTGTTCATATTATTCTACGGGTCAGAAGCCTGGTAACTGCGTGCTGGAGACGTTAAAAGACTTCCAGTGTTGCACCACCGATGTCTTCGGAGCATTACCCCAGTCAGTAATGCGGAAGCATGTCTAAGATGAACTGATCACACTCCATCGGTTGCGCTGACTTCGTCACGTGCTCTGGATGCTCTTTTTACACAACAACGCGAATGGTGGAGACGAGCCATGGGAGGTCAAGCAATGGCTTGGCTGCAAACTCAATTGCGCCAGTCATTTCCGCCTCCCTCAGTGGGGACCCAGAGACGCAAAACACCAATGGTTAGAGACATTGTCAGGCATTGCTAAGTCGTATCCTCAACCGCGCATGTGCGTCGAATATGCTGCCTTCAGCACATAGCTCCCCTTTCGGTTTCCCCAATGAATAATCCACTAAAACCCCTTTATTCGTGCATCAATTATATCAACCACCCCCTCCAATGCGTTCTATGTGTCCCCCTCCTCAAATTGTCGGCGAATGGAACTGTGGAAGCTTTGACCACAGTACAACATGTACACATTTTTACAGCTGGGGATAATGATGATGAGCCGTCCAGTCGGACTATTCTGGAAACCATTTAGAACTACGATGTGTGCTGTTTACCTGCCGGAGGTCGGAAGTTCCGCCCCACAACTTTTATTTATCGGCATCGATCCCGCGGTTCCTTGTAGCATACACGAAAACTACGAATGTTTCGGTTTAGGGGAACTTTGAATGTTTCGGCCGGCCACAGCGCACAACCCGCCTTCCACGGGACATCTTCGGTCTTCCATCCTGAAATGACTGTCATGTAACCCACACCAGGGTACTCCTAACCAGGATCATCAGATTCCCACAGGAAATAAAGTGAACAGTTGGGATCCGACTCATTTGTAGACACATCATCGTGGGATCCGCCTCGAAAAGACTGGACCTTATCGTCGTGTGACGATTTGTGTACCTCCGTGACACGTATCCGTGTGACACTAGCTGAGTCTCTTACAACATGCTTGTAATTGGTTAGAGGTCTGACGAACACAGTTTCCGAGCCCTCCGGGTTGGGAGTTGGAACACGTGTGGCGATTTGTTCTGTAGAATTGGAATGCAATTGCATTTCCCGCCGAACAACGCTGCCTTGTGGTCAGATTTTTGAGCCAAAGGCTTCGGTTGAGAAGTTTCATCGTCCTTTTGTCTAAGTGTAGGCGCTCTGACAGTATCTCAGCGCATGCATTATTGCACACACAATTAAACACGTGCTACATCGGCTGTCGCGTGGTGCCATCACCTGTTTCGCCTTTTTTGCTGCATAGAGAATGGCGAGTGAGTGGAAGCAGGATACATCTTACGCCTCTCTCCTTTCACTTTCACCTTCTGGGGTCTCTTCCATCTGCTTGACCATTAGATATGAATTCGTACTGGAACGAGATCGCAGTTTTTTGCAGTGTTGGGAGTTTTGCCTGGGGCACGGCGCTACCAGGGCCACTATAGCACTGGATATCGAATCGAATAGTGGTATTGCTTAAATCTCGGAAGAAGGTCCCCACCGGCCCCGAACATTATTTTGCCTGACAAATTATCGTACGTCATGTGAAGGTGAGCATGCGATCCGATCGTGGAGTCTGATGGACTTTGAGAGCTCAGGAAATGGAAGAGTCCCAGAAAGCCGGGAATGATCGAAGATTACTTCAGTTGGTCCGTCTGTGCGGTCCCTAAAAACCTGTGGATGAAACCATCAAGGATCAGAATGCAACAGACAACGTGAGCACTGCAAAACGCCTCGGCTGATGGGCCAAGTACTTCGAACAATGATTATCGTGACCAGCGACCGCCGCTCATCTGGAGCCCCCTACAGCCTGGGAGGTTTATATCTCTATACGTTCTGTATACTTTCTCAAGCGCCACTGAGCTTCCTGTCCGGATGAGCCCCCATTTGCACTGTTCAGTCAGCGCTACTCTGATGTGTTTGCATGCATTTTGGGAAAGAAGACTGTTCTAGACAAGCGGAGAGAGTCGGTGATAGTATCTGTTTTCAAAAAGGGACTTGTAGTGAGTGTGGTAACCACAAAATGATCAGCTTGATCCGGGTCGTAACGAAACTTTTGGCATCAATTATGCTTTGTCGCTTTATGGTGGTTCGTGAAACACTGACTCGAGAGCGCCAAGCGGGAGTCCGGCCTTGTAAGGGTAGTGTAGACCAATACTCACACTCCGTCAGGGGCTAAAACAACGCCATACTTATAAACGAGCTCTCTTGAAAGGCGTCTATCTGTTATGTCCACTTTAACTACTTACTTTTAGTGTTATGATTAGGGAAAACGAATGTCCTCAGCATTTTCGGCTGTCGGTTAAGTATCGCTGTTAGCCATATCGTGGTTGACTCTTGTAACGGGACTGCCTGGCTGCTCGATTGCTATAGATTGCAGATACTCACAGTTGACTGTACATTCCCAGTGGTGGACACGCAGACGAATGTGATACCAAGATGCTTCATGAATAGCTTGATCATTGTGAGCCACATTTTCGACTCCGCTATCCTCAAGGCCGTACGCGTGGATACTTTGTACTCCATGGTTGCTCAGACCTGTGACCTGTTTAACCAAAAATGCATCCACATTACTTAAAGTAACACACCAGACATCAGGTTTTAACCACCTTGGTGTAATGGTGCTAGCTGTGCATTGCCTATCAGTTAACTCTTCAAAACACATGATTATTGGTTGTCGTTACGTTTATTGTAGCGTGTCCTATAGCTTGTGCCGTTATGATCGGTAATTCTTTGTTTTCATCTATTCTGGTCGCTCCGGTGTTTGCATTCTTGGAGCCATCCACCTTTTGTATGAACATATTTAAGTCGTTTTGCTGTATTATCTATCGATCTTTACACCATAAAACTTCGCGCTTGTGTTGTCGTGAGCATCCCTCTGTTGGGATGTACAACCTCGTTTATCCTTTGGCAGTGGCACAACATAGGGTTAAACTGTTTCTGCGTTTGAAGGCTGTTGGATTTGTGTCCACGTCACAAGTGTTCATTCACTACTGCCTCCAGCGCCAACCGTCTGAAGTGCCATTTGATTGAGAAGTCTTCATAAGTGGACTGTCGATTGGAGAAACCAAGATACTTATTTGGTTCTTAGGGTTGGTCACGTGCATCAGTCACGATCGATAATGTTCACTGACTCGTATGGAATTACTCAGATGCACCCTGCTGATATATTCGATTTGGGATCTGGAGTATCGCCCTTAACACTCTAATTCTCATGTGAGTTTCTTTACCATGTTGGTACTCTTTCTTGCGGATAAGCTAATGACTCATTCATTGAAGGATTTCCCCCCCATAGTTCTCGTTCTCACCTTAAATTTTACCCACATCAGCCCAGTGATTTCATTGGTGTGGCATCGCCAAGCCTATTTACCCCTGAGTCATGCCACTTGGACGGTCAAACTGCGTTGTCGCCCTCTTATATTTCTGAGTAGATACACTGACAGTCCCATACAACTCTGTCACAAACACTGGTTTGTTTGTTATGTGTGCAAATGTGCAAATCCGACACGATCGTCGCTTGCTGCGACCGCCGACCATAACGTGGCCGAGGGCACGCAGAAAGTACGGAGTTGTTGGCTCTTTTAGTTGCACAAAACAATGTGGCTGGGTGTTTGCACAAATAGTCCATCGGAACGGGTGACAAGAGGAGCAAAGCTAGCTGATGCGTCGTTAACCACAGGACTTGACAGTATCTAGAGTCGCTCCATTCCGTTTTTGTTGCCACTCACATAAATTAGATGTCATTCTAGTAAAACCACTGGAGTGAAAATCGGTGCTCTTTGTCCCCTGT
Source organism: Opisthorchis viverrini (assembly GCF_000715545.1). Lineage (NCBI taxonomy): Eukaryota > Metazoa > Platyhelminthes > Trematoda > Opisthorchiida > Opisthorchiidae > Opisthorchis > Opisthorchis viverrini. The sequence continues at coordinate 1,151,476 of NW_008751773.1, read as the reverse complement.
AATTGGTTCACCGATCACGGTTCGATAGACCGTTTCATGTCTTTTTTTGTGTAAACGTGAAATGGTGTACAGTATACTGGAGTGATTTTCGGCAAAAATTTTTATGGGGCATAATATCTGCCAGAAGATCTTTGATAAAACAGTGCCTCCAGAGTGATTTCATTATTTGAAAGTGTACACTTATTTTCATGGAAGGACAAGGTGTTCAAAACACACAAGAACTGACCCGTTTATTTTGAGTCTGTTGCTGTTTCAAATATTGCAGTGAACTGCGGAAGTGTTTATCGACTTGACGATGCCTTGAAAGTAGATGAACTACTGGTTTTATTAGATGCGCAATGTTTCTACCGTCGTTCGGACTCAAAGAGACGAAAACTGCCGGACCGTTGGGGCATCAATTTGATGACAATCGCTGCTAGGTGCCATGCCGGAGCCCAGCAGCGCTCGTCAGTGGGATTGTGAAAGTCAAATAGGATCCTGTACAGATCGCGGACGTATCGACCACCTTTTAATCCCTACACTTTTCTGATGGCTCTCTTAACCGGAGGACTACAAGCAGCCTGAAACTCGGTTGACCCCCCCGCTTGGCCTCCACGTCTGTGGGTTTTCAGCACTTTTCAACCCATATATTCGAAAGTAACGTAAAACTCTACGGCTGATATTTTCCTAGGTTTACCACATCTCTCACCATCACCATCTTTCCCGTTCAAATCTGCAGTCGAAATTATCAGAGAAAAAAACTTGCTGTATTTAATTCCTCCGCGGTTGGGCTTTTCTTACCTAGGTTATGCAAATGATATCGCGCTACTGGGATTTGGCTGCGAACAGATACAAGATATAAGAAATAACCTTAGAAATCTCGCTACGCGTTTTGCACTTCCATAGTACAAAGCGCTACTCCGGTATTGGGTGGGTAGGACAGCGAGCCTGGTGTCGGGGTCACCAGTAGTGGTTGGTAACTTCAATGATTTCTTCTAATGATAGTATTGCTGACAGAATGTCTGTCAAGCTTTACATAGCCCTCTCCGCCTTTGTTCAGCTCGAACATTCGCGATGACGTCATGACACTTTCTTGTCAGGGAAGCACAGCGCCTACACCCCTGCGTTGCGTCCACTACCGCTTTATAGCCACGAAATATGACCGCTGCGCGTTGAAGGCAAAAGGAAACTGTCCACTTTCGACCCTCGGTGCCTTCGAAACATCACACGTAGATCGTAGGATCGTTGTGTTAGCAATGGATTGGGTCGCGACATGCCCTGCGGCAACAAATCAAGCGCTCAGCAACTAATCTGATACGGCTGAAATTGGTGTGCCGTTCCGCATGCCAGCTGGTCAACAACTTCGTGGTGCCCTGTTTACTGGAGCCCGCGGTGTGACAGCGTTCCAATCAGACAAAATGTGAAAAGCCTAACAACAGATTGATTTTATGTTATGCCAGAAACCTGCCCCCTCAATGGCTAGAAACTTGTCGTGTCATCCCGTGACACACTATTTGGTATGTACTTTTCAGTTATACTTAGTGGGCCTCAATTAATCCTCTTTTTAACCTTGCTTGCGAGATGGCTCGATTGGTTAGAGCGGAATTTACTGTCACACGTAGATCGTAGGATCGTTGTGTTAGCAATGGATTGGGTCGCGACATGCCCTGCGGCAACAAATCAAGCGCTCAGCAACTAATCTGATACGGCTGAAATTGGTGTGCCGTTCCGCATGCCAGCTGGTCAACAACTTCGTGGTGCCCTGTTTACTGGAGCCCGCGGTGTGACAGCGTTCCAATCAGACAAAATGTGAAAAGCCTAACAACAGATTGATTTTATGTTATGCCAGAAACCTGCCCCCTCAATGGCTAGAAACTTGTCGTGTCATCCCGTGACACACTATTTGGTATGTACTTTTCAGTTATACTTAGTGGGCCTCAATTAATCCTCTTTTTAACCTTGCTTGCGAGATGGCTCGATTGGTTAGAGCGCGAATTTACTGACCGTAGGGTCCATGGTTCGAACCCGACCTCCCCCTCCCCTGTCTAGACTTGGGCAACCTGGCAGTATCCAAGCCCTCGTTCTTCCTTCGGGTAGCATGGCAACTGGGCACTGGAAGCATGTTACAGCTGAACGATACATGCGCATGATTAGTTATTACAAAGTTAAACTGAAATGATGCCTGTTTTAGACCAAAGCTGGCATACACATGGAGGGTGATCTACTTGGTTCGGATGCATTTTAAAATAGCCCTTCATACTGAAGTCAATACGTAGGTGCATCTGAAGTCGCTCTGTAGGTTTGACGTTAACAAAATACCTATTTTAGTTCAAACATCTCCCCCTACTGGGCTGGACATTTTCTGTAGGCTTGAGCAGTAAAGTCCGCACTTCAGCCTTTTTGTAAGCTTTATTGAAATAGTAACTGCTTAGCTAGCCTCCAGAAAATTACAGCTTGGTTTGATGGTTAACTCTGCCATATAATCTCGAACTTTGACAGTTTTATGCAGCGATGAGCTTGGTCGGGAATTTTACAATGTATCACAATTTGTGGTAGACTTGCTTACTCAATGACGTTTTATCCAAGAAAGATAGAATTTCCGTGACCTGTACACCAGTCGGTCCATCCGTTTACCTACTTCTCTCTGTGTTCCATCCACTTTCGACCCCAGTTGGTGTTCCTGTTTACCGCACTATTCAAAGGGTTCATGAAGTCTGAATTCAATCGTTCTTCCCCCACTGGTTGAGCTGTTGTCTGAATTTCTATGTTGTTTACTTGTTCGTCTCGCATGCTAGTGTTACTGAATGTTCATAATATACCTGATATGTTTCCCGAGTTTTTTTCAGCCTGGAATCAACGAAGCTTTTTGCTTGCTTGGCTGCAGAATCAGGCTTGGCACTATATTTTTCCCATTAATAAATCTCTGCATTTTTCCTGGAGTCGCCTCGGTAAAGTTCTTGAGATGGTCCGATGACAATCGTAGCGTGTGCCGATGAAATGAGATACTAGCAGATGTGAGGTTAAGATATTCTGTGAACCGTTCATGTTGTTGTATAAAAACCTACACGTATTCCCACCCTCCAAGGTGCCTTACGTTCACATCAACTGATCCTTAGATTTTCTTCTGGACATCAACCTTTTTTGGACATCCCGGAAATTTCGTTTAAATATTCGGGATACTCGGACGTGTTCGTTGTCTTGTAAATTGTATGAACATCGTGATATAATCTCCAAGCTCTGCATAGCCGGAGTGTAAACCAGAATAATTGACCATAGTAACTGCGGCGCAACAATGGGGATTCAGTGACAATCCAGGTTAGTCCGAGCATTCTTGGCACCTCACATCAAAGATTAATTTCAAGCCAAATGCATGGGTAGATTTCAGCTCGACCAGCACAAAAGGCCACCTATACTTGACAAGGTCATAAGCGGTAAAGTACCGATTGCAATCAAGAACTTGGCTCATCACCTCCCCCCGTCTACCGTCCATGTACCTCATTTTCTGTTTGGACGTTTTCAGACTTCTCTCTGACCACTTAAGCAAAAATGACCAGACAAGTCCTCAAATTAGTACCCGTCAAGCTAGCAGTGAATGTGCTTCAGAAGAATGCGGACACCTGAAAGGTGAAACGAATGAATTTCGTGTGCCGATGTGTCTCAGGAAAATGTCTGTGTTGCGAGATGAGAGGGTTCTTCGAGGGTTGTGACATTCAGTGCGGGCTTCAAAAGGCCATGCAGAGGAGGACAGCTCTGTTGGCTTGGGATCGCTTGAGGCTTGAGTTGAAGTTTGCTCAGCACATACTCGTTGCAACACAACCTTACTGACGTACTAATTAAGTTACTCATGGGATCAGTAGTTCAGGTGAAATCTCCCATCCCCTCAACGAAAGGGACTGTTAGCCGGTTTTGCATCCCATGTTCTTTCAAACTTTTTGCGGTGCTTCGTGAGTATGTACGGCTACTCGCCTGTCGTTATCTTCAGCATAAAGTATAATCCTCGTGATAGGTTTATCGATTAGCTGTATCAGTCCTAAACTAGCTGTAGTGGCATACCCTGGGAATATGTAGTATATTTTCATGTATTTAAGTCTCCATCCCATGATATCACCTCTGTCAACAATAGAATCTGTCAGAGAATGAGCTTCTTAGTCATTCTATTCATTTGGTCCCTTCTGCTTGTGACGACTGTACTCACTTCTCATAATCCGATTCCCGAGTGAAATTACCTCAGGTACGTCGGCGTTTATCCCGTTTTCCCTGCTTGGTTTACCATTTAATTTGGTTTGTTGCTTTTCCATAATTGTGCTGTTACTCACAATTCTGAACTATCCAACATGAAATTGGTCTAACCTTTCCATGAATCTTTTTTTAGCCTGCCCATGGATTACTGGGCTTGGTCTTTCTTCGTGATGGTTTGCACAGTGCACATTACAAGCGGAAGTCTAAATATTCCTGATTGTATCCTTTTCGGTTACCTATGTCAGCAGCTGGTGCTGGTGCTCGGCAACCCTCCATCGAGTCGGGGTTTTTTTTACTTGCTCAGTGATACCCTCAGCTCTTCGCAAAACTTGGTAGTTTTGTCTCAAACATTTCTTGATCGACTGAGGTGATGAATCATTTGCAACCGAGTTGCTCGGCTCGGCAACCAAATCAGCGGCCATCCACACAACACTCAATTGCAAATATTTCTTGCAAGGCACCTGAAAAAACTCGCCTTTTTGTATTCATGTTTGTAAGTCTTTAGTTTGTTTACCCTCAGAAGGCCTCGGAGACCAGTCTAACGATTGAGCTGCAAAGTTTACATGATCTTCCAGCATCTTTCTATTCATACGATCAGAAACCGAGCCGTTTCAGTGTGTTGGAGACTTTTGAAGCCATGGGTTTTCCCGCAGAACTAACACTGCATGCTGGTCGTTCTTGTCTTGCCCCACGTTGTACCTTCACAATGGCTTCATTTAGATACCTGCTAAGATCGATAAGTAATTTTAATTTGAAGTGTGGGTGTGTACTTTTGGCTCTGATGTTCATGAATCACCACCTGCAGTGTAAATGGGAAAGACTTGGACAACAACCAGTTGTTTTGGTTCAGTTTGAGCCCTGTTAGCAGGCTGACTGCTTTTTGAGCTTGAGATAGCTCAGTGATTAAGGCGTCAACCTACCGACTGGAAGACCCATGGTTCGAACCTAACCTCTCTCGACTGCGAAGACCCATGGTTCGAACCTAACCTCAGCATCTCGACTGCTCCTGTCTATTCTTTGGTGACCTGACAGCATCTGCGTCCTCGAACCTCCTTCAAGCAGCTAGGCACCGAAGGGTTGATTGATTGACTGCACGTAAAAGCATTTTCGGAATCCTGAGCGGTTTGAATTGAATTTTGTATCTGTGCACGTTTAAGGGATTATTGATAAATCTGGTTAGTGTGTTGACCCAGTCGATGCGATAAATCTGTCTTGAACCAGTTGCACACCAGCAGTTATCCGTGAACTTGACCCGTGCTCACTAAGAATTCGATAGGCGTCAAAGGTTCAAGTTTGTCTGTACTGTTACAAAACTGATGTGACAGTTCCCTCTCCTATCTGTCAGTAGCTTGACTGCTCAATATTAGTCACTGTCTCAGTAACCAATTACACTAAGTATATTTTTAAAACACTTTTCATACGTAACGCTTCACAGTCAATGACGCACAAGTGACTGCAAAACAATTCCAACCTACTGATAGGACTGAACAGACTGAACAGACTGCTCCTTCTGTCTTAGTGCACAACCGCGACTTGTGTTTCACGCACCTAGAGATGCGGCCTCTCTTAAGATTAGCCAGCCCTGTCGGCTACCATGTTGGGTAAATCTACACCTGTCTTCCAAGCTACTTCATCTCCCTTCATTTGTTGTATTTTCTGTATGACTTCCTTAGCTCCCTTTCTCAGATAAGCCTATAACGTATCAGTTGAAACGCGAACAGCATCATGCGCTGCTTACCAAGCTGCAATCCCATCCTTATGATAAAGCACTGAGAATTGTGCAAGAGGTCTGCTCCACTCTACACAATGTGAGTATGGGTTGATCCAAGAATTTTGTTGTTTTAAACCGGGACTAAACCCGGTACTTTTCCAGTTCAACGCTAAAGCTACCCGCCCATTATTATGCTCCATTTTGCTTGGAGACTACACGTTAATTCTCAAAGTGTACGTTGGCACCTCTGAATGCAGGTCATCGTCCTCTGGATCGCGAATTTTGAAATAATCCTCAAGGAACAAAGAACTGACTTCAAAACTTCTTGAAAGAGGTCAAACTACGATAGTTTTTCTTGTTCGCCAAGCGTTACTTGAGGGCTTTTCACTACTCGGATATGTAAAAGATAACGATGATACTTGTGTAGAAAACTGCAAAGCAGGTGATTTTTCTACGAAAATTACCGGTAGTTAGAAATTATGGAGACTTAGTCTCATTCAAGGAACTACAGAGGCGTAGCGAAGTTCGGAACTTGGTCTGCGTCCATCCATTTGACCCAAGATATTTGTAGATTCTCAACTAATTTTCTCTGGCGATTGCTCTCTTGATCCTACCAGCACGAGATACAAAATTGGGTTTTATATGAGAATCAACCGAACCTTCCGCTTCGACGCTCTCCAGCCAGATGTGCTGCACAAAGTCTGTCCCAGGGTTCCCCTGTTTTTGCATTCCTTTTAGTTTTCGAGATAACGCTTGTTTTTATCCAAGCGAGAAACGAGTACAAATGTATGGGGAGCCACGACAAGTCGAAATGATAACTCACGACCGTAGCCCTTACGAGGAGTCTCTTGTGGTGTACAGTGCACACATTGATTGTGCAACATGTCATGTGCTTTCAGAATGAACTCCCTAGCAGTATGGCTAGTGTTGAGGAAATCGTTATGCCACGCTACGTGGCACCTCGGACACTTAGATGAAAAACGTGTCACGTCCGAGATGATTATTTTTAAGCTACTAATGAGTAGGTAAGTGTTAGACGTACTAAACGTCACACGCTGCTGCACCTCCATTCAGGAATCCAGCTTATATCTTAACCTTGTATATTTGTATCCAGTCGTTTCATCAATGAGATATCATACGTCTTACTGAGACCAAATTTTTGGAGCAAGTTTTTTTTATCCTGTTCACCCTGCATCGACGTCTAGACAGTAAGGAGAAGTCATTCTGTCGTGGCGTTATAAAGGTATTTACGGATTAAGCACTACTGTTAATTTACGTGAAATCGATAGGCTCTTTGGTAGATAGAGTTGTCACATTTCCCACAGCGAAATTCCTCCCTCCCCCATAAAAATTCACCATATAGGATCGTCTCCGAGCACCGTCCTGTCAAATTCGGTTTGAAATCAGAAAACACCCGTATACAAAAACATAGGTTCGCCCGTGTAATAGGTAATAGTTAACGGCAGATTCCGCTCTATGTCCAGTCTCTCGAGTCTGTCATCGAAAGTATGATCTATTATTCAAGGGTTTTCCTTGTCTTACCGTGTTTATCTCGGTAAGCTGTCAACGTGATATCGAATCTTCCGAGTCTTTTCTCATCGAGTGCAATTATTGTCAGTTATGTGTGGGTAAATTCCTGTGTCCTGTGTGCTGCTTGTAAGCTGTGACATCCTAATTATAGATTGTCGCTCTACTGAGCCACATTTTCCCCTACCGGTTGCCTCTTAGACCCGGAAGAACCGATGTTTGGGGAATCCCTGAATTAGTGGTCAGACCTTCGAGGTGATGGTAGGATTTCCTTCAAAGGCCTCACCTCGAGTCAACTATTCGAAGACTTTTCGTGGTTTTCCTTTTCGAATTTTCCTTGAAGCTTCGTGAGATGTTAACTGCAGATGATTCCCAATAATGTAAATTAGCTTCGCTTACATGGCGAAATGCTCATGGAAGACGCGAAGATTGCTAGCTTGTCTGTGCGCAGGACCCCTATTCTGAGGCACATTCAGTAATTTATGGAGGCTTGAGTCCCAATAATACTTTGGACAAGGTGCATTTTGAGCAGGAGTTACAGGACCTCATCATTTTCGTCCCGGGCATGGAGACAGAACTCTCGACCAGTCTTTTTTTACGTAAACCATCCTTAACACTAATATGGGGCTAACCTTTCCTTACACCTGATGTCATTTGAGTACCCTAGTGCTCAGCTTGTAGACTGCCTGGTCCTCTCTAGGAACGCATGTAAAGATTCGTACTACTTAGTATTTTCGCTAGACCCTTAATCGATCGGTGCCAATGCATGTCAACGGTCCTCTGTTCTGTCCTACGCGTGCATCGGGTACTGCCTAAGTAGATCATTCGCGATTATTTTTGGGGTGCGAAAGTGTCCAGGGACGGGTCAGTAGATTTTCCGGCCAGTAATGCGGAATGCCCGCAATAGGTATCCAAGTGTTTCTGGGATTAATTAACCTTGTATTTACCTCATGATGATCTAGGGAAATCACTGGTTTGTCTGTTAGTCGAATGCTGTTAATGCAGCGCGCAATTGGGCAGTCTGTAGTTTGGGACATGTGGTCCCCTAAGAGTTCCAGTTTTAGCTCTGAAAGATGTCAACTCCAGTGGTCTACACCAACATCCCGCACCACTAAAAATATGGCACCTAGTTTCTCGCTGCTCCTAATTCAGTTTCTTACTCGTCTTACTCGTCCGCATTCACTGCCAAGTGTCGATCAGATCTGCATTTGCATCAGTACCCACCTCTAGCCCATGCAAATGGGTCTGTCCGGCTTAAATCGAGAAAGCTGTTTGCTTTACTTTGCTGTTACGCCCTTCCGCTTTGCTCATCACGTTCGACGTACTCTCTGAATTTCCATCCATTCATTTGCGACCCTGTTGAGCTTCACGCGGACATTCAGTTTGTCATGTTTTCAACCGAATAGGCAGCACGAAAGCCGGTCTCATGGTTCAATCAGACCAACATTCAAACTATTGGAGTACTGTTCTTTACAAGTAATATGTGAAGGTTGATCGACAGTTCTGGTCGGTTGACAGTTCTGCTGAGTCTAAAAATCATTAGAAAGGAATCCCTCAATTTCAATCATCATTTCGTCTTATTTGAACAAATTGTAAATGTGCTGCCTGAATCACTCATTTGCTTTAGCAAATTGGCGTTAACGTGATATGCCAACGAGCTGTAAACGAATCTGTCGTATAGGTTCCTAAAAGAATTATTGAATTTTGGGGCAGCATCTCCTCGGTGAATCATAAATAGGGAGAAACCGGTGGTTTGAATTCCCGCCTACCTTTCTATGCTACTTGTTTAGTCGTTCTTAATTCGAACTCATTTTGTCTCTATGGGTACAATCTGTCGTCTTTCTATAATCGCTGTCTTTCAAATTTTCCAGCTTTGTGTGTACGTGTTCTTACTTCCCTTTCTGAGTTCAGGTTCTTCATACTGCGTACGGTGCACTCCAGTCTGTTGATCTGGATGAAGAGCCAATGAAGGATCACACCGCGACCGGTCAGTTTCTTATAATCCATCCATATAGGTTTACCTACTTGATCTGTGCCAAATTCCACATGTGTTTTTCCAGGAGGCTTGAGTTAATGCCCGCCTTTATGATTCGTATTCATACAGTCCAAAATTAAAATCTAATAATTCTTCTGTATCCTCCGTACTGTGAGGTCTTCCTTAGAATGTTTACCGTGACTGGATAAAATGCTGAGTGTTAAGTTTTATGTTGATGCTTCGTCTTCTGTTGGTGCCTCGTTCTGGCAACGATAATTCAGTGGACAAAATTGATCGTTAATGTGGCCTTAAATTCCTTGGAAATGAGGGAGTGAACTTACTGAAGGTTCTTGAACTGTCCCTGGCGTTACCATTGGCACCGTCTCCTAAAAAACAGCAAAGCCAGCCAGATTGTCGGCACTTCGGAGCCTAGTTTGCCAAATCGTCTTGATGCCCACCGAATGCGAGTAGCCGCACTCGTTCTGTCCCGAATCGGTTTCATGTGTGTACAGGAAAAACGCTAAGGACTAAATGCTTACTGCTCTTTAGCCATTCCACTTCCAAGTTCAAATTGACCGCTGGGCTTTCACGGGAAGATGCTCAATGAAACAACATAATTCACTTGTTGCCGACGAACTGGGTGCAACCGGCTGATGCATGGCATTCGTGATCAGTTGTTGAGATGATGACGAAGGATGACGTGATTATCAGGTCTTGGAGCTGCTCTATCAAGTATAGGTTAGAATTGAATCTCTTGAAATTAGCTCACCTCGCATGTGAGTACTGGACCTAGACCATTTCTGTCACCGTCAATAGCAGCCATAGTATCCATTCGGGATATCCGTGTGAATGAATTAAGATATCGCAGAAATTTCCAGCCTGGGTAATTATAAACACGTAACCTACGTGCGTTTTCCTCCAAGAACAAGTGCTCTACCAAAGTTCATTTCGATTTCTGTCAGCTCATTCGGGACACGTTCCACAGCCCCAGTAATTCGTTCGTACATCCTGGAAAAGTTTGTTTCCACAGCAGTGAATGATTTTCGCATTCATGGCAGTGAAATACCATTCTTGTCATTTTGTTGGTACGTTGAATGTTATTTTGACATTATTCTATTTCATACGTTCGAACAAATCCCATGCGATTCGGCTCCATCGGACAACATAATTCTGTTTTGTACACTGCTTACTATTTAATTAGTCCTTTACAATTCTCTGCGTTTCTGTCAAACCCCACAGCATTGGTGTCCGTAATTGAAACCGTGCCTCTCCTGTTAGAACTATCACTCCACTATCCCGATGTGGTTCACCACGTATTACAAGGCAAGGACACTATGGACGTTCTTCAGTGGGCTGTTAACATCACAATGCTGTCTGGAGTGATTCCTGCTGCCGAAGAACAATTATTCCTTCGTGGACGTCAAGAACTAAACCTGATCCCACGACCTGCTGATTATGTGAATCCAGCCTCAGCCCATCAGGTCAGTGATCTGTAGAACACTTCTTCAATACTACTAAATTCAAATGTTTCTGCTGAGCGGGTTGACCTAGTCACATCTGATCCACGGGTAGTATTCATAGGATTACGTAAAATGTCTTTAATCCGTTGTCGGGGGATACAGTCGAACAGCGTAAACCTATTCTGAACACCCATCATCCTATCTTATCCCGGCCTAAGGCTACCACCTTGACGTGGTGATCGGGCTTGGGTGCTGCAATGATCCCGTGGGATACACTGGCTGTAATTTCGTTCCACAAGGTGCAACCATGTCAGGAAACCAAAGGAAAGCAGTTGAATCAAGAGCAGCAAGATCCTGTACTACGAGTAATCGTGCTACGAGGCGGTCTTGGGGTAAAGTCGTACTGTCCTCTCCGACAGGAGTATGAAGGCAGTAAGGTGTTCCCCCAGGTGACCAGCATATCCATATTCATGGAAAAGGTGATGCTGCCTTCCCCCCGAGGAAGGACGGTTTAGAAAAGGTCGGCCCCAAAAGCCGCACACTCCGATCGCCCAACGGTTAACCGTGACCGCCGGCGCATTTCCCAATACGGTCGGAATACTTTTAAAGCCAAAGAATCCGGTGCTGCTCAAAAGGCACCTGCTCTGCGCAGCCCTATCAGGAATGAGACAGTAATGCCTCATTCCCTGCGCCCTCGGGTTAGGCCAACCCCCTGCAGCCGAGCAGGTCAGACTACTCAGTCGTCGGCTCCGGGCATGGTCACCAAAGAAAACCCTACATTCTCCCACTGCCTCGTGGGTCAGACTTTTGCGTCAACGACTCAAATTGGGGTACCTCAACCAAACCCCCTTCATCGCACTGGGCAACCGGGAAGTATCATTTGCGCGCACAGTTCTGTATCCATCGATGTCCCTCCTCAAATCCTTCCCACCATACAAGCAAACGTCGCTGGGTCACTTGACTGTCCAACCGAAGGGCCTTATGCTCCCCGCTGCCTTTTGAGAATAAACTAACACCTTCCTACATCCACGAGATCATTTCTGTATATGAGCTTTTGGCGTCGTCGTTTAGCTGTAACACCCTTTCGGTGCCTAGCTGCGATGCCACCCGAAGGTTGCACGAGGTCTGGGATACTGCGAGGTTGCCCAAGCCTAAACAGAGGAAGTCGAGAGGCAGAGGTCGGGTTCGAACCACGGACCTTCCGGTCAGTAAATTCGCACTCCAACCACTTGGGCCATCTCACCCCCTTTTAACATCCGTAGTCTATGTCACATTGGCAAACAGGCAATGCTCGCTGAAACCTAATACTCCCTTAAAATGAGTGTATGCTGTGTCTCCGAAATGTGCATTCAAGACCCAAGCGTGGTTGTGCATCTCAGAAGGCCAAGGACGAACTAAGGTTTTTCACACTTCTTCCGTATTGTCGACTCATGCCCCAACGGACTGCAGTTCTGATGCGGAGGAGGATACTTTCTATCGAAAGATATCCGGACTCCCTCGTCAAGCAAGAAGCACTGACATTGTGGTACTTGCAGGCGATATGAATACCCAAGTCGGTCGTCTGAGCGCCTTGGGATTGCATTCGGGTGGTTGATTTGGAGTCGATGCTCGTCGCAAAGACAACGGAGAGCGAATGTTCCAATTGTATGCTGATCATCCACTGTTTCTGGCCAGTACGAACTTTCAGCATAAGTTTTCACACTGCGTAACCCGGCGGACACCAACTGCGAATCAACCCAGTTGGATCATGTAGCCATCAGCCACTGGCGAAGTGCCACAATGCAGGACTGCCGTTCCTTCTGACGCACGCAACTTGATTCCGATTACTCCATGGTGCGTGCATGCCTGACAGTGCGTCTCCTCTCAGGCCTTCTCAAACCAGCAAGATGCATGCCAATCCACCATCTTCGAAAAACTACCACAGCCCAACAGTATCGATGTGAGCTAGGCCAAAAATTCTCCACAGTAAACCAATGCTGACTGGAAGTGAGCACGTGGGTGGAGCGTGGCATAATGTGAAAGGAGCTATTTTAGCCGCGTTCATTTGTGTCTGTCCGTCTTTTCCGGTTCCACCACAAGACCACTATATGTTGTTAAGATCACTATCCGTGATCGGTGCAAGGAAATGCTTGCCAGCATGTATGAGTACGATGGCGCACGCAAATCCTTCAAACGCCAAATGGTGAAGAGCCTACGGAACGACCGAGAGCTCTGGTGGATGACGGTAGCTCGGGATATGGAGGATGATTTTACTTTCGGGAACAGCTGTGCCCTATACCAGCTGATACCACTGACTGGCCCTAGGAGAGCAGCTGTCAGTGAAACGATAAGTGAAAAAGGCGGCTCATTAATTCACTCGCAAAAACGTTAGCTGGAATGATGGACCGAACACTTCGAAGAGCGGTCCAGCTAGCCCCCTGCAACCCAGCCTGTGGAGATAGTGCATAAGGGCGAATGGAACATAAACCTTAATCGTCCGTTGGAAGAAGAAATACAGTATGAAATATCGGTACTGAACCCTGACAAGGCACCAGGACCGAACGATCTGTATCCAGTCCTTTTCAAAGAAAGCGCAGAATCCCCGGTGACCCATCTGACCAAGCTTATTGGTTCTATTTGGAACGAAGAGTAGGTGCCTACAGAATGTCGACATTTATTCCCATTTTCAAAAAGGGAACGCGAATACTTTGTGGCATCAGCTTGGTAGCTGTGACATGGCAGGTGCTCTCTGGTCTCATCTTTCAAAGGTTGACCGAACACAGGGAGGTACAGATCCGTGAAAACCAAAATAATTTCCGTCCTGCAAGCGGATGCGTCGATCCCATCTTTACCCTTCGATAGATTCTGGAACAGCGACACTCCTTCCGGCAACCAAAATGTTTGTCTTCCTAGGTCAGAAAGCTGCTCAAAATAATTTCCGTCCTGCAAGCGGATGCATCGATCCCATCTTTACCCTTCGATAGGTTCTGGAACAGCGACACTCCTTCCGGCAGCCAAAATGTTTGTCTTCCTAGATCAGAAAGCTGCTTTTGACTCTGGACCGTCAGGCACTATGGCAGTGTCTATGAAACAAAGGTGTCCCCTATAAATTCTTGACTCTACAACTCACGTGGACGTGTAAAGGTCTACAGGAAACTCTCGCATGAGTTCAACACGTTAAGTGGCGTCAGACACGGCTGTCCTCTTCAACTTCGTCATTGATAAGATTATGGAAGACTCACTATCAACCTCTAGTGTCTGTGGGATCGAATTGATATCGTGTACGCAGACTACATAGCTCTTCCTGTATCTAATGCCGTGGTGATGCAAATGCTACTAAATCTAATATAAAACTAAATGATTCTGCTTCACGGTTTGGCTTGCGCTTCTCACCTGCAGAGTGTAAAGTGCTACTGCAAGACTGTGTAGGCTCGAACCCTAGCCTCATGCTTGCGAATGAGCCGCTTGATGCAGCAGACAATTTTGTTAACCGGTGCAGCTGTATCAGTCCCGGTGGCCTTGCGAAAGATTGTATTTCCATCCGGATTTGGAAGGCCAGATCAGCTTTCATGAACTTGTATCACTTGTTGCGTAGGCGTGGACCCAGCTTATCCTTCAAAGGTCGAGTTTACAATGCTGCGGTGTGATCCATATTGCTATACGGGCCAGAAACCTGGCCGCTGCGCACCGAGGACGTCAAAAGACCTTCAGTGTTTGTGCATCGATGTCTTCGGAGCACTGCCCGAGTCCGGTGGGAACACTGGATCAGCAATGCTGAAATACGTCGAATGGTATTGGAAGAAGTAACTCACTCACGATAGATGAACTGACTATACTGCGTAGGTTGCGCTGGTTTGGCCACGTACTCCGTATGCCATTTGACCAACTTCCTCGGGGGGTTCTTTTTGCAGAAACACGCGAAGGATTGAAACTAGCCAGCGAAGTGTGAAAGCCATTACCAGCAAACTCAGCTGTGCTGGTGATTACCGTCTTCCTGGATGGGGACCCCGAGACGGGCCACATCAATGGTTAGAGACATTATCAGACATGGCCCAATCGCACCCTCAATGGCGTTCATGTATCCAAGTTATTGACTTCACTGCATAGCTCCCTACCAAAACTCCCCACTTAAAAGTGCACTGATGGTTTTGTATTCACGCCTCCAATTCGCAGCTACCTCCACGACCTCCACAAATCATCGTTGGACGAAACTGTAGCAGTTATAATCACTATACGACAAGTTCGCGTTCTTACAGCTGCTAATGATGATAATGATGATGATATCGTATCTCAAAACCTCCATAAGTGTCACTGTGATACTTCAGAACGGGTAAATACAACATTTACAAGGCACGTTTGGGAGTCCCGTCAAGAGCGGCTAAGGAGAATGCTTTTAGCTCATGGCCTAGGTGCTGAGCTAAACGTATCAATTTCAACGAAAATGTTGAGAAACGTTTGGAATTTTATATCTGATGCCAGTCCGTAAGTCGTGGCTAACACGTGCTGAAAAGCTGAACACAGCTGTTTTTCTCCTCATTTGGTTGAAGCCCACAATCGAAACTTCAGAATTCCTTCTCTAAACACAAGTTCACCTGAACCTAATCTCTACGGGGAGTAAGTAGATGTCTTTTATGTTCTGTCAAGTTTCCTGTTCACCAAACTTCTGATCAACCATGTATTGTGCAGAGGGGAAGTTCTCCCGTTGAGCTTTTCAGCGTGGCTTGATTCCACCCGGTGAGAGGTCCGGGAGTAATAGCTGATTCCCTGCCTATCGTTTTTGACCTCTTGCCTATTTAATGCTCCGGTATTTTTATTTAGCGCACTAGCTTATTTATGAGCACTGAAACCTGAATCTTTCTATCTTGTCGGTGTAAACGTTTAATCAGATAGCAGAAGGCCACTTTGGCTCATTATGAACGGAAACATTGGTTTCTGAAACGTGCTTAATTACGTTGGGTGTGGTGACGCACGCGATGCTTGCGTGTGTGGTATTTACCAAATAGTGACAGTTATAAATTACTCGAGTGTTTTCCCTGTTTTGGTGAAGAACTTCTCCAATGTCGCAGCAATTCTAATTGCGTTTTGACCTCTTACACCGTTTTATTTTCTGTTCAGCGATTGATACGCGAAAAGGCGGAAGCAGAACGGCTTCGGAGAGAAACCAGGAGGGATAGACGTAAGATTCACCGCGGACCAAAACTGACTACCAGACGGGATGAGCTTTGAGCAATGGTGGTGTGGATGGCAGCATTTGTTCGTGTGCGCCTTCTTTCTGAACCTTTCGTCCTTTGGCTGTGCCTCACATATGTCCGAACAGCGTTGCATTTTTGTTACAATAATTCCATTTTGCACTTTATGGAGTGAATGCCTTCGTAAACTACCGTGATTGTTTCAGAATTGAAGTATTTTGATCCACTGCAAGCTTTTCCCTGTGCTACTGTTTAACATGGG
Organism: Opisthorchis viverrini; assembly: GCF_000715545.1. Classification (NCBI taxonomy): domain Eukaryota; kingdom Metazoa; phylum Platyhelminthes; class Trematoda; order Opisthorchiida; family Opisthorchiidae; genus Opisthorchis; species Opisthorchis viverrini. The sequence continues at coordinate 1,135,155 of NW_008751773.1, read as the reverse complement.
TGGCCGTCTAATTGATCACGCCCGAACTGAGCCTGCCAGACTGAGCGACAAGAACAAGATAAAGAAACCGGGACACGCCTGTATTATCGGGTCAAGTCAGGTCATGTCAGGTCAGACGTACAGAGCTTATGCGTAAGTACATAGGGTGGCTAAATGTCCAATTCGGGTCGTTCGCTTGTTCTGTCCAGTCAGCGACGGCTTTCCTGCAGTGAACAATTTCACACCCACTCGGTCGTGTGCTGAGCGACAAGAAGAAGATAAAGAAACCGGGACACGCCTGTATTATCGGGTCAAGTCAGGTCATGTCAGGTCAGACGTACAGAGCTTATGCGTAAGTACATAGGGTGGCTAAATGTCCAATTCGGGTCGTTCGCTTGTTCTGTCCAGTCAGCGACGGCTTTCCTGCAGTGAACAATTTCACACCCACTCCACTGGTCGTGTGCTGCTATCCGGAACGTGTTGACCGATGGTGACCTCGGGGACGCGCCGCTGTTCTCTGCACATATGCGTTTTTTTATGTACAGACGCGTCCTGACAGTTACATGAGTTAGGTAAAGCCAGGAATACATGAAAGAAAGGAGTTGAGAACAATCTCTCAGCTGTAGCACCCTTTCGGTGCCTAGCTGCCATGCTACCCGAAGGAAGCACGAAGGCTGGGATACTGCCAGGTTGCCCAAGCCTAGACAGGGGAAGTCGAGAGGCAGAGGTCGGGTTTGAACCACGGACCTTCCGGTCAGTAAATTCGCACTCTAGCCACTTAGTCCATCTGGCCCACCACTAACAATAGACAACACAGAAAAGATTGCCTTTATGCAGACAGCTGTTTACGTCCCCATGTATATTTCTCACTCAGTCGTAAACAAGAACGTGTTCAACAAGACCTCCAGCAGTTTTTGCTATTTGGAACGAATTGAGAGGTCCTAAACAACTATGATTGGAAGATTGACCGATGAGCCGAATAATTCAAACAGTTAAGCCGCCCGTAAATCAAGACTTAAAACTGGTCTAGCCTCAATAACATATGACGTCAAGTGTGGCCAGCGAAGTGAACCGGAGATCGCTGCGATTGAGACAACGGAGGAGCAGAAATGTCTCCGCAGGGAACAGAGTCCGTGCGGAGGTCTACAAATCCTGTATCTTCGCACCTCTCAAACAGTGTGGGTAACTGATTCCGTTTCGCTGGGCTGGGTATCTCAATTTTACTGGTGATCCCCAAAATAGGCGACGGAACTGTCTGTGATAATTATCATCTTTTCTGCTACAACCTGCTTCCGAACGCGGTCTACGCACTCCAGGCCAAACCAAGGAGGATTCCGTGAGCCATTCGGCACAGTCCTGGCGATGTTTCGTCGCGAAGCTGGTAGACCTCATTAGGTCCTTTAACTGATCAGTGACTGCTCGAGTCCCCGTATGTGGTGATCGATCGGAGAGTTCTACATCGAGTTTTACGTACGGGAAGGCTGTCCAGTTTCACTGGTACCATAACTCTGCCATTGATTTATCACCTGAACTTGGATTGAAGAGTTCATCTCGTGTCCACTTAGCTTCCCAAAACCCGACAGGCGACCTGGAGTACGCTGGTGATATCGCTCTGTTGAGTGGTGACTTCGAAAAACCAAGCATGTGCTTGGTAATCTATCACATACAGCGCTCGTCGGATTGATGATATGCACGTGAAGGTTCAAGCTCTCCACCTGCACGGACGTAGCTAACACGGCTTCTCAAAAGTAATTCAGCAGGTAGCAGACAGGCTAAAGAAGGAATCCAGCGTATCTGAACTTCCTTTTGTTGAAAAAGGGAGACTAGTACATGCACAAAAATCCAGTTCTTCAACGCAGCCTTCCATATTTTCCTGTGAAACATGAACACCACGAGTAGAGGCAATCCGAGCTGAACGTTTTGACCACCAATGTTCCTAGAGGATTCTGTTCCTAATAGCGTTCATCCGGAGGTAAAAAGTAAGATTACCATCCTGTTAATTCAAGCACAGCAAGGGCTGTCTACAGTATATCCCTCTTAGTGATCGTCCCTTTGTCGTGACCGCGTTGATCGGTTCGGGCAGGTTTTTGTGACTCTTGGTAGCAGCATCCAGAGATGCGTTCTAGCACATCAGTTGCACAGCTACTTTACAAAATTGAAGAGTCCGTATACGCCTCCATTTACGACTAAAATTCAGACTATAACTCCATCTTCGTTCTTCAGCTGGATCGTTTGCTTGAGATCGGGTCCGTCAGTGCTCTATTTAGGGCTTTACTTCATAAAACTTCCGTCACTGTATGTGCTTGACCCTTGCCGAATCTCCAGTTTTGGGTGTCCAGCTGCAGCTATTACACAAGAACGTGTTTGTTGTGGTGTGTGCCACTCAAATCCTGTATCGGTATTAGGTGTAACATGTTTCGGCAGGGTTTTGTACAGTGGGAAATACGACACTTTGAGGAAACATCTGCATGGGATTTCAACATATCGGATGTGGGAAGTTAGCCAATCAGAACACCGTTCCATGCTATCTGCACATAGTGTAATTTCACTTGTATCTGAGACAAGGTGGTATTTTGTGCGCCAGATGTTTGAATTTGAGGGTACGCCTTGGAGAAGGTCGAATCTCACGGAATGTCAATAAGAAAAGAGGCTTTCAACAAGTACCTGTTTTCAAGGTCATGTGCAACCTCCAGTCTGAACTCGAAGAATACCGCATCCATTAGGTCTACGTGAGCTTTTGGTGCGATGAAGGCACTTACAGTCAAGTTAGTTTGTGCCGAAATGCGAGAGTAAGGGTCAGCTTTAGGTCATAGGAAGGAGTTGTGAGGGCTAAACTCAAGAAGTGCCACTGTATTCAGAGTTTGGGGATACCATCACATTCTTAACATCGGTATCGACGCTGCGGATCAACAGGTTTGGAAGTGGAAGCAAACGGGGTCTGTGATGTCCAAATAAACGGGGCGAATGCTCCAGCTGTTCAATACCTGGTAACCCGAAAATATAAGCGCGCTGCATGGTTTACAACCTGTTTACTGATTGTAAGCCCATTAGGGACCGCTTATTTAATATGGCTGGAGTTCTCACAGGGACGTATTCCCTTAGAACAACGGAAATATTTATTGCTATTGGCTTATCAGGAGTTGCTTTGTTCTCTCCCATAATTATAGTACCTTCAAACGGTATTTCAACTGTGGAGCGTTTGCTGTTTGTATGGCCTGCGGACAATAGTTCACAATCAGCACAGGTCAGTGTGTCGGTTGTGCTTGCCACGCAAACTCCGCGAACTGATGGTCAGCCGGTTATCAGTTGTATCTGTCGTGGCGTCTCTTCTTGAGGGTAAATTAGATTGCTAGGAAACCAAAAGTTTATTCTTTGTTTCTTCTGGGGAAGAATCGTTTATCCTCGAGAGCAGATTCGAAACTTAAGTGTCCTAGGCCTTCAAAGTTGTCCCCTCTAGGATGCATTTCATCTAGCAGGCGGGGGCATTGTGCCAGATGGACTGCAATAAACGTCAGTCCGCTGCCATCTGCCTAACTCTCTAATTGGATCACTCGAAGGCTCTGCTTAACGATTTATTCGTGGAACCTAGTTTGACATTCCCGACTTACATTTCGTTCCCCGGATTGGTTGGCTTAATCTCCGTTTCTTTGCTACTTTACCTTACGTTCAGCAGTGCGATACACTACTCTTCGAAAAAGTTTATGATCTAACAACATAACTGGGGTTATGCATTCATCTGAAAATGTCATGGAGCTTTTGAAATACAGCGTGGATGGGCAAATGTCTGCTGCAAAACCAGTTGGTCGATGTCAGTGTGTGTATGTTGCCCCTGGGAAGTGTACCGGGAATCAGTGCCGGTAGATGACCGAAAATTAGATCAGGCCAATTGGTGTTCGCCATTGATTTCCAGCTCCCGGCAAAGAATTAATGTGGGCTGTTTGGCACGGAAACTGGGTTAGTATTGGAGGCAGTTAAAAAGCATGGGACGGTCTGGTCTCCGTTGGCAACCATTTAATCGACCGAATGTTCGTAAATTGCCGGTAGATGACCGAAAATTAGATCAGGCCAATTGGTGTTCGCCATTGATTTCCAGCTCCCGGCGAAGAATTAATGTGGGCTGTTTGGCAGGGAAACTGGGTTAGTATTGGAGGCAGTTAAAAAGCATGGGACGGTCTGGTCTCCGTTGGCAACCACTTAATCGACCGAATTCGGGTTCGTAAATGGGTCGGAAAATTGTTCTGCGTGTGGTTGTCCTTCGGTTGATATTTTCATCGACCAAACAACTAGACCTTGGTTAATGTTGACTAAGGTGCCTCCTACTTGTTAGGGATTTGCAGGGAAACTTCTCATCTGAAAAGTCTTCTCAAAGTAGCTACTGAAGTAACTTTTCTTGACCTTTTGGCTTGTAGTCTGATCTACTTACTCCTCAGGGCGTCTCCCAGCGTACAAGGATTTGTCCACCGGCTATCCAGCCGATCTCGTAGTTAATTGTGGACTAATGAATTGGCCTGTGTTAACTATGCCCTGCGCTGACCCTGACTAAAGGAAGAAGGCCTCAATTCAAAACCATTTTTGGTGTTGAAGACCATCCAGATCCCACTCTTGGGCTGGTGCGTTCTTCATGGTGGGTCCACGGGGGAACGAATTCCGTTGACTAAAGATGTTGAAAGCCATGTTCGAGAGTAGAAGTCACTGGTGCAAGTTCCCTACGTCGTGTTAACAGGACTCGTGACAACGAAAGGAAAAATCTGCAACCAAACAAAAATGTGACATTTCTGTATTTATATACCTATGTATACACATATATGTACACATATATGTATATGTACATATCCATACATATATATTTATATGTATGTATATGTATACTAGCACTCAATCCATCGTCCGGTCATCAAGACGCCACCCTCGTAGGACAACCAGACACTCCATGTTCGATTCTGCGGATTTGCTTCCCCGGACGCTGTACAACTAGCAGAGTGGTTTTTACGAGTAGTATGTCATTCTAATGGACATGAGTAAAATGTGAGCTGGTACAATCTTCTAAAACCAGTTAAGATACCTGTTTCTAATTTGTCAAAAGCGCTTAACTGACTGGAGATGCGGGAAGCTCAGAATTCATCTTGTCTAGTTATCTTTGGGCAGTAATATTACTTTGACTGGAATAAGTTGCTGCGCACTTTTAGCTTAAAATAAGTGGAAACTTAACCCTCACCTACCAAAAACAGCTTTGGGCTAATCATTTTCGTAATTCTTCTCGCATATTGTGGATATTGATATGAGGCTACGAGTAGCTAATTTGGCAAGCCAAATACATTTATCTATTCGTAAGAGTCAACCTGTGCGTTTAGTAAATAGCTTAACTCATTCCAATGGAATCGGCCAGCTGAGAAGATATTGTAGTTCACAGTAAGTCAGAAGAACACGTGTGTATGGACACGGGTGTACTGTGTACACGCGGCCAACTGGTCAGCTTTCGTGGTGAGTAAACAAACAACTGAGTACATATCCAGTCAACCTACAGTGCTTACGCGAGCCAATCAATCGGACACGCACCCAGCTATTCAAGTCACACGCCAGATCGGTGGTGGAACGACGAACGGACACGCACACGCGCAAACGCTCTGACTACAGCCCTCCACCGCTAGATTTAGCCAACTCCAGCTTGATGACGTTCGACCGACCTTGACTCCCTAGCCGACCGGCGTTGACACCCTGACGCATTTGTGTTTTTTTTTCCGAACTCTCTTGCTTCAGTCCGGAGTCCACCTGCACTGTCGGCTCCAGTGTTTGTTCCGCATCTGGTCCATGCTTCCTAGTTCTGATATGGTCTAAATGACGGCGTATTATCCTCCCGTCTTCTAACAGCATGTCAATAAGGATACACTTTGTCGACCTCACACATCCACGCACCTATTCATTAAATTTACCAGCTCGGCTGGTTTCGGTTTGTGTAATGGTACATCTCGTAATGGTAGGCGACTTAGGGCATCCACCGTGAGATTCCCTTGTCCAGGAGCGTACCGCAAATGATACCGATGGCATGCAAGTTTTAGGCGACGTCATGTGAGGTATTGGCTTATTTTCTCAGAGGATTCCAAGTAGAGACTTGTGGTCTGTAAATATGTCGAACGTATGTCCAAAAAGGTAGTGTTGAAAACGTGTTACTCCGAACAGAATCGCCAATGCCTCCTTATCGATTTGTGTGTACTTCCTCTCAGCAGGCGACAAAGATCGTGAAGCGTAAGCAACTGGTCTGAGAATTCCCGATAAAACAAGTATTCACATTTCACAATTTTTTACTACAACCCTCTGCTTGATCTTTAGCTACTCGCTCTGCTATCTTACTCTTATTTTTGGATCACCTATCTTGGTCATGGCCAGTGAACACTAATTACTCAGTCTCAACACGAATCAAATAAAAAATGCCTTGTACATCCGAGGACGAATTTTGATACTTACTCTCATGTCTGCGACATACTCCCTGAAGCTAGCATATCAGTATATACCTAGAGAGGATTAGTTTTGCTTTCGTGCAGGGCAGTTGCCTGGGTAGAAGTGTACCAGACCTGCTTGAGAGTCTCACTCAGAATCCAGCAGCAGTGTAGAAAAGATAACCGGGCTGGAGAATCGGGATAGAAATAACATAGCTGTGTATCAATAACATTTAGGAGGCCACGGTTGACTGCGACAGCCGAACTGGAGGGTTCGAGGCTGTTTGTTGTGCATGATTCGGGAACAAATGATGTGTGCGATATTCCGGGTTGTTCGCAGCTTGGTGCTGATTTTTCTATAAGGATGTGAAAGGGCTATGTTGTCAGAATAAAATACGTCCAAAAAATTTACACTAATGTCGCGTATTCTTCAACATTCTTACTGGTATACTGAGGTCCCAGATTTCGACTTATCCAGGTGTCTTTCAGTGTCGTACTCTCATACCGCAATTTCAAGGTCACTTCATTCGTCCTTGGATAGCTTAGAAAAATGGCTCACAACCTGTTTCTTGTTGTGACGCTTTTTTGTGGTTGGAGAGTGACCTGTTTATCGAAGATTCCGCCTTGTGAGTGATGCCAATCTATGCTGAAAAGTCGAGAAGCGTTGTACAGCTTTTTCATCCTTCTTGGGAATCTATCGAGCCCCTAACCGGCGACTTCTGGGTTATTACCCATGAGCGGCTGATCAGCGGTGCGATTGGCTGGCTCTTAGACAGGAGATGCGCATTGCTGGTGGTTGCCAAAAGAGGTGAAACAGCTGTATAGTGCTTCTAGGCTTTTCAGTGTAGTTTGATCGTATTGGCAGGACAAAACATCCACTAAAGTTTCCAATTCTGTTAAAGCCACCGACAAGTGACCTGCTTAGTTGGTCGATCAGTGGAATGTGACACTGCTTTAATTTTTGACCCTTTTGATCGCACAAGTAAATATAAACCTTTGCGGCTTTTGATTCAGCTAACTTGGGTAGTCAGAAACATGTGAATATTCCACAACCGCACCAGTTCGGTTTTCACGGGAGACTCATCTGAATCCCAGCTGAACCTCTTATTTATGGTGTCCTTCAATTTGATGTGTTGCAACAGGCCACCTCGTGTTTCAGTTGGTACGATATTGGAAAATTCGTACTACATTTTACAGACATA
>NW_008751773.1:1105757-1125338 GCF_000715545.1 Opisthorchis viverrini | reverse complement strand
CGTACTTACCGTAAATAGACATGGCTTAAATTTGTAGTTGAATCAAGTTAACCGAAACGCAAACGGAGTAAAATGCAATCAGTGTGTGCCACAAAGTTTGAGATTACGAGAAGAATCCCGTGAGGCCTAGACGGATATATACTATTTGCTGTGGTATTCACGCTGATCAAGCACATTTGATGCTTGTTAAGAAACTTCCACTGGATAGCCGTAGGCGAAGACAAGTTCACCTGAAAGCCACGCACCTCAAAGAGTTGACAATAAAAAAATGAACGACTGATAGCCTCTACCACTGATGTACTAATAGAAATATCATGTTGTTCACCCTTGATTCATGCGACAGGACTGATACTAGGTGGCCCACGGAGACCATGTTCAATATTACCTAAATTTAGATGGCGAATATATGCCTTTTTCATACGTCGATGATTACCTGACGAGTAGCTTACTTGTAGGAAGCACCCAGATTCAGCCATCGTACTGTGTTTGGGAAATCTCCTGCCAGCATTTTGCTCTCTACTATTTTCGAATTAACCCCACCTCCGAACCGGTACTGGGTTATTTACTTGGAAAATTTGTTTTTATGTCCCCAGCTACCACTGACCATTTTCAAACACGGCACTACGGTGTGTACAACATACACAGGATGTGAGTGAACAAAGCCAGCCACTGTCCTCCAGTTAGTCTGAATCATTTCAAGAAATTGTTTATTTTGTCTAACATGGTAGAAAATAGAACTTTTCCCTCGACAAGTATGCGACGGTTGCCCCAACTGGGCTGGTGACTCATTCGGCTTGTCAGCCAGAGTATTGCATGAACATAGCAAATTGGAAGACACGCCCAACGGACCGTTATATCTCGTGTATTTGTGTGTGTACTGTGTACTGAGTGAATTAGTTGACGTTATCATCAGTGGTACTGGTGTAGGTAGAGTTGTTTCACTCCGATGTCAATAGCTTTATGGGCAAGTGGAAACACGGTAAATTTGGAAGCAACAGACAGACAAAAACGTAATCTGAGTATAATTTCAACCCAAGTGGTTTTACCGTGTTTTCGTCCACCTGTATGCTGATTGTTTATCTGCCCCTCTTCCTTTCTCATTCACTATCAACAAACCGGGTTCATGGGATTGAGACAAATATTCGGAGCCCAGAAAGGTTATGGTCTTTGATTCAATAGCTACCCATTGTGTAATAGTTAAAAAATGCACCCTATGAATAGAACACGAAAATCAATAATGACCACCTGGTATCGCCATTCAAACCAGAATACCCGCATTTCCATTGATGGTCATCAAATATTTGCGAAACGGCGAGCTTGAGCGGGCAGTAGGCTCCGGGTAAGCAAAACCGTGCCAAATTATGTTCGAATGATAACATAGACGCGAGTTATTCCGTAAAGGAATATGCAGTGTTGAGTTTGATATAAAATTTCCGTGTCACTTAGACGTAATAGATTACTCACAAGGCTTCTAAACTCTCTTCGGTAACCTACGTTTGGTTTCGCTATTCTTCGATCTCATCAGGTAGGCACAGCCCGCGAGTTTCCGTCAACCCAATGTTCAACCCGAACCCAAGCTCAACGAAATCGTGCTTATGCACTTATCTGCATCTTCGGAACTCAGGTGAATCTCTCATTCATGCCGCAATTTGATGTGTTGCAACAGGCCACCTCGTGTTTCAGTTGGTACGATATTGGAAAATTCGTACTACATTTTACAGACATAACACCTACTCGGAAACCTCGTGTTTCAGTTGGTACGATATTGGAAAATTCGTACTACATTTTACAGACATAACACGCTACTCGGAAGGTTGCTGAAAACTCATCGACAGGCCAGTTTTCAGTGACCTTATCAGCAGTGTGTATATCCATTTTGATATGGTTTAAATGCTGCAGACTGGTTTGCCACTTGGCTTATTCACTGTTACATTCAGACATGTGTTGGTTTGCTTTGGTTTGCTTGCGTCTTGGTTTTGAATAGGTGGGGCGCTGGTGCACCGTTGCTCGTCTTAGTTGGCTTAAGGACATACCACTGTTATTTCTTTTTGGAGAATTCTGTAGGCCACTACCAAAATAGTTGCGGCTTTATTTTGTCCAACTCTTCCCAATTATTGTCCACCTCAGTCATCGTTCTAGTATACATGGGTGGAGCTTCTCCCGGAGCTGTATAGATAGTCCCCTTCAATACATCAAACCGACTAAAAATAGAACAACCAAAATATTTCAGCTTCAGTTCATAAGGTCCACTCAGGGAGCGTTGTTCTTCTTCATGTTACTCAAATTACGTCAGTAGAATGTGTTTTCAGTAGGCCTTGATTTATAAGTCGAGACTCGATGATACAATTCAAGTAGTTTATTCGGGTCACAAAAATAGAGTCACACCATTATTCTCAAACCATCATTCTTATTCGATCGATCTAAATCAGAATTTTACCAATCCAACCATTGATTACCAATGAAGAGAAATATCTTTTCTAGCCACTGTTGGTCAAAATAATTAGCCACAACTTGTGGTTATGTCAGACGCTCCGTGAACTCCAGGTTCGGAACTACTGCTATGAAGAAGTTTGTCTTTTCTAGGATTTAATTCCTATTGTTGTCGATATCTTGATAAATTTTTGATTCTTTTGACTCAAGCCGCTCAGAAGCCCATTTATTTCCATCACAGCATTTGATATGGTATGATATGGTCTCGACTGCACACATAAACTTCACCAGCTGAGCTGTGACCATTAAGTGACTGAAGGTTAATCAAATGGTCGATAAAAATCTAGCGCTCATACGAAAGACGCGGCATCTGTGACTCTTCAGCTGTGTGTGACCAGGCCACTGCAGCGACAGGGATGAACGCTCTCAAACACAGAGTGTGTCGGGGTCACGAAATCTCCTACAAACAGAGTTAGCACAATGGGCTGCTGACGGGAGTTAATGAAGAAAGCACCCTAAGAGCAAAATGCTTCTCCCTGCACCTTTCGTTTTCGGNCTCCCCAAAAGAGATACCTTTTGACATTTCCCTACAAGTCTTGTCTCCATAGGTGTACAATAGTGTATCTTTCTGACCGAGATAACGAACAGAATATCGTTAAATATTATGGTGGGTTTCAGAAGCGGACGTGCCGGTTATGATTCATGATCGGAGTATTGAAGCTAGATAGATTTTATCACTGCACGCTTACACCATAAATTAACAATGAGAAAAGTAGTTTCCACGCAACTACTTGGACTAATTGAGTGCCTCCTTCCAATTCCCTTGTATCGTATCGAAATTTCCCGGCACGAGCTGTATCTCTAATACTGCAAATCAATTAGTTTGACCGAACTTCAACTAGGAGGTGGATATATTGAATTTGGTGAGATATCTGTGAGCACAATCGAGCATTTTCACCCACGCCCACTCTTGTCCAGCTGATCGTAGACGGCAGAAACGTGCAGAAGGCTTGCAAACCACCCATATACCTGAATTTTTTTATTCCAGAAGCAATGCGTCGCATTACTCGTGTAACCTTTTTTAACATTATACACCTCGTATCACAAACCCTTCAAACCAACGGAATTTGGAAGATTCTGTTATCTGAAAGTAGGGTATGTGCTCCCCTTGTTAGATTGTTGCCTAGATAACTGGCTGTCCACCTGTGGCCAGCAGATTCGAATTTGCACAATCTCGAGATACCTGGATGACCAGACAGCTTGGATCGATAACCTGAGCGAAAGGGAACGGTATAGACAAACCTGGTCGGATGCTGTCCACCGCGTAGGCCATTCATGCCGGCTGCTTCACCGGTGTGTCCGGATGTCCATCCAGCAGCGGCCCACAATTGGAAGAGACGGTGCGTGCCCGGTTAAAACCGCGTGGCATTAAAATAGGCTAGCCCTCCTTGAAAGCTGGACAGTGGTGGCCGTGCTTAGCGCGGCGGCTTAGAAAGTATGACACAACAGTCCAGCGAAGCAGTTTCTGGCAGTCTGTTACGGTGCCGAAAGTCCCAGATACTTTTATTGTTCACTGTATTAAGCTTTCTACTCAGCAATCCATGTACAGTTACGGGTGAGTCTTATCTGTTTGAATGTCTATAGTAAGTGCATTCATCTTCATTGTGTTTATCGGTCACTCATAGGTATGTTGTTATTGCTTTCAGTATTGACGTAGCAGAACTATTTTGTTGGAAAATATGAAGGTCTAGCGCCCATATGTCGCAAATTCGACTTGAGTTGCTTGTGACTTTAGCCGGATTTGACAAACTGTTAACTCTGCTGTCTACCTAAGAAACTGGTAACCCAACGAGGGATAAAATGTATGGTTGCTGAGGGAGTATCCACGATATATGAGCGAATTCGAAAGACAACTTAGTCGCTATTCATACAACAGTAGCTTTGACAGTTGATTGGCTGAACTTCGTTCTATAGATGGGCTTGTAAATGCGACTAAATACGATGGGAAAAGTTTGCGCGAGGTGGTACCGTTCGGAGCATAATGTAACGACGGTACGTTCCTTTAGTCTTTCCCCATGGGACAATTACTGTGACTGATAAAAGTGTTACCAACTGTGTCGTCCCTTCTTATTTCGCTATGTGGATTCCTAACCGATACTTTTTACGCTTTGAAACGTTTACTTCTTTCTTCTCCTGGTTTGTTAATTCTGCAACTGTACAAGCTCAACGAGACGTCGAGAACGAAGTCACCTATCAAATTCTCTTGTTTTCTTATCATCGCTTCCCTAGAGAAAATAGGTTTTTTATCTGAGGACCACCTACAGTCAGCTTTATCCAACACATCCTGTAAACTGATTTGATAAGGCTTTCATCTTCATGTCCACTTACGGTAGCCGTCTGCTTCGCTTTAATCGGGGATTGTTTTATCCACTACCAAAAAAGCGATGTTTGCTTTTTACGACGCGGTAGAAGTTATGCGCTTTACTCTAGGGAGAGGCCAGTGAGTTACCCTGGAGTTACATCGCAGGTTACCATTCCAGAGGAGAAGACTCTGAATACTGGTCACAATCATTTCTTCATGGAGCCTCCGTTCTTGAAAGACCTAGGCCTGCAGTGGCAACAGTGTACGAGGGAAATTGTGCAAGTCCTATGGCTCTTATCCCCACCACCCTGATTCGAACAACTTTTCAGTTGTCCTCGTGCGGTTATTTTGCTTAAACCATACCAAAGGACGAAGGTACTGGATTCAAGTTTCGAACTCATTTGAGCTCAAGTAGATTTTCTCGGCGGTACTGGGACTTGAACTCCTTTAATTTAACGCGCGCAGAATTCTAAGGGCTAAATGTCCCCCAAACTATGCACCCTGATCAGACAAGCATGTTCAAATTCTAGTGCTTGATCTGAGGCTTCATAATGATGACCCTTATTTTGATCAAATGAGACGTTTGTCCAGAATTTCCGGTTGGATAACAACAGCGGCGCTTGAAAACTACGGGCTAGTTTGTTCCGATTACTTGTGATTTGTTTCGTGGGAGTCTTGTTCAAAATCGAATAACGAGGATACAAAAAATCCTTCTGAAAGGATACAAGACATTAAACAGCATGAAGCACTAAATAAGCAACGAGGAATTGAGTCATCTACTGGGATCAGCAGAAATAATAGTAAAAAGTTTAAACGATCCTCGAACTATCGAGTGCACACAACTGGTGATGCTTGCTGGTAAATCAAACAAGAAATCCAGAAAAAAACCTGGGTGGTTTTAGTATAGTTTCCGCGTCTGATAAATGTTTTCTACGGAGGTGAGATGGCTCAGATACTGGAACGCGGATTTACTAACCGGAAAGCTTGTGGTCCGAACCAGACCTCTGCCTCTCGACTTCTCCTGTCTGGGCTTGGGCAGCCTGGCACTATCCCAGTCCTCGTGCTCCCTCTGGATGGCACGGCAGTCAGGAACCGAAAGGATGTTACAACTGAACGATTATTATTTATTTAAATGTTTACTTCGCTCTTATTGCCCCTGAACGTGGTCAAACAGTCCAATGGAAAACATGTACTTCCTCATGCCCATACAGAACACCTCTGTGCGATACACAAAATCTCGCTGACAGGGGATGTTTACTATGCGAGATATATAAGAAGTGGACCTCTCTTTGAGAAAATGTAGTCTTTTTTGAGGTTTCATTTGGTTAGGGTTTGTTTGCTCCAGATGTTCGCTCCCCTTACGCATGCGTGATTCAGACGTATACTGGTGCATCGGGGCTGCATGCTTGTGGTGAACACACAACACCCCGTCTCAGAAAATATAGGAATATCGTGCGTGATTCAGACGTATACTGGTGCATCGACAAGTCAGGGCTGCATGCTTGTGGTGAACACACAACGCCCCGTCTCAGAGAATATAGGAACATCATTTAATGTGCAGCTATACTACGTAGTGCAAAACATTCGAAAATGGCATACATGAATATGATAACTTCTAGGTCCTGTGTGTTGTGTAACATTTCCATAATAGTTTGTTTAATTACGTTGATTAGAATGCGAAAAATGGGGTAGATAAGAGGACATTACCTACTACTTGTAGTGCTGTACCCAGGAAATTAAGCCTCCATCGGATATCAAGATTTGTTGTAAATAACCTTTTGCTTGATTTGACCGATCATTCGCTTCTTGAAGGCAGCTCGTTTGACGATCACCTTGTCTCTAATAACACCGACGATTCTTGGGTTCAATGACTTCGTGCCATTCTTGCATGCATTTCCTTGATCCCTTTCCTCATCTTCCACCATCCATTGATCTTCTTCTCTCCATCCATATGTATACATTTATACATATATACATATATATGTATATATAATACACATTGTCCACCATTAGGAAGGCACGTCTTAGTTTGGGCCACCTAACACGCTTCTGGCACACTCAGATGGAAATTCATCCAAGAGGAATACAACGACTCATTTGCTCTGCCTACCTAACGCACTACGAGGTTGTCCTAATTCTCCATAAGGGACGACTCTTGGATGACTCAAATTAAACACGTGATTTCTGAGACTACACTGTTTCGTTTTTGTAGTGTGATAATAAAATACAAAAGAGCTGTTGCTACACTCGATATCTGGTGTTTCTGATCTCAGCGGCGTTTTGTGATCTCCAACATTAGTGAGACTGGAAGATTTCCACATCGTTAAGCTTGCATGAGTTTTATATGCAGTGTCTATAGAACTATCGCGCGAAGATGTGCTTTTCTCTGGTCTTTTACTGCAATTATCATGAACGATTATCTTGATCTGTGCTGTGCGGGTTTTTTCCGTCTGGATCCGATAGGACCGTCTGAAACTGGGAACAATTTCGGAATACTCTACGGCATCGTTCACCTCAACCGCGTAAGAACTTAAAGTCTTCTGGGTTAAAAGTTCAACGACTTTTTCTCCACAAATATGCATTTTTCAGTTCCACCTGTCGGGTGAGAACACCTCTAGGAAGATGTCTTTCTGGCCGGTCCTCTGAGGTGGTCTCAAGACGAAGAAAATCATATATACATATACATATATATATATATATATATATATATATATATATATATTCAGTTAACTACATTTAATACATTTAATAGGATAATATCTACTACGACATAAGTATAGATCTCAAGTAAACAGCCCACAAATCGAGTGATGCAGAGCTGCTTGGTTCAGTTCGGTTTCAGTGCAAAACGGTTAGTGATCGTCACTTATTTATAGCTTGATTATCGGTAACCGATTTCCCAAAAGCTGGTATGATGTGTGAAATAGTGCNTGAAATAGTGCTGCACAGATTAGAGCAAAAGCATATATGACTGAATATCTTGCCTCCAAAACAGCTCCACCGGTCCACCATATCGGATCCAACGGACGCCTCCAAACATTACATAAACCACTGGCTGTTGTTGTGAAGCCCAAGTTGGTTCTATGGACAAGCCACTGTGTAAACCCGAGGCAATGAGACCAGAGCACACACACAAGGACCTACTGGGAGCCACTAACAAACATAAGCTTGATAGCAGAAACTGAACACCAACATTAGTTCTTTTACTTCCGCCAATTTTTTCAAGTACCAGTGGAAGACCACATTCTGCTCCAATGAATTACTAAAACCTTGCTTCCTGGCAGATGTTAGTCACCGCTCTATTTAAACAGGACTACCGGTAATAACATCTCGGAATGTGTTGGTTACTTAATAGGGTGATGATTAGAAATGGGAGGCAGTTAGCTTCCCCGTCTGATGTTGTCTATCATTTCCTGTGGAGAAGGGCACTAAAGTGAGGTCTTTACACTGTCTTTGAATAGTTTAAGCTTCCTGGATTGTGCAAATCAGGCCATTGTCAACTCGATCCAAACAGTTCGATAGGTTATCCGTTTTCTCCGGTAATCTTTCAGTTTTGTGGTCCAGTTGCTGCCCTTCGAGGTTCAGCCTTCTCAGGTCTACTGGAAATTCCCATCCTCTAAAGTAACTGAGGAAAATAACTCGAATAATGCTGGATAGTTTTTCGAGTAAAGTTGAGAAATTTGCCTCCCAAGGAATCAGTATATCTTTGGGCATATTCGACTTCCAACCAGTCCATGTGTCCCTTGTCTTCTGAAGCTATCAATTTTTGGTCAGTAGATTCACTTCAGTGCTGAAAAATGAATTCCTCGTGACATCACTGGTTTGTGTATAATATTTGATCCCGTGAATTCTATTAACTGATCGTTAGTTATCCCGTCTACCGAGATCGCTAAATTTATTGCCCTTAGATTGAAAAGCTAATGTAACTGGCGAACCCTGAGGCCTTCTTCATAAGAGCTACTCTCCTCCAATTGACCACAGAAGAAACAATGTGTCATTAAACTTCATAAAACTGACCCCGATGTCTTTCTAACACTCTCGATATTAGTGATCTCAACTACAGTCGTTTTGATAAGGTCCTCATTCTGGGTCCATTGATCTTTCAATGTGTCATTCAACCTGTGATGCTGACTGATCCAGTTGCTGCTTGAATTTAGGGAACACTTACATTGCCCCACAAAAAGATGGGTCTTCCAGGAGCACTAGAAAGCGCCAGTCCACTGTCCGTTTCGCGGGGAGGGGTATTACGCGCAACCTTTTTTACAATGGTTTCTCTGGGAACAAACACACGAACAAAAGTGTTCAAACCCCTCTTGTCAGCCATTATCCTTTCACTGATGCTGTTGAGTTCGTCCAGTATTCTTTTGTTCAACTTATCTGCGTTTGCGAATCCGTTTCTGCATTCTCTTCGGCTGTTTTTTTTTAATTCCCACTCCACCAGGCCCTGTAGATAGCTTTCTGTGTCTTTCCTTGGTTGATCAACAGAATTTCGCTGACAGTTGCGTTTCAATGACTTAGTATTAAGAACTATGCCCTTCGGGTCAGCCAGTTCCATCCTAGTTGAGGGGAGTTTTGATGCTTCTGACTCCGAGTCGAAGTTGACGTGTTTTTGCTGTTCTGCGTTCGTGACCGCTAACCGGTTCCATTCTTAAAAACCTCATGTGTGTTCCTGATTTGTTGGGATAATTATCATGGTCATTCGGGCTTCCATTTGCTGAACAGTTATACAGAAGCCACCAGCTCTAGGGTCTGTTTAACTTGGCCACTAGACTCCCGCTTAGCTCAAGAACGTAGGCAGTAAAGGGATAACTGCTTGAATACTAAAGTAGATGTCCACGGCAGGTGCTTTTTGAACAGAGCCGGCCTTTTAGAGCATTTTGATTGTAATAGTTAAGGAGCCGGTGGCAGTCAGCACATAGTCCGCCACTGCTTGGCATTATGTTTGATGTCTAAATGCGGCGCCAGTGCGTTCACAAATAGGGTAGTCTTGGTTTCCCGAGGGAACCATAATTCTATCTTGAAACTCCTGCCGCTGAGTGCAGTAAGGATGTACACCCAGCCATGCCCGACGCAGTCCGGACACTTGGTGCTCACTACGCAATTTCTGATCTTTGGCTTTTTAGACACTCTCAAATTCTTAGGAACGAAATTACAGCCAGTGTATCCCAACCGAGTACTGACATCCAACCGCCACGACAAGGTGTTAGGTTTAGATGGGGAATGCAGGCAGAAGAGCAGCAGAATGTCCCAAGTTCCCAATAGCCGAATGAATAAATGAATGAATGAATGAATGAATGAATGACGGCCGTATTAAACACAGACCAAATGGGATCACGAAGCACACCATCTGGCACCTTTGATGGAGCGCTGTGGTCTTTTGGAAGTTCCTGTTTTATTACTTGGTTGAGTGACGACCACAATAGTAGAAATTCAGATTTTCAAACCGTATTGTTGACCGGATTGTTTGTTGAAGTTTCTTAATGAAACTTTTCGAAAGGACTCAATGAGCCAATAACCCATAAGAGTGAGACCAGCTTTATTTAACCTCCACCATCGGGACACTGGATGGGACTCACGATCATGACACTAGGGTCCTGCAAGACCGTGACTGCCGTTTAGTGGCTTGAAGACTTTGAATGAGCGCGCCCATTGTGCACGCGAGAGATAATAACCTAATGTATGGCACTGGTCTCACAGTTGAATGTAATTCAGCACACGATTAGCATGCATCGTAGCTGTACCTCATCGAACCGCGCAATCAAGCTCATCAAGAAGAAACTCCCGGATTAGGAGAATCCCATATTAGGCAAAATCGTAGTGAAATCTACAAGAGAGTCGAACAGCGTATTGATATGGATCATTGTTTAGTCCTAAAAAGCATCTTGAACCATTCTCAAAGTGCCCATACAGCAGCTGTCTTGGCGTGGATTTCACATTAACTACCAAGTTGTTGATCACGATGATTTCGGTCTCATACATTCTGACTTTATGGAACGCTTCGGATTTCAACATCCGGCCTCTCCAATGGATGCACATATTCCTCCTTGCACGTCACATGTGATGCCTGGTCGAAAAGTCCAAAAGCGCTCCAGCCTGGATCTCAAAATGTCTTATAAAAGTTGGACAACAAACTCGTACTATTCATGCTAAGGTGCTGACTGTCCCACAAAACCTTCGGAAATTTTTTAGATGGGGTAGCAGCCTTCAATATTAGCGAGTTCATTTGAGTGACACTAGTTCTGCGGGTGGCTATACTGCACTAAAATCTACGTCACTGTACTGGACAATGTTCTATTTATTACTGTTCAAATTTTCAGGTAACCTAATGTATCATAGTTAAAGAGGACTTGGAGTCACGCAAAGTAACCGCAGGAGAGGAGGGTGAAACGAAAAATTTTAGAACCAACAATGTAAATGAAAGACGAAGGTGTTCAAACATGCAGAGACTGAAGCGCGTGAAATAGATGTTTGTTCATAACCGGCTGGGTAACGTCGTCAGTAGAAACGGTGCTGACTGTTTTTAATTACTTTTTCAGGTGAACCTGTGCGTGTCAAACGACAAAACGATGATCCTTTATCCGAAGATGTTTCAGTAGGCGGAGCTGATGAGGAGAACGAAGCAGCGACACCTGTACCAGTAAGTGACTTTTCCAGATGAACCAATGAGTCATCTAATGTGGCGACTTCGGCTGCTTGTTTAACTTTCTTCTGAATCATATTGTGCGCTGTTTCAACACTTGTTCAACCAAGTCGCTTTCAGCACAAAATATATGATGTTCCAGTCATGACAAGACTTTTTCAATTTGATATCTATGTACCAATTCAGAGTGTGAAAGGACCAGGACCCTTTCTTCAGCCACCAGTCGTGACAGGTCCTCGTGGTCCCGCCGGTGAACCGGGGCTGCCAGGTCCTCCTGGTCCGCCCGGACCTCCAGGGAAGATTGGAGAACCTGGCCCACCCGGTCCAGCAGCCAGTGATGGAGTCCGTGGGCCTCCAGGGCCACCAGGTGATCCTGGACTTGACGGCAAGCCTGGTCAGGATGGAGACCCTGGCCTTCCGGGAAATCAAGGGCCACGTGGACCGCTGGGACCAATCGGGATGATCGGTGCAAACGGGATGCAAGGACCAATGGGACCACCTGGTCCCAAAGGAAGCAAAGGAGCTTCAGGAGCTTCGGGAGCAGTGGTGAGTCCCTTTTTTCTCAACTCTCTACTCTGCAGGTGCAAGATATCTAACTTGATACAAATATATTGTTGAAGTTAAGGTAGACAAATTACCAGTGGACGAGCATTTCTATCACTTAGAATACAAGACGAACCCAAAAAGTCCAACAAAAAGAGGCCATACACAAAGCAATACAGATACTAGTTGTATCAACGAGGAAGACGGACGTGGACAGTTCCCAATGCCTCAAACGTCACAGTCATATGGAACATCACAAAATAGCTGTTCACGGGGACGTTAGCTTAACAACTTAAGAACTCAAGAATTTTGTCCAAAACTGGCCAAACTGTTAACTTCTACAGCGACGCCACTAGTCAGACCGCCGCATTTATATAGCCCACAGTGAGTCAGGTTATCAGCACAAAGTAACGCTCTTTGAGACCACTGAGAAACGTGCCAATTCAGAGCGGCTGCGTGAGGTGAAGATTTAAGGCATAATGTGACTTTGAACGGAAAAGTTCATCGACTCTAGGTAACAAAGGAAAATTCATCATGCTCAGAAGATAACTGTAACAAGGAATTCTTACGTGAAAAGATTATAAACTGGTTTTAAACTCTAGTATTTCGCGAGGATGGATTTGGACATGGTTGAGTCACCATTCTTAATGCTTTGAAAGTGACAGTTTTACTCATTTAGGAGGCTGTTTGCGTCGTTCAGAGGGGGGGGGAAGACTTGTGAACCGTATTTTGAGAACTGAATAGACGGCATGCTTGTAACCGATTATGGACGGGTTCAACAAAAAATTACCGATATAAATAAAAAGCAACAGAATGGGCGTAGTGGCCCTTGAAGAAAGTAGGGTTTTTCGGAAAACACCGAAAAGTTTTGCGCACTCTAAGATATAACAATTTTCCAACCATTAGTCACACAATCGGGTATATATCACTGCTAATATCTCTTTGGAGGAAGGGTTTCAGTAAGCAAGCTGGACTAGAGCGTCTAGAACTAAGGCTGTTGTCCAGGAGCTATGCTTATCCGTGTTCAAAGCGAGAGTCACGGCGTTAAGTATACTACCCAACCAAAATTTCTCATCCGAATCCAATCTTTTCTGTGTTTGCTCCAGGAGGACTGTTTGGGAAGCTAGGTGAGAGACACTCATCTGGGTCATGTGAGAAGTCCTTCGGCGATCCCATCCCCTTGAGCATACCGAGGTGGACAAATGTGTCGTAGGAGAGAAGATGGAACTTTCACACTCCTTCAAAATAGCCAGGCATAACATGTGAGGACAAAAAACTTTATTAAGTATAAGCGGCACTTTTTGGGAAATCTCTGGTTAGGCTGACCATCTCTCGAGTAAACAATGAAGTGTTTTTAAGGTAGGACACAGATGTAGTCGAGCTGGTAAACTTCCGATTGGCCTTCGCAGCGTCAACTGCCGCACTGGCTTTGCTGCCACATATTTGCTTTCAGGCAGGTCACATGTCACGATTGCTGTTGTTTCTAAGGGGGTTTCAACGTGGAGACGTATCAATCGTTCTATCCTGAGAAAAGTTCCGATCTGTAGGTGAATCTAATTAGCGGCTAATGCTCTGATGCCATGTTGGAGTTAGAAGTCGAAAACCGAATTCGTGTGCAAATTAAAGTATTTGTCGAATTCCGTCCAAATTTTGTGGCACATAAGGTTGATAGAAAGAAGGGGACTGCATCTACCTGATGAACCCTAAGAAGGGCGAAATCGGTCGTTGGATTTCGAAGCGCTAAAATAGTGCCCTATGTTTAGTTACTTTTACTTCCTTTTAAGGACATAGTGATATAGGCAGTGTGATACAATTTGAAGCCTCAGTGACCAAAGACCACACCTGCCTTGATAAGAAAAACGAAAGAAACTAATGGGCTTGAATCACCCACCAGTCTCAGTGTGTCGTTTGTAAATCAATCCGAGTGTACCATCTGCAGTGTCGTGACACGCATTATCCTTGAGTTCGGTCAATATCAATAAAAATTTATATCTTTGTATCTGTCTTTCTTTCCAAAATTGTTTTAATTAGACAGGGGACAGTGTCACTCAGGCAGGTAAAAGTTGAGGCAATCGCAGTAAAATGCAAGACAGATGTACAAAACGGAATATTTAGCCGAACTGATAATATCCCGTTATATTCGTCAAGTCCCCCGATGGTCTCTTCTTCACAGTAACGATGAAGAACCGCATGGATAGTACTGAAGTAAAGGCTACAATAAGTATTTGAAGACAGTGCTTTGATGTACCTAGCGGACTCATTTTCTAATAGACATATATCGAAACTGTTTAAAAATCGCCCTGAACTGAGTGTGTAGCAGACTTTGAGTGCAAAGTAAGGTTGAGAGAGATGTATCGATCCTACTCAGAAGGTCTGTGCTAAAGTACAGAGGAGGTTTAGGAAAGTCTGGTTGGTGTAGCTGGACGAATTTTCTATCCGAGAAAAGCTGAGTACAAGGACCGCAGTGGTCGTGGTAAGTGAACAAAGTTTCGTTAGGGACTGTAGTTTTTATGGGAGAAACAAGTAATCTTATATTTGCTATTTAAGTTGTGTATGACATTGGTTCGTTTGCACCAAGCTCAATAACAGTAGCTGCGAGATTGGCTGAATTCGACTTTGCGTCATTCTCGTTTGACCAACCGTCTTTCTGGACCTACAAAACAATTCTTCTGTAAACTGAAGGGAATGACGTTGTCGGGCAGGAAGAGGACGGTTCAAAGGGGAGGATGCAAACCAAGGTTAGGAAGTTCACCGGGCAATCTCGATGTCTGAACCGTCTCTAGAATAATCAAACCACCTTTACTAAGTTCGTTTCAAGGTAAGATCTGATAGTTAGTGAAACTTTGTGAATAATAGATGGAAAGTGATTTATTTCTCTCGTGAAACAGGTGTTTTAGTGGTGTCAAGGTACTTGAGAATCGAAACGGACAAATTGACTGACTCGATGCGAGGTGAGTATTTGAAAAACTGGGTCATACTGGTAGCAGCGTAAAGAAACAGTTCGTTCTGTATTTTACTCTTGAAACGTAACTCGCTTTCTTGATGACAGACTCGGCTTGAAGTAGATCTTAAGTTTCATCTCCCTTCAAAGAAGATGGTGTTTATCTCCTTTAACTTTGTTTCCTCCATTTTAATTGTATAGAAATTTTCTGCATTCTGTTTATTCTTATAGGGTGAGCGTGGAGAAACTGGCATACCTGGACCGATGGGTCAACCTGGTGTGAAAGGTCCTCTCGGACTACCTGGGCCTCAAGGCCCGGTCGGTCCAACTGGTTTTCAAGGTTCTGATGGCTTGATTGGACCAATGGGACCCTTTGGTCCTCAGGGTCCTCCTGGATCAACTGGAATGATGGGTCCGGTTGGGTTGAAGGGCGACGATGGTCCGTCCGGTGCCGCAGGAGCTGCCGGTGACCCCGGAGAACCCGGACCAGATGGGAAAGCAGGTCCCCCTGGAGAACGAGGGGCCCCGGTGGGTTACAAGTTCATATTGTAGTGTCTGGTTCGCACCAATATGGCACTCGCCTTAGGTCCACTATTGTGACAACCGGAACGAGGTTTGATATTCAATTTGCATTATACTGTAGATGGCAGTCACTTAGTCGAATTAGCACCCACACATTTTCGCCAGCTGCAGGGTTTTGATATCATATACCGAACTGCATGTCATAGCTGAATTAACCAGCGTTTCCAGATAAGCTGGGGTATTGAACACGGATTTCGCACCTTCCACTGATGGGAAAAATGCATACTGCCAACCGTTAGTTTATTTTATCAGTCAGTTGAAACACCGACTCACCTCTTTTGCGTCTCATCTGTATGACGTACATCTAATACCGTTATTGGGCCCTCATGTATTCGGATAAACGTGTTATATTCGACCTTTATATCGAAAATATTCATGAACTCCATGAGAGCCATTAGTCATTGATGCCATCTATTAGAACTAGTAAACTAGCGCCACGGTTCTTGTTTCATAGTACGATAGCAAGAATTCTTGTGTGATGAGCTCCCATAGCTAACCCCGATCGGAGTGCACGGATTGAGTAGTCTGAATTACCGCAATCTCCCAATTGGTATCCGTGTACAGTGGTTGCTCAGTTCCTAAGTTTGCAATGGTCCGAATAATACTAGCCGGTATACGGTGTATTCGCGTTGGCTAAGGGTGATCGTTCGTTGAAGAGAACCCGCGGTCAATCGCATCTCCCATATCATCCTGAAATTTCAGGGTTTTGCTGGAAAAGACGGACAATCTGGACCGAAAGGAGAACGTGGAAGCCCAGGGCCAATGGGACCTCGCGGATCTACAGGAATGCGTGGACCTCCGGGTGGGGCTGGTGCACAAGGTTCTATTGGACCAAAAGGTTCCCAAGGCATTCCCGGCCCCATCNACCTCGCGGATCTACAGGAATGCGTGGACCTCCGGGTGGGGCTGGTGCACAAGGTTCTATTGGACCAAAAGGTTCCCAAGGCATTCCTGGCCCACAGGGACCTACAGGACCCCCAGGACCCATGGGTCCTCCTGGGGATATGGGCGATATGGGTCCTTTTGGACCAGTCGGTGATATGGGCAAACAGGGTCCTCGTGGTCCAATGGGGGAGCGGGGACCGAAGGGTGACACTGGCATGGTGGGTGCACCAGGGATGCCTGGAAATCCTGGACTGGATGGACTGCCAGGTAAACCTGGGGATCAAGGTAAAGATGGAGAACCAGGTAGGCCTGGACTAAGAGGACCTACTGGACTACCTGGAGCTCCTGGAAAAGATGGTGAACCTGGACCACAGGGATATCAAGGCCAAAAGGGCATGGATGGTGCTTCAGGACTTCCAGGAGGTATTGGTTTACGAGGTCCTCCTGGAAAACCTGGAGATGATGGTGAAATAGGTGCGGCTGGACCTCCCGGACCACCTGGACCACCTGGACCTTCGGGAGCACCTGTAAGTTTTCGAACGTTTTTTACAGCTTTTATTCGCTTCGTGACTGATATGCTCAGGGTAGGAGCCGGTAAAAGAAATGTGTACTTATTATTTATTTCATCCTACACGCACTAAGCTCAGAAAGCTTGTCTTCTGACCGTATCCTGTCATATTTTGCTTTGATTCATGCTCCGAACTAAACTGGCCTCACATTTTCCGGTCGACGCTTCCAAACAATTGTACAGCAGGGTTGATTGCGTTTGCTTGTTGGAGACACTATTCATCAACTAAAGAAAACCACTTTCGAGTTATTCGTCCATTTTGGATGTCACTATGCTGGAAATCGTTCATTCATTTTGTTCTTTTGCTCTGGTTGTCACTTGTATCGGTGAGTCCAAAGTACCGGTAACGCAATGACGCAGTTACCATCTTTGATGCTATCTTTACTGTATGTCAGCCTTAGATGAGCCGACCTCAAACTTTAGACAACCAACCCGCTTCGTCTATCAATCAATGCCTAGGTTTTCAGGATTACTGTTACGCTACAGCATTGTGAAAATGTGTTTCTTAGCAAGATTTTGGACCCGTAGTTATGTGTGTGTGTGTGTGGAATTGAATGACGACTGGAGCAATTGACGGTGAGAATTTTCTCACCGGACTAGTGGAAAACATCCCCAATAATTTTCTATTACAATTCTTCAGATTTGTTTCCCCTTCCAGAACTTCAGTGGACCCCGTCACGGAGATCGCCTTGGAAATTGGGAGCACTGTGATTAGTTACCATGTGAAGAGAATTACTTACATATGACTGCAGTTCAGATGAACAAATTCTGGGTTCCTTTTGCTTTATCCTTCTATTGTTGAGGTGTACGTTGACTGGAAACTTCAAATTTCCTTGCAGTTTGAAAGAGTCATCCACTAATTACAGCTTTTTAATTGTACACAACAAGTAGTAAGCCTTGATCAACGTTTATACCTGTGTCTTATTATACGCTCTGGTCACACAGGGCCCACGAGGAAACCGAGGAATTGTTGGAGATAGCGGTGAGATGGGTGCACCTGGAGAACAAGGTAGTCGTGGAACTCCAGGAACGAGAGGACGTCGTGGAAAAATCGGTCCACCAGGACAACAAGGACAAACAGGTCTTTCGGGCGAACGAGGGCCACCTGGACCTATTGGCCCCGCCGGTGAACAGGGGGCCAGCGGACCGCCTGGAGCCCCAGGTGGGAAAGGACCGACAGGAAGGGATGGTAAAGTTGGAAGTGATGGAAAGCCAGGTAGTCGTGGTCTAGCAGGACTTCCTGGATCAGTTGGGGAGCGTGGCCCTCCAGGACCAGAAGGCGAACCTGGTTATGTAGGGCTAGCCGGACCGAAGGGAGAACCTGGCGCACAAGGTTCACCTGGTCGCATCGGTATTGCTGTAAGTTAGTTGAATAATATGCTCACTTCATTGACGTGGCCTGCAGCCGTATCTCATTGTTTCTGAGTATTTATTCCGCTTTTAACCCAATGACTCATCACATAAACCGTTGCAAGCCTTCAAATTTAACTATGTGAGCTCCTTTCCGCTTCACAACTGATTTTTGTCTACTGCACCGTTCCTCCAACCAACTTTTGTCTTGCTCCAACTGTTTTGTTTTCACACTTCCACATATTAACAGGGCTCGCCTGGTATCCGCGGAAATGTCGGAGCGATGGGAATGCGGGGTGACAAGGGCCCCCGAGGTCCTCCAGGTGAAGATGGAATTCGCGGAGAAGATGGTGAACAGGGTGAGATGGGGCCACCTGGAGAACCTGGCCCACGCGGCCCCTACACACTGCAAGGTGTGTCCCAACAGTTATTGTTGGGACCAAAAGGAGAGAAAGGTCAACCTGGCTACCCAGGTCCAAGAGGTCGACCTGGAATTCCAGGTGAGAAATAAAACTGATATCCTCAATGACGGTGTAGAATCCGAGTGGCTCAGGACGCTACAGGGTACTTGAAGCTATCGTACTATAGACGGTCGGTATTCGGTAGGTATTGGGAAGTAGGAACAGATGGAAGAGGGGAGTGGAAAATGCGTACATTTCGATAAGTTCAAATGTCATGTACGGTCCTAAGATATACGGATTCCGTGTATTCAGTCAACAACAGCGCAAGCCGGCAGACAAAGTATAAATGTCGTTCAGAAAAAGAGGGAGCAAATGTTGCTGGTCTTTATCTACAATTTCAGGTAACAAAATCCACTGAAATCGACACTTCAAGGCGAGGACTGATTTACCCGTTTGCCTTTGGTAGCAGCTCACCGTCTGACTTAAAAAATACTTCAACTTTTTCATAAAGGAAACTATTCAAAATGTTTCTGAAAACTTTTCGACAGCCCACGACCAGTTTCGTCCTTCTTGGGGCTCATCAGGTAGGCGCAGTCTCCCTATATTTTGATCACCACATCAATGAATCAGTTGATGCGTCTGTTTCATGTAAAACTGACCAAAATGGCGTTTTGTAGCAATGTAAGTTTTTCAGCTAGTCAAGTGGGTTCCCCACTACAGACGCCGAATTACTCGCGCTTCCGGCAGTACTATCTCCGTGAAGCAGCAACTACCATTGTATTTCCTAATCGCCACGTGTTGTAGGACGCTGGAATGAAACAACCTCACGTAATACATATCTCTATTGCCATATATATATATATATATATATATATATAT
>NW_008751773.1:1036004-1100839 GCF_000715545.1 Opisthorchis viverrini | reverse complement strand
AACCTCACATAATACATATCTCTATTGCCATATATATATATATATATATATTGCTGATGGGATGGGACCCTCCACCTATGGGCTTGTTTGAAACATTTCGATATGAACTTATCGGGAAGGTCAGATTCCTGAAAGTAACCACTGGATGCCCGAAGTCTGTCGCGACGCTCAAGCCCACCAGATGCTGACCAGGCGGACAACGCCCCCTCAATATGCAGCGCCCGACAGTCTCGTTTCGAAGCTAGACAGCGCTGGACCAAGGTCAGACAACATCCGTCCAATAAAAAGCTTGAGGCCTCGCACGTACGCTCTCGCACGTACGCTCTCGCACGTACGCTCTCGCACGCACGCTCTCACACGCACGCTCTCACACTCGATTGTTCGCAATAAAGCTGTTGAGTTCCTCATCGGTGAATCTTTTTCCGACATTAGGCACTGGAGCGGGGACAGCACTCAGCTGGAACGAACTGGCGACTCAGCCGGACGTTACAGAACCTATGGTCAATCCTCATTCAAGTGGTGGTTATAATTAATCCCTTTTCTCAAAAGAATGCTCGGCACAATAAATCATGATGTTAGTAACTTTTCTTACAAAACTGCAAAACTTCTAGTGACCACTTGTTTGATAGAACATGACTTTGTAAGGGATAATCCAGGCCCAGTGTATGAATATACGCTGGCTATTGGCATACTTTGGACTTGCATTTTTTAAGAAAAGTCCTAAAGTGAATATGTTGCTGTAGTTAGTACAGATAGCGTAGGATTAAGTTAATAAATGGTTCGGGTAACCATGGTACTTTGTTACGCTTGCTCGATAAATTTACTGCGGAGAAGCACTTTGTGAAACATGTAACATTGTTGTAAGCCATCATAAAATAGTGAAAATTTCAAGTTCACTTCCTCTAGTCAGCAGTCTCACCATTCAGCAAGCCTGGCCATTTTATTTAAGCGCTTCTTCACCAGCAGAGGTGACGTCATCAGTGGGTTGTTGTGACTTTACTTCGATTCGACCACCAATAACCAGTTATGCTAACAAAGTAACATTAATTTCGGATGTGAATGCTGAAGACTAGATCTGATTCAAACCTCTCCCAATGCTTCAGGTAAGTATTGAAAGCCAACTCGTAATTTGCGAAGAAGTTGAACGGCACACCTTAGAGGATGGAATCTGGCTGATTTCATCATCCCATACTTGTGGATCGATAAACCTAGCGCACCTCACAAGTGACTGGATCGGTTAGAAGTTGTGTCGTTTGGAAGAAGCCAAACGACTCAACCTGTTCGACCAATCCAGAAGACCACAAAAACGCCGCATATTACACCTAAGACTGGAAACAGAGTAGAAACGAACCAGTTTATAAAAGTCTTCATTCGTAAAAGTTAAAAATGCAGGGACGTACAGCAAGGCTGAAAATGACAAGTGTAAAATGGCTATTAAACTCAAATTGCTTCCATGTTTTGTTGCAAAAGTTGAGACAGAAGTTGCTGAAATCACATTAATTAAGACTTATCAGTTGGAACAATGAATGCATTGAGCGTTGACTCAGACGATGTGTTTGCCATCGCACTAATCCCTTGATCAATTTCACGGTCATTAAATGTCCAGGGTTCAACTGTTGTTCTCCGTTTCTCTATATGATCCTGTTTTTTAAGCCCACGAATTAAATTAATAAGGTAACCGTTGAGATATCGCGACGTTTGTTTTCTCTCTTCCTTGACAAATTGGATACAAGATTTCCAGTGTATTGGGGTGAACGTGAACTGATTTGAACGTGGTAACTGACTGTTTTCCAACTAGTTGAGGATTAATTAAAATACGTAAACCCCTCATGCTTTGTCCCCTCAAGGTCCGCCTGGTGACCCGGGTGAGGCGGGAGACACTGGTACACCCGGAGAAGATGGTCCAGTTGGCCTTGAAGGACCAAGAGGACGTGATGGTATGGATGGACGACCCGGACGTCCAGGAAAAGCCGGAAAGCCCGGTCCACGTGGGGCGGCTGGCTTACAAGGACCTGAAGGGAAACCTGGAGATCGGGGTAACCCGGGTCCACCGGGTCCCTCTGGCATTCCAGGTGCTCCGGGTGAACCTGGACTTCCTGGTCTGGATGGTGTCAATGGAACCGTTGGTTCGCCTGGAGCTGTTGGTCCTGTAGGTGCTCCTGGTCCTCGAGGTCCTGTGGGGCCCCCTGGAATCGACGGATTGAAAGGCCCACCGGGAGACGACGGGCCTGTTGGATCACGTGGCCAAGTTGGACCAAGAGGCGCTTCCGGAACGGATGGTTCACCAGGAGCCCAGGTAACTAATAGAAGATTCATATTTCTGCTTTTGCCTTTTGGAGACCTCCTCGCTAGATTTTATTAAAGTGGACGCCACTAAGTTCACCTTAATATGATTATCATTTTCATCTGTAGTAAGCCATTCACCTGGCCAATGTAAGTAAAAATGGCGTTTTTCTTATTTCCTGTGTTTGGGAGTAATGCTAAAAATGCTTTTGATTTCAAATATAAGTAAATAAATTTAGGAGATTCCGCGTCATGTAAGATGCTCTCTACAAAGCAATGCAAAATAGCTTACTTTTACCGACTGTTTTTCAAGTGAATTTGTTTGCTTAAATTTCAGGGCAAAATGGGTGCTCCAGGACGTCCAGGCCCTGTGGGTCCTCCAGGTTCAATGGGAATTCCAGGTCCTCAAGGTAAGCCCGGACCAGCTGGTAAAGAAGGACCGCCTGGAATTTCTGGACCAGCTGGACAGCCAGGACCAAACGGGGTGGATGGAGAAGTTGGCCCCATGGGTCCCGCAGGCGAACCAGGACCTCCGGGTCAACAAGGTTTAATTGGTGAGCGAGGCCCGCAAGGACAGCCAGGTCCAGCCGGCGAGAAGGGACCACCTGGTCCAAGTGGACCACCGGGAATTCCTGGACCAACAGGACCAAGTGGAGGCCGCGGGGATGCTGGAGAACCGGGGCCCGATGGTGCCCCTGGAGAACGAGGGGACGATGGACCTCAAGGGTTTGCTGGCCGACCAGGAATTGATGGAGCCCCTGGCCGTCAAGGTAAACCCGGACCTGCTGGACACAAAGGTTGGACAGGACCTCCTGGGGATCCTGGTCAGCCTGGAAATCCAGGACAGACCGGGCAACCAGGTTTACGAGGCTATCCTGGTCCATCTGGATTGCCAGGTGAACCGGGCCCTGCTGGTCTACCTGGCCTACCTGGAGAAGCAGGTTTCATGGGAGAACCGGGACCTATAGGTCCAGCGGGTCCAATAGGAAGAGACGGACCGCAAGGATTGGCCGGTCCGATTGGAAGCGAAGGACCTCCAGGACCACCAGGGCCACCGGCAGTCGGTTATTCCAAAATGTTTGGAGATGAGTCTATGCTATCCCTTCATATGCCCAATGGAAGTCAAAGGTACCCAGCCCGTTCTTGCAGACATCTTTCTGCGGCTTATCCTCAGTTCCCAGACGGTAAGTAAATACATACAACTTATTTTGTCCGTATGGGGAAAATAGCAGGCAGCCCGCTTATATTTTATCCCTTCAAATAAATAAGACACTTGTAACGTGTGTAACTTCAATAAAGGTATTATTAGTGTCCTTTCGCAGTGTTTTCTGGCTCCTTTCGGTTAACCGTACCACATATTCTGACTTCCTGACTAGACTTGTCCGTGCCAGCCGAATGATGAACTTCTTCCGAGCGAAATTCTTTTGAATATTGAACCCAGTTATGTTTTTGGATACGAACTGTCCTTTAACAGACGAATCACACGTTAGTTAGGTAGGTATATGATACGGCGAAATGTTAGAACCAAACACTAAATTCGTTGCGCTATCTTTTATTCCTAGGCGAAAAGCATCAAATAAGGGCAACTCTGATTCTGGGCAGGCGATCATTTTGGGTACGATTGTGTTAGGTCCGTAGCCAGTCCACTGCACGTCAGTGGACCGTCGATATGGTGTGTGCTTATTTGCGGTGGCCTGCCCACACACTACCTCAACGATGCTTTATCTGTTTCACTCCCAAAGGGATCGACAAGTTAGCCCAACCGACCCTTGTCTTTTCCCTTGACAGATTTTTATAATTTCCAGTACACTAACCCCATGTCACCGGTGGTTAGAAGTGACCTACACCAGCAGCTTATGGCTATACATTGAAGTACTCGTTTTGCTAAAACAGTTGAACCCGCTTCCAACTTGTCAGATCCTCAATCCTAAGGTGGAAGTGGAAGTAGCCCGTGTCAACCATTCCAGATCTTCAAGCTTAAAAACACCACATCGAGAATTTCTGGTCGATAAAATGAGTCCATCCGTCACCTGTGAAACAAAGTGTTATCTTCACGCGAGTAATACACGAGCTCCTGGACTCATCCAGCCTTATTCCAGGTCATCTCGTAATTGAGATAGCATTGGGGTCATATCGGCCAGGCCTGTTGCTTTAATTTCGGAGGTATCAAACTCATCTTTACGGTGTTTGGTGAGTGGTGGGTTGCAAAGATGCGATCGACTCAGGAAAGCCCAGAAAGTAGCTTTGTGCCGTTAATGGCAAATATTACTGAACTGTTGACCTTGAGATCAGGAGTTTTCTAAAGACTTTTAGGCAACAAATCTCACTGACTCATAGGTATGTTCTTCAATGGGTCCATGATTGACTTCCCAGTATTCCGTATTCGACCTGACAGAAGATTGCTAATTCTTGGAGGAACATACCTCTCTGACATCTCACCACTGGTTTTACCCTTCTTCGTGTCCATCAATCAAGTTGGCATAGTCCGCGAGTTTCCGTCAACTCTATGTTCTACCTGAACAGCGTCTGTTCACAATCGGCAAAACAGATTCGTTTGCAAGTTAATCTGATATTGACGAGAAACTCATGCGAATCCTAACTGAGCCTCTCGACTGAATGTGTTGTACAAAGGCCACTTCATTGTTTACTCGGTCAGTAATGCGTCTTCTATATATGATAAATATACTGTTGACCATGATTGTCTGCAAAAACGCTTTTTGTGGAGTTCGTCATTGCCCTCGCTTCAGAAATGTAATTTGCCCTCTTTAAATAGAAACGATCCTCAAAATTAGGTTTTATGTACATTCTGCTAACACTATGGTGAGCCTCATCACCACAGCGTGTGTAGCTACCTATGCAATTTTTTCAAATGGCCAAGACTAGGTGAATATCTCGTCAATCACCAAAGTTCCTCACAGGAAAAGAATAAGTGACCCAGTGAATTTATCTGTCACCTTCACAGGCCTACCAGCAATCAAACTTTAGCGGAATTGTTTTGGGCAAAATTTTATGTTGACACCTTCTTCAACTCACATTTTTATAGAAAAAACATGAGAAAAGGGTGAACATGAGGATATCCCATCTACTTCGTGCTTAATTACATAGTAGCTGAGGATTTCTTCTCCATTGTTATGCCATTCATTGGTTCCGAAAGACATTCAGAAGCTTGGCCCACACAAAGGTTGCGCTTTCTCTTTGTGAAAGCCTTTTATCACCGATGTGGACTTATGGCAGTGTAGGGTCGAATGAAGTTCTCTATCATTCGGCTGATAAAAAGTATACAATCATTTCCACATTTATGCCCATCTGATGCCTGTTCACACCAAAGTGTGCGACCATGTAGTCGATCATATCCTCAACACGTGGTTGTCAAATGACTTCCCTCATCTTCGTCGGTCGACTGAGCGATTGACATGAGCACCAGACATCTGTTGCGACCGCTAGCACAAACCACCACAGCGGATGGAATGGTAGCTAACACAAGCCAAGTTTCACTTTCGCGCAATTCTAACAATAATACAGTATCATAATACTGATATAAAAAGGACATCACGTTAATAGGTGGGTCGTGGACCACGAACGAAAGACTGCGGAACTTTGATGAACTTGGGTTCAGATCGTCAAATCTACTGATGTATTTTAGGTGATGGAAATAGTTACCAGGTTGCTTCACTAAAGTGCACGCTGAAAAAAGACTCTACAAACTAATTCCAGTCAGGTCGGATTAATACTATCGGAGGAGGTACAGTTGATGTCTGGTCGCTTGTTTATTTACTCTGCATTGAATACATCTCGAAAAAATTGGTACCACCTTAACAGCAGCACGATAGTTGTATGTAAAAGTATTTGCTACAGAAGTGTTGTCCCTAACTTGCTGTTCGTTGCCTGCAACAAGCGAGATTTCGCTTGTTGCGATGATACGATGAAGAAATTCGTGTATTTTCTCTTGTGCCACAATCACAACAGGATTTTACTGGATCGATCCAAACGGTGGCATAGCTAATGATGCCGTTGAAGTATTCTGCCGCTTGCGGACTGGTGAAACGTGTCTTCAACCAAAAACAGCATCCTATCCCCAAACGTCCATGAGTTCAGCAGAAGTTGGTGATGTTATCTGGTTTTCGCAAATAACTGGACAATCAAGGGTACGTATGAAAATATTCCGGTTCACTGCTGTATATAAGTTATATACTCCAATTATCACACGACATACTTAGCTCATGAGACAGAAGCTTCCACGAACCAAGGTGTCCGTTGAGCCTAATATTTATCAGGGTTGATACGCAGTAGTATAAAATTCATATTTTAGGAAGAAGAAATGGAAAGCAACTTCTTGACGTAGATTTTGGGCTTTGATCAGTCCTGTTGTTGGGCCAGTTTTGATCTTTAATCGAGATTTCCTTCTGTAGGCGGTCATTTAATGTCAATATTTGAAATTCAAAAGTCTCATACTATCGACAAACCACATAGCTTAGAGAGGATGAATCACTCCCATAAGTCGCGTGATACTTCGACCTGAAAAGTCATCGTTCAAGTAGCCAATCAGCACGTGACCACACGATATGAATCGCGTGACTGAAGGATGAGTGACGCCATGTCTTATCTATGCCCGAGTTAGTAGCATTGTTGTTCAGTCGTCCGCGGCCGGCTGATGTAGCCTTTCAATAGTAACAGGGAAATTTTGCGTTCGAATATCCACTCATATTAATTGGTTTCGAACCCAAAAAGGATGAAACAGTGGGTGTACCGTGCATTCCGGCTTTTATGCACAGGTCGATTTTACTTGCGAGATGAAATATCGGATGGAATTTCAAAATTTCTCCATACTATCAAAAAATGTTCGCCTCAGTTCACAATAAAACTAAATAAACTAAACCCAGTTCTGGCTGACTGCTGTTGTTTGTTCCCGCCTAGAAGTGGTCACTGTCATACAGCGCGTCATAAGTGATATAGCGCAAAAGCAGATACCATGAGATATTACAAAAACCTATCTACAGTAGCTAATTCCCACAGGGTGCCTAGGCTAAGCTCATTTAAAACCTGTCTACGCTACTGTCTGGGATTGATAGCTATTCAAGAACCCAGCCACTTACGAGTTCGAGTCCATCTTTCGAAGTCGCTTAATATTGGCGGGCTTTCGCTCCCTGTATTAATCAAAATTGACGATTCAGCTATTTTGTACAGCTGGTCGTTTTCCATACAGAGAGTAACGACATAAAACTAATATAAACCTAGTTTATGAGTTCATACCATTGGCTGATGTCATAATCGATCTACTTCCGGGGTAACTTGAGATGTCTGTCCATCCATTCTTCTGGGGTGCCTTACCCCCTTGTTTGCCGCGCTCAAACGAACAGGTTCCGATTGCCATGTTATCTATTACCTTTGAAAACACAGGCGCAAAAGCGTTAGCTTTGCTGTGCTCCGAAGCGGTTGGAAACACATTCCTACCGGTGAACGACACCATACTTGCAACACTATGCAACTTCCCAGTTCCTGAGTTCTATAGTTATTGGAATCGTAAATTCGATGCAATTCCCTTTACAGTCTTAGTTATCTCTTAACCACATTATATTTATGGCCAATCGACTTTGCCTGATCCAAATCTAAGTGTCTGGATCTTAACTTTCCTCCACAGTTTGACTACGAAATCTCTCAAGACCAGTTGAATTTTTTGAAGATGCTCAATGCAAAGGCTTCACAGCAGATCACTCTTGTTTGCTCGGAACTCAGTTTCTCGGAAGGTGTTCACTCAGTACGATTTTTCTCTGATAATGACCGGGAATTCACTGAAGACGGGCCCTTGCTCCGTTATGAGAAACTTGACAATGGATGCCAGGTACGTGCGTACATATTTCCTCCCATGGTTGTACCTTGAATCATACCTGTTTTTATGAAGAAAGCTGAGTTTGGTGAGTGTGTATGCCTGAACTGATCTCAGCAAGCTTCAGCGGTGACAAGTCTATTATAGGATCTAAAGATAATTTAGGAAAACAAGTAGGAAATTAAAAGATAGAAGTGACCGACCTTGGGCCAACTCCATCTTTCAATTTGAAGAACTTAAACGTTCACGTAATTCGGGGTGCTTCTTGTTATCTGTTGACAACCTTTCAGTTCGGATTCCCTTGAGGATCGGCAAGTGTTAGAGAAAATAATAAATAATAAAGTTTAAATACCCAGAATCTGATGAGTCCGTGAATGTGACAGTTGTTCTGCACAACTTCTGTCTTGCCTCAATTTGACTGGAATTTTGAAAGAGTTACCTTTATTCCAACTCCCAAGAGCTTAGCCCTCTGGTATCTTCTATTATTATTGATGTATGCCTTTGTTCCCATTCTCTTTTCAAACGCATCAATATAGTATGCTTCACCTAACGGAAAATCCACCTTCGAAGTCCACACTCGTGCACAAAGACTACCGATTCGCGATGTGATCCTACCCAATCCGAAGATTTCCGGGCGCGAGGCTGTGGGTGTTGAACTCGGACGTGTCTGTTTCCAGTGACTACGCCGAAACAATCTGTGAACTGACTTATGTTTCTGAGAGTACCCAAAAAATAGCAATATATTCAAGCTAACTCTGCGATGACTTCACGTAAAAGAATCAGAACGAACTGAATACAACCAGCTGCTATCGCCCACGCAAACCTCTGTGAGATCCAGTTTGCTTGGACTTTCTACACAACTTGTGATCGTCCAAGTCTCGCATCTTTTTTATGATTCTCATAAAATGACTAGTGGCATTTTGTGAATCTCCCGTTCATTTACTTCATTGGATCGGGTCAAATTTCCTTCAAAACTCGCTTTTCGTGATGAACAGGAAGCACACCAGAAGGGGGTCAGTTAAAGGTTTGTCAAAATGAGGGTGTATGAAAAACGTGTAGGAATGCTTTAAGTTAACTTCCCCGGTAAGAAATCGATCCATTCACTTGACAGGACTCGGCTACGGAATTTGATATGGTTATTTAAAGACTTCTTACGTCATCCAAGTAAGCTGATTGGTACTATGGCTTGCATTTTCACTTATCACCATCTTACACATGTGACGAACCTTGATCTTGGTGTAACGGTACTCATAATGAAAACCGTACAGTTTTTTAGAACCATTACGTGTGAATTCTAATGAATTCACTTTGTGCTCAAAACGATCTGCTCGAAGCTAGCTAGTGCGTTTTGAGATGGGTAGAGCTGACAACCCGATAAGCCAACTTTACGGAACTATCTAAATAGCTACCGCCACAAGCGTTTGGTCTTGTCCTTCTTTTTATTCTCCCACTGTTAGTACTCCCGTGAAAATATGCTGTTTTATTCCCTCCGTAGCCCGAGCACAATGGAGAGAGGCAGAAGCTGAATAGATGAATTTCATTAAATTACTTTAACAACGCAACTTGTTGTGTCTCTCTAGAATTTCGTAAAATTCACTCAGCCGAACGCAACTTCAGCAACCCTGTTCGTAACAGTGCATGTGCCAGTACACTGCCTCGATGAATGGGCAAAAAGCAGCTACTTTTTATCTCCTTGGATGGATAACCTTAAATTTAGTGTCACAAGGGTCCCGACAGCATAACCCATTCAATAATTTATCTTTCATGTAAAGGAGCTCGGGTGGAGAAGATATGGCCCAGAGTTCTCAAATGCTCAGTTGTCTAGAACTTGGTGAGCAGTGGGTAGGTGGCAGCCGTGTTCGCGTATGGCCTTATTCCATCTTCTCTGTATACCATATCTGTGAAGGTGAGATGACTGGTGTTAGCAAGTGAGATGGGTCTGAATCTCGATACTCACATCAGAATTTACAGCTTCCAATAATACAGCGGGAATCGTCTGGACCACTGTGGCAAAGTGCACTAATTGGCAAACGAAACTGATCGTAACAGGGACCCCAGATGAATTTAAGCTGAATCTGTTTTACAGGTGAGTGCGTTTCACCACGTGCACCCAATTTGGTGTTCAACTAGAAAATAGGGTTGGTGATAACTTCAAGAATTATATTAACATTGTGAGCCCTAATTAGAGTGAAGCTGGTAATGAACTGTCGAATAGTCTCCAGCAGACTCATAAGTAGTGTCATGTCAAAAATCTAGCACATACTTCAGATTCGTTGAAAATGATCAAATTAACTTAGTCCTGTGAATGCCGTTCGATAATTCTTTCTGCGAGTCATAGTTTTGAAAGTCTTAGTTGGAAAATCCCTGCCGGTTCACACACAAAATATTCTATAAAAAGATCACCATCGAAATGAGCACAAAAATGAAGACCCCCTGGACTTCAAGTAAACTATGCAATGATTTTCTTGGGGGGGACTACTCACAAGGTTACTGAAAACGCTTCGACAGCCCTTGACCTGTTTCGCCCTTCTTGGAGCTCATCAGGTGGGCGATGATTACCCATAGCCATTCCAATGAAGTGCCAACTATGGCTGTGCTTGCCGGCCACACTTATTATATGTTCCTCTGAAACCTAGTCATACCTGAAGTTTTCGTAGGTGACTGTGGAATTCGTAGAATTCACATCCATATTACTTTCCTTCGTTATTATTTTGGTGAGTCCACACCGAAGCAGTGAAGCACTGCGCTTGATTTTCGTTCTTATTCGAGCTCATCAACAGTGTACAATCTTGACCGTGCGGGGGTTTGGACTCCGGACATCTGACATGCGGGGCGAGCATGTCGCCACTGCTCTACCAGTGCATGCCGGACGCACTGGAATTCTCCCGTCAGTAGCATGCAAACGTGTTCACGCTTGAGCGATGTATTGGTTTGCCGGTCCCCTCGGATTCGACTAAAACTTTTCCCGTAGCAGCCTTTGTAGAGTAGCCTACTAGCAGCGATGTGCGCAACCAATATGTTTTTGGTTCCACCTATGTCGTCAAGACAATGTCCAGAAATGAGCACTCTGGTGAGGCGAAACAAGTCAAAAGGTGAACATTTCTCTCACTACTATCAAAACGTTAGTAACATACTCACAATCGCAATTCGAAATGCTGCCACTCAACATGCGTGTTCCCTAGCGTTTGAGATACATGGTAAGGACAGTTGAATTCATTCAAAATTTATAGACAGGTTATATGAGCAACAGAATTCGTCGCATCACGACTCCCCCTCACAGCTAACTTTTTGTTGTTAAATGCGTGTCCGTGAAGGATGATCTTCGAACTGTTTTGCACCGTCGATAATCTTACCGCAACAGGTCTCACCCCTCCTTGTTTAGCTGAGAAGTTGAAGGCGGAAAAGGAGAGTCGCTCTGTGCAGCAACAAGTAATCAGGGCAAACAAAGTGGGTGCTCCACACTGCTGAAATAACCGTCAAGTGACAAGTGACATTTCATCCTGTGAGAAAAACCGATCTATGCTGTAAAGCCGGGAAGCACAGCTGTTTGATCCTAATTAAAAATCATCAAAGTTGTGCATCTCAGGAAACTTCAGGATGTTTCATCAAAATTGAAAGTTAAACCATCAAATCTCACGCTACCCTCAATCTGTAAGTAGTTCAGGCAGAGGCTAATTTCACAAGATGAGGGAAACTTGCTTTTGAGAAGTCACCAGTTGAGCGGTTAGTCAATACGTGACTACGTGACGTCGTTTCCGTAACTGGAAGATGAATGGCGCCATAGCCCGTCTAATTGCAAGTTAATCACAGTGTTGGTCAGCCTCTCACAGGGGAACGTTTAAGTGTTCAAACTACCAGCCATAGGTCACTTGTTTTGGACTCCTTTGAATTTCGTGAGTTGCGCAATGTTGATCATCCCCAACGAGGATGAAACAGTGGTACAGTGCTTGTTGGCTTCTCAACAGAGTTTTACCTCAATGACAGGACTAAATGTCAACTGAAAAGTACAAGATCTTCTCTCATTACCAACAGGTATCAGTCCCACTTCCCCATACCGTTTGAAGCAGTTTCCAGTGGATATGACTGCCTTAATTTAGCGGCAGCATTGGCAGGTTTTGATAATGATAATAAACAGGCGGTCCCTCCTTCATTCGATTGAGCTTATCCATTTGAGGCATTGATAATGTGAGGAGGTTTGGGCGTCTTCAGCTGAGATTTCGTCCTGTCAATGAGGGCAAACTATGCTGAAAAGCCGGTAGACACTGTACCGCTGTTTCATCCTTCCTGGGAATCATCAGCAATGCGCACCTCACGAGACACCAGAGATTCTCAAACTCCCGAGATACAAGCGTGAAAACTAAACCGTTCGGCTACAAGTGGCTGTTCAGTAGAGTGATTAACCCGCATTTAGGCAGAATATAGCCCATAAAATCAAGCTGTCGAAGTTCCGTTCGATCTGTAAATTTGCAAGAAGTTACATTTTCTGAATGACCATCTTTGATCTGATGCCACCAAATGATGAGTTCGCGTCGGAGGAAGCCCTTTCGGAATTCTGTGTTTAAAAAAGGCCTGGAGGGTGCAGGTTTTCAGGCCGTTCTACCTCACGTTTGAAGCCGGATGCTCATTTCATTCAGTTGGCAAAAAACTTGAGTAGATGCCAATAGTGCCTTCATACTTAAGCAGATCTTTAGAATCAGACAAAGTCGAAGGAAAACAGCATTCTTTGTTGAAATACTGAGGCGACTCGTTGGTGCGTTGGACACGTTATGAACCACAAGAACACAGCATACATAAAAGTACCCGGCAGACAACTCTCAAATGCAGCAATTCCGACCTAATTGATGCACGCTGACTTAGTTCTGGTAATGAGGCATTCGAAACGGTCAGTCGTTACCGTTTCACGTGATGAGCAGAGTTAGATGTTGTAAACCCCAGCGATTGAACCCAGTAAAAACAATGAGCGGTAGCGTCTGAAGTCGACACACGCTCGGTTGAGGATTAGGATGCCAGGGAATAATTACTCTTCTGTTCAAACTGGTAAGTTGCGGAACAAACCAGAAGCACACACTTCGAACCAGTTAGTATGTCAACAACCTTAGGCTATTATAGAATGGCTGTTGCCCTTACATTTCACTGTATTATTATTATTATCATCATCATTAAAATACTTATCTTAGCTTCGCATGGTGAATGTTTATTAGCTGAGAGAAAATGTTTCCTGATTGGTCACACACACACACACACTCTGCAGCCAGCATACCTTTTCTAAAGACGAACTGTACTGGTGGAAGGAGAAAGGCCTCAGTAGCGGAGTTGTGTACTGGAAAACATCAAGTGTGTTCGGGAAACCTCAGTAGATTGGCGAAGCTGATGTGCGAAACTGTGTGTGTGTGTGTGTCGAAACAAGTCGCCCTGCAGTGTAGCTCAGCTTACCACCATAAAGTCCATTCTCTTAACGACGGTAACTCAGTCACCGTGACGTGGAATAGCAACGACCTGCGCAGCTTCAACATTCGTTATGATCAACTGGTGCTTCATGGCTAAAACTCCGACACACATAATCCTGGTCATCCCCTGCGCCCTTATTCCTAGTTTATTTATTGGTAGGTAAAACCGCATGAAATACT
Source organism: Opisthorchis viverrini (assembly GCF_000715545.1). NCBI lineage: Eukaryota > Metazoa > Platyhelminthes > Trematoda > Opisthorchiida > Opisthorchiidae > Opisthorchis > Opisthorchis viverrini. The sequence continues at coordinate 1,087,105 of NW_008751773.1, read as the reverse complement.
CTTCCATCCACCAACTATGTGGGTCATTTTCATGCTCACCCACTTGAAACCACCAAGTTCAAATTGTCCCTGATCTGCCAGTAAGGAGAGGGATATACAGTACCTTGTGCACACACAAGTGGAGTGCCACAGCGATATGTCAGCTTGTTGTTATGGGGGTGGTGTAAGTAAACCGGTTCCAGTTTCCTATACCAGTGTGGGTGCTGTAGGAATGTTTCAGATCAGAATTAAATAGCTCTCTATGGGGGGGGGGGGTCAAAATTCCTGCGAAAGGACTAAATATGAGGGCGGAAAAAAACGCATTGGCATTAGAACGAGCAACTGCCGATAAGAGGGTGGCTGTCTCGCTTTTATGTAATCCTCACTTCCACACCCATCATGTGCACATTCCATGTGCGATGAGATAGGCTGGCGACTAAGCGACTTGGTTACTTAGACGTGAAGCTGATAATTGGTATGATGTTTCTGGGAAATGCGAAAAAGTGGGCGAGTTGGTCATCTCATGGTTCTGTCCTGATTAATACTTCCCCGAAATGCTTCATACACGGCATTTGACAAAAATATTTCGATAGACGTCGAATAGCGGTTTGAAAACAAGGCTTTTCAGATATTATGTTCCCAACATTCCAAGCTCGGCCAAAGTTCACACAGCCTCATAGCTTAATATTACCTCAGCTTGGAGAATTTGGTCCGCTTGAAAAAAAACATTCCTTTGAACTCCCTCTTCCATTGTATAAAAAGGTTTTTTATCCATAAATTTGGTTAATTCTTTGCGACGAAGTGATGAGCCCGGAAATTCTCGTGAATCTATAATCCACGTATTGACAATCCCGTTCGAAATAGGGTCCTGTGAACCTGGATGCAAATGGCTTGTTCAGTGACCACCAACACGATCATCAAGGACCGTCGTTACTGATTTATGCAGCTTTTTGGATATTTAAAGGAACAAATCTAACAGTTGTCAATTTTGTCATCTGCACAAGATATTACGAATCTTCGTCACTGAATCCAAGAAAATATACTGCAATATCTCGAATACCATACCAACTTGCACGTGAAGTGGCCTTTGTACAGCACATTCATTTGATGAGACGGTCAACCGGAATTTAGTTAAGGCACCCGTTAAAACCATGCTGACGCACAAATGAGCGTACGTGATGAGTTTGCGCAACTTGTATTCATTTCGAACACAGGGTTAACGAATCCTTTAAGACTACGCTTACGTTAATAGCTCCAACAAGAGCGAAACCAGTCGTAGACATTCAAAAGGTTTTCAGCAACCATGTGAGCAGTTTGCTCCAGGAAACTGCGTATTCTTCGTATGAACACAAGCTAAACTTGTTGGTGATCTTAGAACCTCAGTGGCTTTTTGTACATCCTGCTTGCTGGTAGTGGTCCTAACGTTCAACAAGTGACTACTGCACCAAAGTATTCCGTTCCATCTAACTGGTTATGCATGAGCCTCCCCTGTTGATGGTCGCCCAGAGTCAATTTGTGACGACCTCCATAATCTTCACTATTTGCTTAAAAGCAATAGAATCCAGATTGAGGTGGATTTTCGAAATAAGCAGGTGGATACAAACCACTACCCATTTTACTGAACTCGAATTGAAAACGCAGGGAGCAATCAGGGCCACCAATTTGAATCAATAGCTTTCCAGCGTTTGCATTTAAAAGGCTTTTCTCTGAGTGTTTCAAAAGTAAGTACAACCTTCGGAAGATTTGAAACGCAAACCTTAAGCTCCAGAAACAGCGAACATCATTGTCGTTAGATTTCTTGTCAGCAAACAAGGTCCTGGATACGTTCAGATGCGAAGACAAAAACTGGAAATTAGCCGTCTACTCTCACTGTTTATCTCCTTCCGCTTTTAGGACCGACTGATTTCATTCTGTTGTAATATTTCCATGCACTGGGAAGTGGGCTACGGCCTCAAACTGAAAGGGGTAGTTTTTCGCACACTATCAGCTTTTGGTGTCATTTGAATTGATGCTTTCTTTTCATACTAACAGTGGTCCAGAAAAAGAGATCACCGATACCCCGTTCTGAAATGAAATCTGCTTTGGGGCTATTATACTAGAACACTGGTCTTTGAAAAAACCCCAGCAATTTCCCAGCAGATGCATTCCACTTCGCTAAGAGGAACCGCTAGGGTGAAAAGGGGTCTTTTGGCATACTTTGGCAGTAAGAATATTACCCGGCGGTAATTCCCGTGATCCAGTACCAGTCAATCAGTTCGTTAAAAATTGTCTAAACACTCGAGAAATATTTTTAACCGATCAGTGAGGTATCGTGATATTACAGCAGCGTCACTTGTTCTGAACCTCTGCCTCGTTTCCCGAGACTGTCTCGTCGGAAGTCCTATTGCTACCCGCCGAAATTTATCCTCAAACAAGCAATTACGTCTACTAAGATGGTTAACTACTAGTGACAGAAACCCACAAAAGTTTGCAAAATATCACAAAGTGGTGCTCAGAAAAGGCAGACCATAAACTGTCAGCTTCGGACACATGTTGGGCTAGTCCCATGCTGAATTACGCAACATAAGGTCTGTTCATCTTTCCGTGAACCGTAGACGAATAAAAGTTGAAACCGGAATTCACACTTGCCTAAAAACTACTTGGTTGTCTCCTGATTCCACTGGAATTCGGAATATCTTTCGTCAAAACGGTACTTGACGGAAGAATTTTCCAACCTCGATCGTAACCGCATCTGGGGCCGAAGTGGTAACGCCAGGATGAAGAATGTCTAAGTTGCTGTTGTTGTAGGGGTAATCTCAACACTTGTTGAGTGACTTTGAGTCAAAAAATATTATCCAATTAAACTTTCCAGGCTTAAGTTCTCGTGAATCAAGTTGCTGTGGTCTGCTATGTGGTTCTCTACGCTTATATACATCGCCATATCCAGCTTCTTAATTCACGGTTGAAATCAATTTTCTAATAACAATTTTGTTGATTTTTTTAGGGGAAGGTGATAAGTACTTCAGACACAAGAACAGCCACACTGTCGCGAAATTCCTACCCTAGACTCTCATGGGGAGTGGTTTTTCTTCAGAATAGCCTTCTTTGAGAGCTTGGTGTGTGGGGAGTGCTAAAGTGCTGCTGACTGTCCAAAATGCACAACAATGCAAGTCTGATAGACAATCTTTGGGTAGATACAAAACGGATACTAAAAAACTCGGAGTTTCGGTTCGATAAACATGCAAATGGCTCACGGGAATCCTCACCGTACGCCGCTGGAACATTACAGTCTTCTTAATTCCGATTTTATCAGTCTGTCTCTGTGGATGTTTGGACACGTTTATTTTGTATTCATTTGAAAATCGTGTTATCGACCATGTTAGTATTCAATTCTAAAAACTAAGAACCCCTGGTTACTCTAGTTTGCGCGGCAATAAGGTGCCAATTACAAAGACCTTATTACAAAATTAATGTTGGGAACACGACTGCTTTATCGGTAGCACTTGTATGAAGCACCAACAGTCACATGGAAGTGAAAATTTATCCACAGTAATCGTTTTGTTCTGGAAAATTTCGGTAATAATCGGATGATTTATTACTGGACAACGTTTCGTTTTTGATACACACGTTTCGTTAGGCCAAGTGACTAGGTTAAGAGGTTGGTCGAAATTTAAGACGGAGGGAGAACCAATCAGCTAAGTCAGGCTAAATCTCTGTAAAATGTCGACCAAGGGATTTTGTGTTTTAGGATCGGTCACCAAATGTTAACCCGAGTCTAGTTCTTCCGGTTCGGAAGATGATGATCCGTCAGTCAGATAAAATGAGGCTAAACTAATTAATTTGCAGACATGTACTCAGTTGCAGGTGAACGCGGAACCCAGCTGAATCTCTCGTTTATGATGTTTACAAGCAACTGAATGTGCCGCACCGGACCGTCTCATGTTTCCATTGGTACGATATTCGATATATCATGATACATGTATAGGCGTAATACACTATTCATAAGATTGGTTAAAATTCTTCGACAGTCCACGACCGGTTTCGCTCTTCTTGGGGCTCATCAGGTAGGCGCATTCCCGCGAGTTTCCGTCAACCTTATGTTCTACTCGAAAACAAATTGCACGTTTGCGAAACACAGTCATTTGCAAACAAATTTGGTTTTGCGGGAGACTCACCTGGAAATCCAGCTGAATCTATCCTTTATGGGGTTTTCAAGGGGTTTTGTGTGCTACAGTGAGTCACCTAGTGTTAACCCGATAGGGGAACCTATATGGATCTGGGTCCAGCTTAGGGTCTGGTTCTTGCGGTTCACATGATGGTCCCTCAGTCAGTTCAAATGAGGCCAAACTAATTAATTTGGGCTTAACTGTTTTCAAGATGAATTCACGATATTATGAAACTTGTAGCGTATGCAACTTTATTCTTATTTATTTCGTTCGCTGATTGTTTCATAACTCTGGCTCAAGAAATGAAGTTGAAATATTGACATCCTGTATTTTGTGGAATCTTGCTCTATTATTTAACCGCACCAAAGAGAACCGATGTTTCAGCACTTAAAACTTGGACCGCTCGTAACCCCGCTTTTCGTTTTGTTATTTCCGGAAATTCGACCCAAATGGTCGTACAAACCTTTGTCCAACAAATGTATACAGGTCGCCTGCAAAGCCCTGGATTTACACGAAGACCGGAAAACAAACTTCTATTTCATTGCCACTGGATTACTTTCGTAAGTACATCAGCCATGTATGGCATCGCGGAAGAGAGTCACTGTTAAGCGGCGCCTCGTGTCCAGAAACAGCACCAGTCACACTGGCTGAAAGAACAATTGTCTCCACCCATAATTTGTGTACGGATTAGATAGCACAATCAAATATAACAAAGCGCTCTTCTGCTACCCCGTTATTTCTGCTTTGCTAATACGGTCGCACTTTGAAGAGTGGAGATTTCGGGCGTGGACAACGTAGTCCAATCTGACTTCTGTCTCTCGCAACCGCCTTAAATCGAACTACTTGACATAAGTTGGAATAATGCATTCTGACGAAGGCGGTCGATATTATGAGAGCGACGTAGTCTTCGATCTACTGAGAAACGCAAACGCACCCTGCAAACAACGTGCACGCGCCTTGACGAATCGGTGGACATGTGTGCGTGAGAGCATGCATTGCGCGCATGCTTACGCACGTGCCTGCGCGTCTGTCGGTTAAGCAAAGTGAACGCACAAACGCACGCGTGCTGTTCAGTGAATCGATTGGATATGTTAGGTGTCGAAAAGCAGGATGAAGCCAGCGTTTCAGCCGGCAAGAGCCTGCATGAGCTAGCTTTATCCTGCCTGATTGTAAGGTTATTATTGTCGATGTGCTCCGTTAGGAACGTTACGTTAGTGAAACGCGCGAATCCTGTAAGTGACACGTGAAGCCGCCTGGCATGATAATCAACTGTTGAAATGCCAGGGTGACAGGCTACTGCATGACAACGTTTGTTGAACAGGAACCGATATGTGGATGCCGAATAGTTGCACGATAAACAACCTGATGACTATTAACCCCCTGCTTTGATTCATTTTTTGGCGATTATGATGTGGCTGGAGCCCAAAACCACTACACAGTGGATTTACTTAGCTGTAGAGAGATGAACGCCAGTAGTAAAACAACCAGTTGAAGGGAATGCCTAGGAATAGCTGCTTTTTAGCAACCATGGATTTGTTGTTTGTTTGGTTTACACCAACCGGTCCCTTCCTAGTCCTCCGTTGAGTCAAACATTCTCGCTGAAAATCTCTCTGCAATGTCTTAGTCGATAAGATGTTCTTCGAATGACAATCCCTTAGATCTGGTCGAATTAGTACTCGAGAGAAAAATACGGTAGATTTGTCAAGTGGATGGTCAAATGGAGAGATCTACCTGAACGAATTGCGCTGGCTTGTGTAGTATGTCATAACTAAATTAGGGACACCACAAGACTTAACGAGAAGAAGACATAATGAAAAAGATAGTTTGATTTCTGAACCGTCGGTTTGCCGAAAGAGCTCCGACGACTGAAACTGCTCAGGTTCGGTGATCCCCGCTCACTGGTGACTCCAACGCAGTGCTACTGAGACCAATTACGAGTTGAAAGACAAGAAAGTTCCACAGTCTTCAGGCGAATCATGATGGTGATAAACCGTGTAACCAAATTTGCTGTCAGTCTGAAGAAGGATTCTTAATGAACAAGTTTTCCAATAGCAAAATAGCTGTATCAGGAAGCCTAGCCACTTCCAGATTCGATTGGTAACTTGTCCATTGTGGTTTCGAACGATAGGTTCACATCAACGGGTTTTCGGAGTCAGAATTCGGGTTCATACAGATATTTACTGCAGAAACTGAAAAGTTAACCTAGTTTCAGGAGATATATTTCTGCTTAGGGTGACTTCATCACTTTCCCGTTGTGGTAGCAATGCGAATCCCCAAAGAGTTAACGGAGCCTCCCCCTGCCAATACCTAGCGTACTTTACCTTTTGACCTTTTAACCTTTTGACTGAGGATCAGCCAGCTTCAGAACAAGGTGCGCTGCTTTCCGTCCCACCAAGGCCGTCTTCTGTGATAAACTGATGCCCCTCTGTCTGATACACGCCTATAACACCTCTCATAAACAGTAGTAATGTCAAATTCTCGTAAACTATGGGAGAGAATCGGTCGTCTTTCCGGTAGTATGAGCATAACACAAAGGAAGTAACACTGTCTCCGTGTATCACAAACGTTAAAAAGTCATGTTTGACAATTTGTAGATTGTTGAATTCAAGGGGCCTATTTCTAAGGCAATTAACGGAAATTTTTTAAAAAACAGGGGTTTAAAACCACGTAGCGCAATGCAGTATATATCAAGGGGCTTGCATCTTTCACTGGTAGACTGGCCCTTATGATCTTGAGGTATATTATTTAATGAAATCTGCGAACATTTGTTGTCCTTAAAATGTCTGGAAGATAACGCGTATATTGTTTTTTTTTGGCATGCTGCAAAAAATTGACGCGCGTTTAATACTCTAGACTGACTAGCACTTCTCGTGAACGTGTATCACATTAAAAAACTGCTTAACTGGCTCTTCAAAGAATTTTGTTCAACGGATTTTAACAATTGCAACTCAGTTTAGACGTAACGAACTACTCATAAAGTTGCTGAAAATTGTTCGATAGCCTATCATCTGTTTCGTCCTTCTTGGGGCTCATCAGTAGGCGCATTTCCCGCGAGTTCCCTTCAACCTTATGTTCTACTCGAAAACAAACTGCACGAAATTTGCAAAGTACACTCATTTGCAACCAAATTTGGTTTTGCGAAAGACTCACCTGGAACCTTGCTGAATCTCCCGTTTGTGATGTTTCCAGGCAGTGTAGGCAGGCTAGTGATTCAGCAAGCCGCAGATTACATTCGGTGGTGAAAGGGGGTCGAACAGACAGATAAAGTTCAAAGGTCAAGCTCCGTTCCTCTTCCAGGAGGACATGGGTCACCAACTTGCGTGTCAGAAACACAGTAGCCAATTACCTAAGCATGACTGGTCGTGCACAACTGTGTCAGATATACTTCCTCTTACATAAAGGCGACCGACTGTCCATCATTTACAGGCCATCAAACAACCGCACTTCTCTTTGCCTTGTAATTATGCGCTTCATTTATGCCTGCAAACATTCCCGTATTATCAAGGAATTGAAGTTAAACCCAACCGTCCCATTGTTCATCATGACTGCTAAAGCTATTCTCAACATGTTTTGCTCGCTTGCTACGCAACAATGCTGGCGTCAACGAATGCATTCTATTCCAGTCCATGAAATTTGACATGAATTGATGCCTTTCGAGAGATAACTCCCATCCTAAACTCCAGTGAAGCCACCTAATAGCGTCATGACAATCTGCAGTACATACACGTTTGTTTCCAATGCAGTTGAAGCGTTCAAACATGATCTCAACTACTGTGGTAATTCCCGGTGCACTCAGCTTCTATGTATAGTCACACAAACTAGAAGTCTGAATATTGGTATGAATAAACCAGTGTCCCTTATTTAAACATTTGTGGGTTCTGAAGCACGATTTTTATTTCATGGAGTACGAATTCGAAAAATTTCCTTCTCAGAAAACACCAATTTTAAGAAGAAATCGGTTAACCGGTTTTTGGTTCTTTGAATGGTCGATTCTCTCCTGTAAGAGGCCAAGTGGCGAGGAAAAATACTTCTGGTGAGTCCCTGTGGTTTCTACATTTGGAACCACTTGGCTACACTTTATCACCCCAGAAAAATCGCCTGAAAAGATCGAACAGAAGTTCTGTGGTCTAAAGTTTTGTCAGATCAAGAGGGTAACTGTACACTTCTTGACTCTCGGGGGAATAATTTAATAGACTGAAAAGAAGTAGCCCCTTCTCATTTGCGCTCCATTCTAGGAAGCATTTCACCATCGAACTGGGCTTTGCAATCCAAACGAAGTGGTTTATGAACTGAGAGTGTTGTCCCAGGGCTGAAACTAAGAATTCAGCCACTAGAGATCTCTACGACACAGACACTGACAAGAATACTCTACATAAGGATAGTTAAGTATAACCCCCGGAGTGTTGGATACTGAATTTTGGCTATTCTAAATGTGATGTTTGCGATCTTCTACCAGCTAGCCTGCATCTTTAAATCGGTCGACCGATTACCTGTTCCGAAATAAAATTTAAAACTCAGTGAACTTGGTGTTTTTTCCTCGGAGGGAAAATATGGTTCAGCTATAGCACTTTTTCGGTGCCTAAGTGCCATGCTACCCGAAGGAAGCACGAGAGCTGGGATACTGTCAGGTTGCCCAAGCCTATACAGGGGAATTCGAGAGGCAGAGGTCGGTTTCGAACCACGGACCTTCCGGTCAGTAAATTCGCGCTCTAACCACTGAGCCATCTCGCTTTGCGGAGGGAAAGTGTAGGTGTAAAAAAAATCGTTTTCCTTTGGATTTGTCAGTCTTTCAGGCCAGTGAAACGCCAACCAGCTGCTTAACCCTTATTTTCACCGGTTTCACAATCACGACGTTTTCATACGTTTTTGTAGTGTATGTTGCATTCTCCTAATGTTCAAATATGCCCGCTCAAAATAGAAGTTTACCAGTCTTTGTACCAATTACAACCTTTCGATCAAGCTCCGTCATTCCCTATGGCACACCCAGCCCTGTCGTGACAAGCAGTGGATAAACAGCTCCCCTTTCGTTACACGTGTCACCACTTGTCGAACTGATACCTGAATGCGCACCATCATTAAAGAATTTTACAACTTCACTCACCTCTACAGTCCGGTGCACTGTTTGCGAATACCATAGTAACAGTGCTTGTTATGGTGAACCTAGTGTACCCCACATAGCATGGAGATTGAGATAAACAACTTGGTGCACCATTGAATTGTTTCTTGTATGGTGGTAACACAACGGAATTCGATCGATAAATGTAAAAGTTTTGTTCCGCCAGGTCGATAAGCTGCCATGCGTGTGCAGTCAGGGTGGACTGAGTGAATGTATGGCGACAAGTGTGTGTGTGTGTGTGTGTGTGTGTGTGTGTGTGATAAGACGAGGAAGTCTATTTTCAACGCAACATGAGCTTGTTTTTTTTCGCGCGAAGTCACTTTATGTATTCCAAGGCGTCAATTGTTAGCGCATAAACATACAATCAGCTTGAAAAATAAAATTGTTTACATCAAAATGATCCAACTAAATAAACTGACCGAGACTAGTTGCTTGGATTCCTTCACGCGATGAGTCAGCGTTGGCATGAAATCATGGAATTTCGGCAGTTCAGATGGATATCAGTCTGTGTTTAGGATTGATGCGGGCGATCGATGATTCTGAGATAAGACATTTTAGAGAGGGTAATAGGTTCGGAGTACCTCGGCGAAATTGTAAACATCTTTGATAAAGTTCATAGAGTTACGCTTGGGACACTAATAAACGGAGATTTTGTCCGGTAAGTGTAGCCGGTCCACGCTGAAATGCAGAGAAGAGTTGCACAGCTGTTTCATCCTAATTGGGAAAAAGCAGCAAGTTTTGAACCCGTAACCTCCCGTTTAGTAGTTGGCACACTTAACCGCTAGCCTTGCCATAAATACAGGTTGTTGCTTCACCGTAAAACAAAGTTGAAGTTCACTCAAGCTGTGATTCTTGCGTCATCATCCACAAAATGGATGCCACTCTAGAGCTAAAAGGGTCGTTCTTTTAGTAATTTAGCTGATTTTTCGATAGTTCTTCTGAACTGTTTGGTATTCAATGCTTTAAGTAATTGGTCTTCATTGGTGAATGTACCAAAAGCTCCTGACCTAGCGTCCCTCAAAAGAAGTGAGCTCTCACGCTGGTTATCTCCATATGCGAGCTCGTCAAAGAACTAACTTATTCCTATGCTAAATGAATATAAACCACGTGTGGTTATTTAGTTGGTCTGACCATTACGGACATAAAACCCCGGAATTTCAAGGCCAAGCAGATATTAGTTCATAAGGACCACCATCATCATCATCACCATCACCGTCATCATCATCATCATCACCATCATCGTCATCGACGGCAGCACCAGCACCAGCGACAGTAGCATCCAACAAAACCACGGTTCTGTCAGTGATCTAGAGTTTGGACGTGGTTGGCTGGGTTGTATCGTAGGCAGTAGTTTCGGTATCGAGTAACGCTATGGATATTTATCCCAAAGCCATTGATATCTGAAGTCGGACCTAGACTATAGAGGTTGAAGGAGTCAGTTTTTATAGGCTTGCTTGAAATCTAGGTCTACGAACTTCCGAGTAGCTAAGCTAGATGGGCGAATTTTAGACACACTTGAAAACTTCAATGAAAAGCAGCAGTAAAGTGCATAATCGGAGTCCACACAGATATTCCAGATGGAACAGCAGGCAGCGGTCGACTCTCGTTACAGCTGGCTGATGGAAATGCAGATTATTTGGATTTGGGGCTGGTTCGTTATTCAGCACCAAATTTTCAAGCGATTTCCACTGTTCCGGAAATCGGTAGTGAAATGTGTGATCGGCACACATTTGCAGCGTGCGTTATTCATTGTCCGGGTCTCTCGTGTCCAAGCGGACTTGACCAAGCAATCGGGCCTTGGCAGCGCTTAGCCTAGCAATCATGATGATGTCCCAGCTGTTAGGCCGTTGTAGAGCGTCCTAGAAGTTGTTCATAGCAGATCCAAGGATACAGTCAGTCAGGATGTAAGCAGATACATTAAACTGAGACAGATGGCCTTCACTTGCTCGACATTATTTCACAGACGTTGCTGAAAGAACCATGCAGATGGGGCTATCAACGGGTATCCAATCAAGCAGAGACGCTTCCGCTCGATGACTCAACCCTATGTCCACCCCGGAATACCCAGTCGCAGCGGCCTCCGCATCACCAGAGATGCGCAGCCGGAAACGGGAAGAGAACGATCAGGAAGTCAATTCAAATACAGTACCCGCGTTCCGAATTCTTGTTTCTGACGGACAGCATACAGTAGTGCATAGAGAATCCAGCATACGAGCAAAAGCCGCTAATTGTCTCACTGGCTTCCCTGTGCGAGCATTAAAGGCAGCTGAGTATACCCTCTTTCGGGGCTTGAAAATAAACCTCCAGATGTTTAGGATTCTTACTGAGGTCGGATGTAAAAGAGCTGCAGCTTGGCTTGTTGCTTACCGAACAAGGTGGTTAATTCAAGTGCTGAAACCTACAAGGAGAGTATTCCTACTGAGATAAGGTAGGGTGGAGCGGGTATGAGGATGCAGGCGTCAGCAATAGTCTGCCTTTGCTTACCCCACCTTCTGAAAACAGAAAGTAGGGCGACAATCTGGTGACATCGCTTGACGGCTGATGTGGCGTGACAATATTTTATTGTGATATTCATTTGTGTAGCTTGGATACTGCCAGGGTGTCCAGACCTGGGCAGGAGGACGATCAACCCAAATCTTCTGGTCCAAAGGCCTAATCACCGCAAGGTAGAGGTGGTTACCCCAAGACTACATTTTTAAGAAGTAAGTCGCCACTTATGTTCCAAACTCCACTACCCACTGACTAACGTGGTAAGATAAGATCTCTGATTGTAACACGTGCACGCAGCAGTATAGCTCAGCGGGTCATAGAAGCGCAAATAACGTCGTAAGAGACTAAGGCCTAATCTCGTCATGACGGGATGAGGATATCTGTTCCTCAGTTTGAAACCGACCGAGAATCTTTCGTTTCAGAGAGTTTCGTAAATTCACTGATTGCGTACCAAAAGTCTTTGAAGCGAAAAACATTGTTCGTGTCCTCTAAAGAGTGCCTCAGGCAAAGACTAATTTATTTATACAGGGAACATCATAGTAACATGTGAGTTTGAAGCGCACTATACATATTCTCAGATGAGCAGCTAAAGTTGGTAATCAGGAATCAATGAACAATTGGCGTGTACCTTTGAGGTGTTGGGTTAGGGCCGCTTGACATTGGATCGGCCCCACTTTTACTGTAGACTGACTCTCCATTCAGACGGTAGCCTTTGGTCCGTGTAACCCACTTCTATCCTGTTGACCCCCGTCGCGCGTACGTGCTGACACACTGGTGTGTGCTCTGACCGACGGATATACACACGAAGAAACTATCACAGCAGAGTGCTCAGACCGGCCACTGACTGCTTTGCAGCAAGGTGATTTTGATGCACCATTTCCAGAATGCAAAGTAGTGTTTGGAGGATTTCATGATCTGTCTACCCATAGCGACCGTGCATCACGGTTGGCATGTGCGTTGCTAACACACCGCACGGGTTTCGTGCATAAACGGTGTGGTTGAGGCGTGCACATTGGTGCTGGTGATATTAAATAACGATCCACGAGAAATCGATTTTCAAGCAAGGACAACGTCGATTCTGAGTTGAGTGGATGAAGCTGTTTTTAGGACAAGTCAGGTCAGTGGTGCTGTGGCCACACAAATTTGCGTTGCGGATCAAGTCATCATTAAATTAAGGGACCACAGCTAATTTTCCGCCATCTAAAAAATTGAACAAACAATCGTCAGGCAACCTCCAGTCCGAGCACGGAAAGGTTCAAAAAATCTTCGGAACTACTTCTCGTCTTCAATTTGCGGAAAATTAGACTGAGTATCGTGCTTAAATAGCAGCAGAAAACTTGTTGATTGGTTCGTGAGAAACAGCTGCGCGCCGGAACGCAGCTTGACTTTCGTATCCGCCTCTTTCAAATGGGCGACCCTGTGTAGTGGGCGTGTGGCTTTCCGCTTCCCTATGCATACCCGTAAGACAGACCGTCAAAATGAACGCTCACCTACACGCAGGCACACGCACTTACCCAAGCAGCTATGCACTAAATCTGCGCCCACAGGTGACGTTTATAGTTAGGAATGGTAAACTGCGACCGGTATTTAATGGTATTATGACCTTGTCGGTGGATCTAGTGAACTGCTTGAAACCCAATTCAAGCCTAGCATTTCTAATGTAGCTTAAGAAAGTTTGTGTTGGTTCACTGAATTAATCCTTAAATGGTATCTCTGTCAGTTACCACGATCCTTTCACTGTTGGTGTCTGACGGCACACTAACATCTGCACTCAATAGCTGGTCGTGAGATGACATAGAATAGAAAAACGGTTGTTGTTAGACGTATAAAACAGAATGAATCTATAGACTGTGAACTGAACCGTTTTTCTCAAACTGACATCCCTTGGCAACGTACGTAAAACATGTTTTGCGCTTCCACACATTCGTTGAATCACGACCGTTTTGGTTCCGTTTTACTTGTCACTTCATCAAACGCGTCCACCGAACATTAGCTGTTGTCGTCTGCTGTTTTAAATTCATCTCAGGTGAATTTGCAATACTCTACAGGCCTTTGGCCTCCAACGCACTTATGATCAAAATGAAAGTTTCTAGGTCCCATATTCTCGTAGTAGTTTGAATAATAGTGAGTTATAGAGGTGGCCACTTGTGAACAATCCTGCTCACCAGGGTTGGACGAGAGCAGACACCCACCTCTATTTTGAACATCTAGAGACAACAAGGTCATCTATTTAGTACCCCTAATAGGGGTACGCCCCAGCAGAGTACACACTTTAGTCAGATTTCCTGTCTCCGCATATTTCGATCTCAATTCCCTTAGCTAGTTTACGATCCCGTTTTCAGGGAGTAGTTTCTCTCCGTTCCAGAGAAGCCTGTTGTTCTGGGTGCCTGGAAGAAAAACAGTTGAAACCCACTTGTTTCAGAGGCCCAATTTCGCTTTTATACAATATGAGCTATATGGCATAAAGTTTCCAAATGTTCTAAAACCTGTTTAGTGAACCTCTGTTTGTATTACGCAGAACAAAACAGAGTTTAAGTTTCTATTTTCTGATTCAATTTTTTGGCGTTATTCATCACTTTTACGCAGATAAATTTGAGGGTAGGTGACAACTCTGATAAGTTTTACAGAGAAGACGACCTAACAACAGAGCGACCCCACAAATAACGCTAACACAGCTCACTAAGTATCTAAGACATTTACTTTGAAATGAATCATAAACGCCAGTGTACTTGAAAATTTGGCACCAGTTACATTTTAGCGGCACTGTGAGACGAACACAACTAAACAATGTTGAGGATCGCCAAAGACATTCCACATTATCCACAATTTCATGCAGTATCTTCTGTGTTTGCTGGATGACAGTCATCAACCCTCGATGACAGTCCACCTCCAGGAAAAACTAAATCATCCGATCTGGAAGCGGACTCTCGCTGCGGCGAAGCTCATTCGCAACTTACCAAGAAGGAGTAACCGTCTACCGATGCTGATGTGACTGAAGATACTTCAAAAGTAAAAAGAATAAAGCCTCAACAGGATTCTAAGTAAAGTATGTGTTTTGTGGACATTACCGTAAATAAATCCGAAAATACACTCGCGTCAGTATAATTCCAATCCAATGACCTCAACATGTAAATAATTACCCGTTTCACGCGCTTCATTTTCCTGTCTTTCTGCCTATTACTGACCAAGGAAAGCAGTGATTAGTTTCTTACGGTATAAAAGAGTACACCCTATCATCATCATCATCATCATCATCATCATCATCATCATCATCATCATCATCATCATCATCATCATCATCATCATCATCATCATCATCACCATCATCATCTTCATCCTCCTCATTAGCTTTGGACCTTGTAGTGAAACAAGGAAGAAGGCCTGGTACTAGCTGACCGAAATGATTCAGAGGTACCTGGTCCTCTAATGTTCAGTCAAATGAACTGTCTCTAGCGTCACTGACATCTGGCAACAACCCTAGAAAACGGTAGACATGGTCAAGAGGGCCCTGGATCTTGGAGGGCTGACCGCCTCAGCAGTATCCTAACCTTCGGCCAAGTCATAGGCTTTCCAGCTCACAGTTCGTAATAATCCAAGGAGGATACGGAAAACAAAAGTCGTTCTAGTTGACGGTGAATTGGCATGTGTAGCAGATTGCCAAACCACCGCAACTGATGGCTTCTTCGACCGAAGCACATGCTGCTCAAAGAAAAACCCCATTACAGCTGCCCTGTTATGAATTCGTTGACGTCACTAAATAACAGAAACGCTTCCCGGACATCAACAATCAAAAGCCTGAATACGTCACAAATCATCCTCCCGCGATAAGCCAACTCTTCCAACTATATAACACCAAAGTTCGTACTGTGGTCCGGGACATATGCTACTTCAGGCCCTTGAAATCACAAGTGATACTTTTTGGCCAATACGGTTTTCGCCTTTGAGATCTGCGCATCAGACACCCTCCACATAGTGTTATATGATGCATGTTGCAAATCAAGATTTTGGTACCTCGTTCTCATCAAGCTCTCCTATGATATTCAGTTAGCGAAACCTGTTTTTCGGTCGCACTTCACACTTTCAGGCATGAAATCACCTGGACCTTCAAATTACCGAGAACTCCTGATGATGTTTTTGAGGCAAGGTGTCGAAAACTCAGGGTGAGGCACTTGGTACCTTGTAATGGGCCACTGGTTGTCATATCAGCTATATAGACCTAGGATATCAAAATAGAAAAATTTTCTTCGAATGGACAAAAAGCTAGTCAGACGCTGAACAGATAGTTGTTCTCCCTTGTGCCATAGTGGAATATCCTTGTTTTATTCCAGAAGACTGTTTCCCTGGTCCCATTCAAGTAAACATGTAATTGTCTTTGGTACGAACTGATTTCTGAAAGTATCGTGGCCCCAATTCTTTATTTCGAATGGTAGGCTTTCTACAGAATGACTGGAAAATTTTTGACCATTTGGCTCCGCAATTCGCTGTTTTTTTGCACTGCAGTCGATTATTGTTCGGCTAGGAAGAGACCGGTTGTACAAAAGCCAAGTTGAATCCTTCTGGCTGCAACTCCAAGAACACGAGAGATTTCCGTACGAAGGGCTGGTGTCCCTTCTCGTGTGTACTACGGATGAGGTGTACGATAGGACGTGGATTCAATAGTGGTTGCTCTGATTTTTCAAGCAAACGCTACAAAATTTAGAATTATGGGGAAATCACTCGTCCACAGAAAGCCCACTTGTGGCGTTGGTAATTATGTGGGCTACAGTATTTCTGTCCCCCATTTATGGAAAGGTAGTCATCCAGCGTGGCGGAAAATAAGCCTGGGGAGACTAGTCAACTAACGTCAAGCTAGTAGCTACTATCAGTGCAAGGTTTACGGTGTCTTCGAAAAAAACTGCCGCCACATGGTGTCCCTGTGCGTGCACGTCCGAATCGTCCGGGTAAACATAAATCGCTCACTCTATTCCCGAACACCAATCCACGCCGTAGAGAGGCTTATGAATATCAACTTTTCCATACTAGACCATTTCGAGCAAACCATACTTGGTCCTGCTACGATCTCTACTAGCGACTCCACTTTTGAACCGGTGATCAAATATGGTCTGGGTATACAATAAATGTAAATCCATAATCTCGATAACACATTTGTCAAAGGAGCCCCAAAGGCAAAATACTGTGCTAGTTTCATTAAATATGGACATTGTAGCATGACATTTCAACGGTTTATCACCATCATCATCATCAAAGACAGCAAAATTAGTGTTGTCACTGATGCTTCACTGCCTTACAACCATAAGGTTTGTCTAGTTATACATATATATAATTATATTAAAAGTCTTAGAGTGAATGGAAGAGAAAACGGGTGGGCGAGTGAGTGGACCTAGTGCTGGCCTATGTCAAGCATTCTGAGGTACCTACAGCTCCAACCTCACAATCAGAGAATCTGGAAAGGAACTGACAGCAGGAACGCCACTGCTATTGATTGGCCGCCATTTCTTGCAAAGCTTCCAGCCAAGCACAGACGACGTCACGGGAGCCCCATCCTGGAAGGCATACAACACTAACAACACCCAAACTCTTCGTGATCACTTTCATGCCTTCCTGCCAAGTCATGTGCTGTTCACCTCGCGGTTTGCGCGACAAGAAAATCTGTCAAACTTGAATTAATAAAGAAGCGAATCTTACCGCTATAAAAGATCGATGCTATTTGTGTTTCGATAAAGCTGGGGAAAACCATAAGCCGGCTGAAAAGAAAGTAGAATAGTAAGTCATACGTAAAACAGTTTCGGTTTTTTGGGACTTTTGACAGAGTTGCACAGCACCTGCTTGCACTAATGAGATTTTGAGAAAGAAAATACGGCATCTAGGACCCTTTAATATTCCAAGTTTATAGTCAGTTGTGCGGAAACAGAAGGCAATGGCATCCTTTCTAGGAAGATATATAGTTGACATAAAAGCCATTCGGCTGTCACCTAAAAACAGATTCGTCGGTCCTCTCGAATAGGGCCCTTAGTTCTCGGAAGAAACCAGGCTTCTTGGATGATCACTGCTGGGAGGACCGTTGCAACCAAAGACAATTTCATCACTTTCCCATCTGGTATGTCCGAATTCCATCCTCAGTGTGCTGCATGCATACACTCAAACGTTCCTTGCTACAGCCAGCTAAAGTCAAATATGACCAAACTTTCCATTGGTTGGCACTACGCAACTGAACTTATCTGACAATTCTGGACTTCCTGTATGGTAAATTATTGAGTATGGGATAACAGCGAACAAAATGACGATGCCAGCATTGTTCTAATTCGTTAAGTCCTCTTTACACAACCTACGTCTGACGACCCGCCAGGACCATACTAGCCAGACACCGTTGGTCACAACCCATTGCTGCTTTCTCAGGCTTGCAATGGATTACTGGTCAATGAATGGTCGCCCTCTACCATCTTGTTTGAATGGATCGTTCGTGGTTCGGATGGCCAGTTTGACTGCTGGTCCACGCCTGACATGATGGCTAACAGTAAGACTGTGGACAAGTGGGGCTGTTTTGTCCTTGAATTGATGCTCAAGGATTTATTTTGGAAAGAATGGTAGGTTACAGGCTCCCCATAAAGACGTCCCTCGGCTGAAACTCTAGGGAAAAGAAGATAATGTAGCTTGTCAGATGGCAAGTACGCTTCATAGGGGAGGGACAATGTTAGTCGGTGCGATGCTGGCTTGTCTCACCGATCTCCGGTCGGATGGGATTTCGGGCCTACTGAACATTCACAATAGCTCTCTTCGATAGCCCACGACCGGTTTCGCCCTTCTTGCGGCATTACGTTTATACATACACCGCGATATCTTGAATATCGTAGCAACTGAAACATAAGGCGGCCTGGTGCAGCAGGTTCAGTTGCCTGGAAACATCACAAACGATAGATTTAGCTGGGTTCCAAATGAGTCTCTCGCAAAACCAAATTTGTTTGCAAATGAGTGTATTTGGCTAATTCACAAGAGCTGTTTCGCCCAAAATACGACAATTGAACGACCAACCGTTTGCCCGTAAAGAAAAGCATTTTAGTCCACTGGTTTTTCATTGCGCATCAGGCATGTCTGAAAGTAGCCTCTCAGAGAGGCTGGACAACGCGAAGGTAACTAAAACTGGACGGCAATGCAGCAGATCACTGGGTGTTGAAATTAGGGTCCATTCTGGTGATCCTTCTTCCATCGACAATAATTAATCATTCTTTGACGTTATCAGCCAACCGGTAGATCGATACAGTACGTTTACATAAACAGGAGATTAGTGTCGGACCCCGCTGGTTTCGCCTGACTAAATCTTAATCAGGTCAAGAGGACAGAATCTGGGGTGGGTGTCCATGGTCTGTGGTGGTGTTTGTACACCCCAAAATG
The DNA here is from genome assembly GCF_000715545.1 of Opisthorchis viverrini. NCBI lineage: Eukaryota > Metazoa > Platyhelminthes > Trematoda > Opisthorchiida > Opisthorchiidae > Opisthorchis > Opisthorchis viverrini. The sequence goes on along the minus strand of NW_008751773.1, from coordinate 1,067,986 downwards.
ATTGCGTTATGGTCTTGTTATCCAGTTACATTTCACTCATCTTCTATCGATTACCAAACCCATGACCGATGAACATAGCGAGTCATTTTAGAAAACCGGATCCTGTGCTGTTACAGGAATTGAACCATACTCACTGGTGTAGAGAAAAATAACTGGTGTGTATTATCTCCAAACCGGTTGGTTGTAATTCTCCAAATTAAAGGAATCACATCATTTCACCGGGCCAAAATGAGGCGGCATGGCTAGAACACTCCTTAGTCGTGTTCTTGTCCATGGTTTGTAGGCTTTCCCACTGGATCGTCTGTCTGAATTCACATACCGGACTAGTATCCATATCCAGATTAACCTGTCATACCGAACAAAGCCGATGGACACGAGTACACATAGGGTAATGCTAAACAGCATGTGCGTCCACGTAGAAGCCAGGTATCTGGTAAGAAGCCTAAAGACTAAGTCTAGAGGGTGAACAAAAGTGCGAAGTTCTAAACTCCTGGGCCTGCCCAACTGGTAGTTTACAGTTTCCAGTTTAAATGGGTGCAGCTGAACAGTTGAACCCCACAGTGCATGCAGTGTCACCTGGTGACACGTACCAATGACGTAATGCGTCCTAGGTGTAAACACACGACTAGCTAGTGCAAAGTAAACAAAACAACCAATGACACTCATAGAAAGTCATTTCTTGCACCTTTGTGGGCTCAAAACTACGGAATGCCCAGGGCTTTAGGGAAGGGTTTTGCTGATACAGATGAGTACCGCCTATCAATTGAACCCAAAGCTGTCTGTCTCGGGTGGGGGCTCATTAAAAATGCCCCGAAAACAGAACGCATCTGCACGGTGTTCACATCCGGGGTCTACGATGAACGATACTACTTCATTCTGAATTTCATGCGAAAAGGATACATTGTAAAGAAACACATTCATGTCCTCTGTGACGTGCAAGATCAGTCACCCCCCCCCCACCACCGATCACCCTCACGGTTCAGAAGTAAACCCGTACCACTTTCGGTTTAAGTAATGTATTCATACGGAATTTCTTTTTGGATAGTACAGGGATGAAATAAAAAAAACTATTAAACCCTCCTAGCTATTTAGCCGCATAATTTATTTGATTTTATACCGCTTCATTGTGGAAAGCTCTGCTCGTTAATAATACTCATTCCAACGTGTAAACGCGACAAGCGAAATAAAGTTAAGTTTGACAATCACATTATACCTAACACTGCTGTGTGATTTCTCAAAGGCCTATTGGCACGACTGATTTGTCTTATGCTTCGGTGACCTTCGTGGATCCCTGAAAATTGGCGAAAAACATATCAGTAAACCAACGAATGGCATGCCAAGAACTCGCGGCAACAGCGTACTTTTCCGGATAATTCGTCAAATGAATATGAATGACTTAGCCCTCTCTGCCTTTTCAACGTGGCTATCACCCACTTGTCTAACTCTTCGAGGACAAGACACGTATGTGACCAACTGATGACATCAGGTTCGCCGTCGGATTGTTATCGGGTAAATTGCACCATTTTTCGTCTGCCGCGCCTGTCACCGTGGTAACAAATATGCAGGTGTACCTCAGTATGTCAGAAACGGAGAGAGTAATGCAGTGCAACGTGATGTAACCGAGTCGAGAAGTGCTTACGGCATGCGATACCAAGTACCTGGTAGTCCGGATGTTGCGCACGTACTAGTAACAGAGGCTTCGGTCGACTAGCAGTTTTGCTTAACGTAAGGTGTTCCTCAGAAGACAAAGTTAACGCAGTGGGTCAGCAGAATTGAATTGCGGTATTCCGTGGATTAAAGTCAGTTCACTTTCATTAAAGTAAAATTGAAAAAAAAAAAGAATTTAGTGAATCAAGCCTACCCTTTCTTATAAATCAGCGCAGGAACTCTTGTGACGGTAGACCGCATACAAAAGCTTTGAATGCTCAATGATCTGATGCACTGTCCATCTGAAGGGTCACAGAATGAGCCGTTTTCTAGACACTGAAGCATTTGTATCAGACCTACATCACAAACGAAACCCCCAATAGACCTTTGCTATGGGTTTCCCCTTAAGTGTGTTGCCATCTAGAAATCCGTAACTAAGATTTCTAGATACAACAACAAGAGAGGTTTTTATCGACTCACGTACCGGTTGGTGGACAGACTTAGTTCCAAAGTGATCCGCCTAGCTGCAGTCCATTTCCTCAATAAAACCGATGGTTGTTAGAATGCTTGACAGAAGGCAAACTAACAGTGAAGTAAAACAACTAAAATATGTCACCCGTGATTCATAGTTGCACTAAGTACTATTATCTGAATATTGCCTCTGTCCCCACCCACGACGGAATGTTTGGTGCTCAAATGAGAGATTAAATGAACCATTTTCTCACCTTGCTCTTAAGTGACCGCCCAATTTATAAATTAGAATAAAAATGGGTGTATGTGAGGAAACATCGTTCTGAATGCCAGCTATCCAACGAATGAGTATCGATTAACTTATCTGAATCCATTTGAAAGCGTTTTAACGTTGATATACATAATACACTACTCATAAGGTTGCTGAAAATTCTTCGGCAGCCCACGACCGGTTCCACCCTTCTTGGGGCTCATCAAGTTGTTGAGTGGACTTGTTTTGTTCAGTTTCACCCCACCTATGCGAATTTCACATACGGGATTCTCGCAACCCTTGTAACTCGGAGCCTGGACCCATCATGTTACAACTCCACTTGCGTTACTCCGTTACCCTCACAAGCAAAAAATCCGACTGTCTGATGACACTAAAATCCAGGTATCGGTTCCCTCACCATAGAGCGGCGAATGCCTGGGTCTGCCCCCGAAATTTGCAAAAATAATAAGAATCAGTGACAGGACGTTTTCTGCTGAATAGTTCGAATGGGTTATTCTTATACGGACGACTAAGTTAGCCGTAACCGTTAATAATGAAAACTCAGATGGTTGCTGTCTCTCCTCCTTGGTCTATCATCACGAAGCACTGATGCCCCAGAATGTACAACTTGTCTGAGTAATGATTGAGTTAGACTCTGCTTTACAGCCCCATACATAAGGACCATCCTCGCACAAGGACAGATTTTCAGTTCCCGAATCTCCATATTTAAATGGTTCAAAAGACTTCGAGAAATTCACTCATCTGCAATCAATTTGNCAACTGAATCTCTCGTTTATGATGTTCTACAACTGAACGTGCTGCACACAGTCCACCTCATGTTTCAGTTGGCACGGTATTCGAGATATCGCAGTATATTTTCATAAAGGAAACTACTCACAAGGTTGCTGAAAACTCTTCGACAGCTCACGACCGGTTTCGCCACTCTTGGGGCTCATCAAGTAGGCGCAGTCCCCGTGCAAATCAATTTGGTTTTCACGAGGGACTCAACTGAACCTATCGTTTATGGTGTTCTGCAACTGAATGCGCTGCACACAGGCCGCCTCATGTTTCAGTTGCATATGTGTGTATTTCTCGAAAACAGCCCAATTTGGGTTCAAGTAGAACATGAGGTTGATGGAAACTCGGGGACTGCGTTTACCCGATGAGCCCCAAGAAGAGCGAAAGCGGTTCGAAAGACTGTTCAATCTTCTGGCACTCAGTATTGTTCCAGTGTTCACTAACACGCTTCGGCAATCTCACTTTATCGTACTGATAGCTGTACCAATTTCCGTGGCTAGATATCACCTACCATCTTCGTTCACTTTCATGATAGGATGCCAGTCGTTTGACCACGTTAAGATCCGTTTACCTGAATGAGATGAACCAGTTATAATATGTCTGAAGTATACTGTTATAGAGGGACAGTTTATACTTCCCTAACTGTTGCACACACATGCACCTGAAAAAGTGACCAGTGGCTACTCTGGATCTGGCTAGATAAATCTGGTAAAAGTTTGAGTGTATGGTTGGGAATATTGGGGAAGCGACTCGGTAGGGGCACATAGTGTGGTGTTGTATCGCACATTAGCAAACCGAGAGTCGGGATTGAATTCAAGTTTGCCAGTGTGACTCTTACAAACTGGTGAATAAGGGACGAATCAACGATCTGACGTCTTCTGCTCTATAACCAGCCGTCCTGTGAAGTTCATGCATACCACGGTCATCTGTGCATTGATCGCAAAGACGGTTGGTTTTAGTTAGCATTCTATGCCACCTGTCCTAATACTGATAACCTGTCATGGCGATAGGCTTGCTTGCAATACACATTTTTTGGAGCGGGCAAAACAATGGATTTTGCACATTCTTCTTCTCTGCTGGTGTACAATTTATCCATCCACGCTTAAGCACGCTATCATTTTGCGGGATGTGGGGCACCAGTAAATAAGCAGCAACTTGCAATGAAAGCCAGGTAACAATTTTCCAAAAGGAGGTGTAGTTCTCCGAGGTGGACCGACAAGACGAAGCGGTTAGGACTAGCTCAGCAAACTTTAGCAAAAGTCGCATGCAGTTTCTGACAAGCTATCTGTTAGAAAACTCACTTCCTCCTTCTCTATCTGAAGGAGAAAGTAATGTAGTCATACAAACATTGCGTAGAAAGGATAGTGTATTAACTTAATTTAGGAAAGCAAAGTTACCAAATGATACAGAACAAAGAGCATTCCCAGACAAGGAACACTACCGAAAATCTTGAAGACAGATGAATGTAGCAGTCAGCAGAACTACCATAGGTATTTAGCATCCTGACACTGGAAGAAAAGTTCAGGGGATCGGGTAGCAAGTGCGCTTTACAAAAGGACACGATTTATCGGTGCAGTGGGTGACTTAGCATTGGTTTGATTGTATTCGGGGCTAATTAGTTATTGGACACAAGTCAGTGGTAACACATTGGTTGGGGTAGATGGCTCTCAGGAGTGGATTAGGCACACAATGGTTCTCAGATTGTCGCGCACCTCTCACTGGAATATACTAGCACAACCAATGCCATCAGTGACAATGAATGATACCACTCCCCATTAATTAGTTAAGAAGGAATTGTTGTGTAAATTCGATTGATTTTAGCTTTGGATTTTGGCTTTGGCAGAACTTCCGGTCCGTGATATTATGCCGGATTGGTTATTTGTCCCTTTATGAGGTGGAAAGCCATCTGAAGCAGTGATTTAGGAAGTTTTCCATACCAAGCCCCCTCCCTAGCTTCCAGACCACCTTCCAAGAGCCCTTCCTTTCTAACCTGTCAATCCAAATTCACTTTAATTCGATGAAGAAAACATACTTTTGATGTTGGCGTAAGGGTTTTCTGAACCTTTTGTCCCAGCCGAAACGATGTTGAAGCTGTTGAAGTCCCTTCCGTGATATGGTCATGTATATGGTATCGTTGTGAGCTCAAGGGTAGTCCCCAACCATCACCAGATAGTCATAGTTTGGGACTTCCATGAGGTTGCATGTGAACATCAAACGGACAAAAATGGAGGTGGGGTGTCAAAGAGTTTGATTTAACCTACATGTGGTATCTTGCCGATTAGAAGCACATTTTGATGGCATGAACTGTCGTATAGATGGAATGCATTTGTAGGAGCACGGAAAATCTCTAGGAAGTTTAGGAACACCAATTCATCACAACTAGACTCAGTGTTAATACCTGTGAACTACACTTAAATGACTTCTTTTCATTTTTGGTTTTATGGTAACAATAAGTGACCCAGGTGCCTAAAAACGACAGACCTACGAAATAAGGGGCTCTTGATGCTCTACGATTAAGCTACAAATGGTTTCTGCACGAAGAATGAAGCATTCCAGGAAGGATGCATCACCGTTTCTGTGGTAGTTGATTCAAACTTTTTCAGCCCACAATGCCCTCTCCTAACTTTAGACATGCTGCCTGATTGTTCCCTCCTGTCCTGACCTGGTCCAATAGGTTCGTGCTTCCGTATTCCGGTCATTCACTGCGGATTAACAGCCAAGTCAATAACTTCTGAGTGAACCAGACCTGGTTGCCATCGCTGCCAACACCTTACAGAGACAGTAAGAAGGTTCACAGCATGACCAGCTAAAACACGTACAAGCAATCGCACTGCACTCAGCTGTGCTGACTTGAAACACGCCCGGAACGAGTGGTTTCTACGATAGTCAGCTCAGTTACGGAAGACAATAACAAACCAAGTGCAAGGTTCCAAACCACATCCAGTTGCGCCGGCATTAGCAGGCATGGTGACACGTGTGCGCATGTCAAAGCCACCATCACCACTCATTCACTAACTCACACACTATTCTGAATGACCAAGCATACTGACAGTCCACGATGTTCACAGAGTATCGACCCCACCCACATATGCACGTTAAAATAGCATAGTAACCGAATAAGGTTCTAAAAATCTGAGGTAAAGCACTCTCAGAGACTCTTGTGTGCGTATGTTTATAACAAATCACTGGAACAAACGTGAAAGTGACTACTCAGCTAGACGACAGCTTATCATCCTCGTGGGGTCAGCTACGGCAGCTCTTATGATTATGAGTGTGGGTGTGTGTGTATGTGAATTCGGTTCCATAACATTCACTAACTCACACACTATTCTGAATGACCAAGCATACTGACAGTCCACGATGTTCACAGAGTATCGACCCCACCCACATATGCACGTTAAAATAGCATAGTAACCGAATAAGGTTCTAAAAATCTGAGGTAAAGCACTCTCAGAGACTCTTGTGTGCGTATGTTTATAACAAATCACTGGAACAAACGTGAAAGTGACTACTCAGCTAGACGACAGCTTATCATCCTCGTGGGGTCAGCTACGGCAGCTCTTATGATTATGAGTGTGTGTGTGTGTGTATGTGTATTCTGGGTCCATACTTGCACACGTGTCAACAGAGCAATGTCCAGTTCTGTGCAACCGAATCGATTACGTTGGTCTATGCGTGCATTTGTGTATGCAGGCGCGTGTGCACTCACTCTCTAAATCTGTCTGTGTCATATAAAAAGAACCGTGCTGGTGTCTAAGTCTGCTGCAGAAGTGCACTAAATGACGACCGAACTAAGCCGTAATTTTTTTATTGGCTTCGACCAGTGTTAATTCGACTCAAGGTATTTCAAAACACGTAAGTCAGTCTTAAATCTACGTTTGTCCATTTTATTTTGCTAAGAGTATGACCACTGTGCTTGTCGAGTATGAAGGATAATGGGCTTACAAGCATACCACAAGCTTCGTGGACTGCATGGGAGGCGAGAGTTCAGTTTAACCGATCGATATGCTGGTAGTTTGAATATAATCGATCCACACGAGTCATCCACCCATTCAGTATGTGGTGCAATTAATGCCACGCTGCACTGAATACTACGAGAAAAACTGCGGTAGAGTGATCGCAAAGAACATTCACTGGCTTAAAGCATCGAATGGTTTGGCGCACTTCAGACTTCATCTCTCAGTGTTGCACTCACCGAGTTATTGATCACTTTGCTGACCGCTTTCGGCAAAAATTTCATTCTCTGAATGGGGTACACCCTCCAAAGAACCCACTCCCTGTGGTTCAAGGTGCTTTGGTCCTGATGGATGTGGGGTGTTCAAAGATCTAATAACATCACGGGACAGTGCACATTAAAGCCACACCCACCCATTTTCGGTGTTCGTGCGCAGTTCAGTTGGCCACGAGGACACAATATATTTGAATTTAACACACGCGGACATAAACTCAACTAGTCCAAATCTCACGCCCTGTGACAAGAGCACACATTCTGCCAGCAACACCTTTGTTTTGGTCGATCGACCATTTGGTCGATGAACCTTACATATCTACGGAGCCGGTTCTGCTTATTGATCAGGACGTGCAATGATTGGATCAAGCAACACTAACCGTTACGTGAGTGCCCATACGGCTGATATAAATATTAAAAAATCTATCGTCTTCTGTTTCGCTACACTCTGTCGAACACTGCTTGGGACAAAAATAGTCTCTCATCGAACGGTGAAGACCGGCATGCAAGCTCGTTGGTTAGTCGTGAGGGGGTGTTTTTTGTGAATCGAAGGCAAGGGTGTGATCCCCTTCGAACGAGAAAATCAACAGTAATATTGTCTTAGTTTCCGCTGAATTCATCTAAGTAAGTTTTAATTCGCGAATTTTTTTATTACGATCCGTTTGCGATGTGAAAGTTGTGTTGAAAACGGGGAGTCGGCGCATTTCCACTTCAACCTGTTGTTGACTGCGAAACTTCTTGGGACTGCCAACTCGTAGGCTTGTTCCGTTTGGTTGTCGTGGCTCGTGAAAATGCACCATCTACCCGAGATATCAACGCATTAGACGTCAATCTGTTGTAATTCTCTCCGTGTAATCCAACCTGTCTAATTCCTGAATATAAGTTGGCGTTTAGTTGTCTTTTTTAATAGACACTGCGTATGTGGTGTGTTTACGGTGATGGGCAGAAATGCTATTATACATTGATCTGATTTTGAATTCTCATTCAGAATCAGTAAATACATACGTAAATGCATTTTCTGGCCCGTAACTGAGGCACACTGAACAGCTTGTTCTCAGAAATACCGTTACTACTCTGTACGTCATTGTCATTCTCACGATTGACGGACATCAGCATCACCAAAGACAACAACATCAGTGTTGATGACGCTGCTTTACTGCCGTGTAGCCATCGTGGAAATTCGCTGTCTTGTGCTTGAGTGAGTTTCCCCGCTTTTGTAAGTTTCGCTTCGTCTTCTCTGACTGGTGTTACTGACTTGGGCCTATGTTCGTGCGAAGTCTACCGCACTTGTTGAAGGGCTTGGAGAACGCTATGCCTTGGAACACTGGAGACAGGTCATCGGGACATTCATCAGTAAACGGCGAGCACTGAGTCGAAGGTAAGTTTTTTTGAACTCTGCTTCGATCTGCCGATCTGTTTACCAACAGGTTTTGAAGTCCTGAACCTCTCACATCCCCTAGGTCAAGTTTTTTAAGCTTTCCTAACAAAACTTAGTTGTAAGTCTTTGTACAGGTGCTTAGTCTAGGTGAACTCCACGACCCCAAAACACCAAGATACCCCAATATACGACCTGTACAAGCCTTCAAAGGACTTGCTTCAGAATGAAGCGAAACACGCAGCAGTCTAGCTGCCACTCATCACAGGTTGCGAATTACAACCTATTTATTTAGCTCATTTTTGCGCAAAGGTAAGGTATGGTATTATTCAGCAATCGACACACAGCGAAAGGATTATCTCCTTTGGAGCCTTTCAATCCATGTTGAATTCCTTTACAAATTAAACAGCTCCCCCTGCTGTGCTGGTTGTGTTCGACTACTGCTTGTCGGCAGTCCTCTGTAGCCCTCTGTAGAACGGACACTGTTGGTGACGCCAAAACTGCCCATAGGTAAGGGGTACCACTCAAGGAGAGATGATCGTCGATACTGACTGTCGTAAGACGTCAACAAGCAGGCCACTAAACTCCGTCTTGTAAAACGACTGACGGTTGACAAGAATTCGGTACTTTTGAGGAAGCTGTACTTCCGGAGGTCGGTTGGTACGATAGGACACTAGGCTGATAAACAGTAAATTTCTTTATCTTCAAGTGAATTTCTGCTTTTTGTGTGCGGATCGATGGGAATCTACAAATTATTGAATTCACGAAGTAAATCACAGTTTTTGTTTATCTCTGTCAACCAAATTCCACGGAATTTCTCACCCTCTGCTTCTGAGACTTTCAAGTGAAATCAGCTTACTAATTTTGGTAGGGTGGTAAGTAGCTACGACATAAAGTTTCGCAATACTTATTTCGCAGAAATCCATAAAGAGGTCAAATTTTTACAATTCGTAAAAGCGCCGTGCCCCCGATTAGTTTTGGCAAAACTTGGGCGTGAAGGTTCACCAATTAGGATGTGGTTCAGCAAGTACCCAGCAGAATCTAGCTGCTACTTTTTGCCAGCAATGTAACTTGTCATAAATCAACATGCAACTATGCTTCGCTATAGTCTGCTGGGAGAATGGCGGTACTGCATCCTCTATTCATATCCATAGGCCATTTGGTCGTCTCAAACTGAAAGACACTTCGAACAGATTTGACAGACCATTCTCGCACCTAGAGGCCAACTTCAGGTCTAATGTGAAAATAACCTAGGGACCATTTCATTACTTTTGAACAATGTAATCAAATTCAACCCACGCACCCCACAGCAAACTTAAACGAGAAACGTTTGAGTCGATATGACGCGAAACACTGTCATTTTTCTGCGATATTTCATCAAACTGTTTTCAAGTTGACCATATACATGCGCACACAATTTTTGGTGCAATTTTTAGAAAACACAGAGATTTACACTGCTATTCCTGAAATTGCGCAGATTGAGAAACCAGAGGTAAAAAATCAATAAACGTGCACGTATGGATTCGGTTACAGTCTGCTTCGGATTGCGGATTATTGGAATATCATAAACAGATGGTTCAACAGTTATCTGATTTGACACGTGTAAGTACCGCTGAATCTGCTACGATTACATCATTCTTTGTGGACGTTTAGTCCCCTCAGTTTAACGTGGAATCAGTAAGCCTGGACTTTGCTTTTGAGCAATGAAAACATCAAAGCTACCAATCCATCAGTATCGAGCATACTTTTAATTCAGGGTACAAAAAACACTGTGCTGCAATCCCAGATGAAGAAAACCTGTAGCAGTCGTTAGGTAACAACTGCAGATAAACTGCGAACCAAGAAATGGTTCATTTTTCACTGTTCCAACAGATGTTGGCCATGATTGAGGATCGTATATTCCCCACTCCATTTTGACAGGATTTACATTTTCCTGTCGCCACTTAGACGAACATAGCAAGTAAATCATTCCATATCTTCTCTCAACTTAATTGATCAGAAGACCTTTACAATACGAGAGCTGTAAAAAGACTACGGTCACAAGGAACAAACTGCCGAACCTTATGAAGTTCGGTGCGTTACGCGTTCATGAATATTCACTGGGACAGAGCACGGATTCTAGATCCGTATGCACCAACTAAGTTGGATCATCATCATCATCATCATCATCATCATCATCATCATCATCATCATCATCATCATCATCATCATCATCATCATCATCGACAGCATGACATCAGTGTTCAACACCGATGCTTCATTGCCGTACAACCATGATTTATTTGAAAGCCTTATTGTAAAGAAAAGAATAAAGGTGGATGGGGGAGGGACTTAGTGCTAGCTTAACACAATCATTCAGAGGTGCCTACACCTCCAGACATTTGCTCAGACAATCTGGATAGAAACTGACAACAAGAACGCCACTGACATCGGTTGGCAGCCATATCTTGTAGTGTCTCCAACCAGGCACAGTGAGGATCACGCGGTCCCATCCTGGAATGCGAGAAGCACCGACAGAACCCAAGCGTTTCGTGATCTCCTTCATACTCCTCTGCCAAGTCAAGGGTTGGCCACCTCTCTGTTTACGCCACTCCGAATTGGACATGGAAAACAGTACTCTCTTCGGCAGACGATGGTTCAGCATACGTAACACATGTCCCAACCAACGCAGCTTCTGGTGCTGGAGACATTCTTCAATGGAAGTACCCGTTACACAGCCGAAAACACGCTTTCTAACTTAGTTGGATATAAGCTACTTTGTAGTTCATCACACCGCAGGTAATCAGGGCGTAAGTTTTCGGGGCGTCGATCGATCCAATGTACTTGAACTGTTGTCTTTGGTTCTTCACCAAACCCAGACAGAAGGGACAAAATATCCTCAAGCACTGCAGTTTTATGCAAATTTTGAGACTAGAGCATTTCCCTTTCGATTCCAATCTGACGAGATCCGGTAAGGACAAGACGCTGATTTTCTCGAGTTACGAAAGGACCCATGCCATAGGCTTTCCCGTGTAGATCTAAAGCGATGGCGCGTGTAGGTTGTTTCCTCAAGAAGTGGATCTATCTGAAACACATGCTATCAGAAAGTTCATCCTTATGGTCTCTTTCCATCCAGTTTTTTTACTCAAAAAAGAGTAGTCGAAGCGTATTTAAGGGAGAGCAACAAATTAACACAGGCACCAGATGAAGTAACGCAACTGATTACGTTCACAGTATGAGGATTGATCGTCTTATAGGAAAGACCTGGCAAACTGTTTGCTATCGACTTTTGAAGGTAGGGGCTTGGTAACGACAAGAAAGATGACCCCACTAAGATGACCACACTACACTAAGAAAGCATGAATGGAAGCATGTTAATTAATGGATAAAGATTGGCTGGTATTCAGGTTTATTAACCGGAGAAGTGACTATTATGTTGCTCGTATGCCAAAACGTCCTGAAATGCCAAGCAATCGAAAGTGAGTGGAAGACGAACCCTTGACAAGTGGGCTAAAGTCACTGGTTGATATGAGAGCTTAGTCAAGAACACTAAAACAGTTAAGTGATTTGGAAAGTGTTGGCGGCAATTCACTTTTTTCAAATGAAATCCAAGTAGTTCTTTCCTTCAGGAAATCCCATCACATCCAGACTGCTAAGCAATCAAAACCTGATGGCTATTAGTGTCTCCATGGATTTTTGGGACCGCCGCGAAATGACTCTAAATGAGTCTCAGGGTGGAGCTCTGTTGAAGCGTAAGATATATCCATATGTGATGAGTCTTCTACGAAAAAATAACAGAAGCCAGGTACCAGAGAAAATGGAGCCTGCATTTTTTTATCTCAGTTTAAACACTTAAAATCACTCGCGACAGCTAATTGTGACTTTTCCATGTTCACTAGTCTTCCTAGGTTTGACCACAGTAACCTGCGTAGTACATAGTGGTACCCTCAGCTGTTATCCTACTTGAGTCCAAGTTTTCACATTTGAGTAAGAATCACAAGAAGTTTAGACACATTCGTTTCGATCTGAATCTCAAAGCTCTTTAACGAGACCTCCGGTGATAGGATTAGAGAGGTTGTATGCTGACAACATCCATTCCAAAATTGTCAAGTAGAAAACATCAACCAATTAGGGTTGCTGGGGTATTTAGTTATTCATTTACTGCTTTAGTGGAAACTAGCTTTTTTTGAACCACTTTTTAAACCACAAATTTGAGATGGAAACAATGGATAGAATGTGGGCAGCTTTAAAAGGATGCTGATACCAGTTGGAGTTGTTGCCAATTTGGCTTAAAAAGAGTTGAGCTAGCGAGACGACTGAAGCCTTCCTCACAAGTGCACAGTTTCGACGGCTTCGGCGAATCCGAAATGAGTACAGCAGCTAGTTTACCTAAGGACTGAATTCAGAACTTCGGTCTGGTCTGGCTTGTTTGTTTCACGTGCACAAGTTGTCTTTCACTAAAACGTGATCGTTTACGTCCCAACTTCTATTTGGTGCAAAGTAAGTGGTGAGCATTCCATAAGCGAAATACACTTACTTGCATACCTTATTCGTTTCCACGGAAAACCCAACTGAATCCCTCGTTCATGATGGCCTCCTTCAATTGAATGTGTTGCACCAGGCCGCTTCATATTTCAGTGGGCACGATATGCCAGTATCACAACACATTGTATGGATGGAACACACTACTCCTGTGGTTGCTGAAATGGGCTGTCGAAGAGTTTTATCGACCTTATGAGTAGTATGTTACGTCTGAACAATAAATTGCTTAGCAGAAAACATAACAGAGAACAAATCGTGACCAGTTTACTAGCTATTGCCTGTTCTTTAGGATGCTATCCATGTGATCAAAGGCGCGCTTGACTGAAACGATAGGCAACACGGCTGCGAATGGATGTCCTAGCTGGTGATAATGATGAAGATGATCATGATGATGATGACGATGAAGATGATAGTGGTGGTGGTGGTGATGGTGATTTTGATGAAAGGACTGGCTCGCGAACGATAGGTGCCAGTCCAAGATACTGCACAACCATGGATAACAACAGAAGTCTGGAAACACCAGAGGTCCACTACCAATCAAGCAGGTAATTTCAACTGAAGTAAGTTCCGATTTGTCAAAAAATACAATATTTTGAGTAGAGCTGACCCTGTACTAGTCTTCCACAAATAAACTAGTTTCTTGAGCTTCCAACAGTCAGACCATCTGGACAGGAACTGGCAACGTGAGCGCTATAGTTTACGAGATTCCGCCACCATGTGCAGCTTCTCTATCCAAAGCATTGATGCCTTGGCCGAAGACAAATCACAGCCACAGCTTCTAGACTGCGCCACGCACAGCACTTACTATGAGACCTGGATGGTTTATAAACATTTCATTACGCCATGGCTTATCCAACGAAATATAGGTAATGAAACTGCGAAAATAGTTGTGCCAGAAAATCACAATCAATTGTATCCCTTTGCTGTAACATATCGTGCCACTCTGTCGCTACCATTGGTCTCCCTTTTGAGTATATTAAAAGTTACCCGAGGGATGGCTCATTATGCTTTCTTTATCATGTGTGACATTCGATCATCTGATGAGCGTTTTCTTCAGTAAAGCCTATGCGGTTGAAATGGGGCTACCTTCAGTTGCAGTCACATCAATTCAGGTGAAAAAGAAATACGGCAGTCGACCAGGTTCACTACTCTTCTCGTGAACAGTTCACTGGTGTATTCGCTTATGTTGAAGTCTGTTAGCTGCCACACACCATCAGATGACATGTTGATCGTCGCAATTCTTTGCTCATATGATGCAGGCTGTGTCCGAAATTGTCACCTGTCCATACACACAGCTCAATCCTCCAGTTTGGTCTTCGTTTTTTCTTCGGTAGTGGACGGGTTGGGTATTTCAGGGGCACTTAGGCAGTTCGGCATAGAAGCGCCATACGTAAGAGCCTAGAGATATTCTAGTGTTCCCCTGAATATTGAATCGCTATTTACTATACAGCGTAACTTAACGCCTAGAGAGCAAAATAGTGCTTTTATTGATTGTACACTACATGGTGATTTTGTCGTGGATGTCATCAGTGCAACTTGTTTCGCAGCTGCACATACCCACTTAATTCAGCTACAAAATTATGACCGCTATTTGCAGCACACTTTCTGCGTCAGTGCCGTACCACTCGAGGGCGGTACAAGGAAAGGCATTTTGTCAAATCGAGCAGGTCTACGGGAATAGTCGGGAAACCGGGTGTGGATTCAAACCACGAACCTTTCAGTTCGGAGTACAATTCTTAATCCCCAAGCTAACACAAACGCAGGGCCTCTAACTCACATTAATCTTTGAATAGAGGTAACACTGCGACCGTTGATCACATCTCAGCACTATCATCATCATCATCATCATGATCAATCATCTCATCATCATCATCATCATCATCATCATCATCATCATCATCATCATCATCATCATCATCATCATCATCATCATCATCATCCATCATCATCATCATCACCATCATCATCAGGTGCAAGAAGCGCGTACTTGTCGTACAGTGGTTGTAGCTCCCAGGGTTTCGTCTACCGATGATTCGGGGAGGGGGGGTGGGTATTGCGCATTGGAGGCGAGGAGTGGTAAATTAGTGCGTAAATACAGAACTGTTAGGGGACTGCTAAGTGAGGCGATTGAGAAGGGATGTAGTAGCCGGGACGCACGAGCGCCATTGAGGGAGCGACTGGGTCATGTATCACAATGTGTGTAACCAGTGCTCAGCTAAGACATAGGTGATCGTTAGCTATTTATGGATGTATTCAATAACACAGTATCACAGGGTTTACGAATGTTAAGTGAAAAAAATTTGCGACTGAATTTGCGCTGTCCGTTGCTGAATATATTCTAAGTTGAGTGCATTTAAACGCATTTAGACATCAGTAGAATATCGGTAAGCACAGTAGATTGTGGTTGTAGAAATAACAGTAGCTGAAAATACCAGCGGCCTAGTAATGAGATTGACCGGAAATGTACCGAAGACGCCCAGACTCACTGGAGGTGCCTGAGGACGAACGATCATTTATCGTGAAACTATGAGCAATGTCTGGATGCAGAAGGATGGCCAAACAAGGTAATTCAGCTGCAAAGGTTTAGGGGCCAGTAGCACTGTGGATATACAAACGCAATAGGGTCTTGCGTTCTTGGGTAACACGTTTGCAGGCAAAGCCTCAACCCATCAGTACTCAATCAAGCTAAAAAGATAGATTTGGAATAATAAAGATGATTAAGGTGACAGGATAACAAAGCGATAATAAAGATAAACTTGAAACAATGCATCTATCCGTCAATTAAAGGTTGACTGGGGATCTACTTGCCTTAAATATACCGATAACATGAAAAATGGTAGCCCATTTTATGAAAGACTGGCCGAAAACGGTAAATGTAGAGGAATGTCGATGGTTTTTTTATCCGCGTCACAAAGTTACACCAAAAATGTAAACGGGTCTCGGATCGGAAACGCTTTGGGACTTCTAATTCAGGCAAACTGCTCTTCAACATCTGAGAGAGAGGGGGGAATGTAGACCGGATATACTCAAGCTAAAGCTTACACAAAACTGACTGTGGCCTCATCTTGCCATGTGTTTAAAGCATTCGAAAATATTATTTTAGATACTGACAATTTATTGATCTTCTCGGTAACCCTGCTGTAATTCAGTCCTCATCTGACCTAATCAACCATCATTTAAGATGCATTCATGCTTAAAAAACTCTGTCAGATGATAAAAATGTGCGCCCTTTCAAGCTGTAAACTCAATTGTTTGCGAAACAAGAACAACATCCCCATAATGGCTACCAAAGCATATTCCACGTAGCTGGGCAGAACAGTGGATGCATCAACATTATTTCCACAGCTCCCAAGATTTCATGTCAGTCAATGTCAAGAGGAGGATTGATTCGGGATTGAAACTGAACAAGAGTCGTCCAATCACACTGTCTTCAAAGGACGCGTAATTCTGGTCATTCTCACCCAGAGTGGAACGTCTCGGCAGTGCTTTTCGGTCTTTGGGCACAGGCTGGCTTTATTTGCGACATGAAATCGTGGTGAAAACTTTAGAGTGTCTTCACTACTTAAAGGGTTGTAAGTAGTCTGCTAAAAAGAGAAAAAGTTCCATGGGCAATAGGGACCCTCCATCAAGGATGTCGTTACTCGTGCAAACAGTCCTCAATAGACCGCGTGACGTCAAATACGTGGCTGACATTTTTTTCGAAGTACAAGTTAAGCACACTGATGATCAGCTGCTTGTCGCCGACTGATGCAACGTTCAGCTGCTGACCGGTATATCGTGCATTCGAATGACGCTTCTCAACAAGGATAAAGAATATAACGGTTTTTAAACACAGTTAAGTTACCTGAAGGATACAGTTCACATTGAAACTTCCTTTCCATAACGAGCCTTTGTTGCGAGATTTCAAGCTGAATTTTCACATATCTTCACACATCTTTGACACTGGACTGTGATTTATACAGTTGAGCTCTGACATATAGGATGTCCCTAGTGCGGCTCAGTATATCGTGGTGGCAGCACAATCAGAGGTTGGCTTCCAGTAACCCATTCAATAAAGACAACCCGGTCATCTGGCTTCAGTTAAAAGTTCCTGACTGTAGAGCCAAATTTTCCCATAATTTCAAAGCGAAAATTTTTGGTCATTTCCTTGAATGAGAACATATAATCGGCGTACATGTGCAGATGGATGTTTCTATAAAGGACACTACCCACAAGGTTGCTGAAAACTCTTTGACAACCCACGACCGGTTTTGCCCTTCTTTGGGCTCATCAGGTAGGCTCAGTCCCCGAGTTTCCATCAACCTTGTGTTCTACTTGAACACAAATCGGACTGTTTTTGAGAAATACACTCATTTGCAAATGAATTTGATTTTCACGAGAGGCTCAACTGAATCTGTCATTTATGATATTCTATTCAGTTGTAGAATATCATAAACAAAAGATTCAGTTGAGTCTCTCGTGAAAATCAAATTCATTTGCAAATGAGTGCATTTCTCAAAAATAGTTCTATTTGGGTTCAAGTAGAACATATGGTTGAAGGAAACTCGGAGACTGCGCCTACCTGACGAGCTCCAAGAAGGGCGAAACCGGTTGTGGGTTGTCGTTGAGTTTTCAGCAACCTTGTGAGTAGTTTCCCTTATAAAGTATGACCCCTTTTGGTTTCGTGAAGTTCCCCGTATCACAGTTACTCAATGGCTAGTCGAAATCCAAGAAACTGTACGTTAGTGGTGATGTCAGCGATTCTTCGAGGCACTTTGGAGTTGATAGAAGACGTCACGTTTAATAACAAGGCCCCGCTCATGGGGTCTAAAAGCTTAATAGATGGTTATGTTGATTGATCGGACCGCACTCCCTACTCCTGCTACGTTTCTTTGGAGTAGGCCAGTGTGCTGCGGCACATTTAGTTGTAGAATATCATAAACGAGAGATTCAGTTGAGTCTCTCCTGAAAACCAAATTGATTTGCAAATGAGTGTATTTCTCGAATACAGATGGACATGTAAATTTCTACCACAGTACTCCCCGTTCCTGGAGGAAACCTCGAACTATACTCAAATGTCTTCCAGGAGGTACTATTTAGCAAATAACACATAACAGGCTTTCGGTGCAGAGAACTAATGGGTTCCCAGTGTTTTAAACAGTTTTTACTTGTGTGAGATGCGATATTTCACTTTACCTTGAACAGATCTCTAATAGTCTTGCACGTCTGCGATTTGGAAATACCAGCGCAACCCGGTGAATCCGTACGGTCATCCTGAAAACCAAATTGATTCAAAAAGGGCGAAACCGGTCGTGGGCTGTTGAGGAGTTTTCAGCAACCTTATGAGTAGTGCATTACAAAAATATGCCTGTCATTCGGTTGTTTAGGAGAATATCACTGCTGAACCACCTATCTAAACTTGAATAAGAAATACAGAGTAGGATGACTTATGTAGAAAGTTTATGATTCGCATTGCAACTTTCCCGCTCATGTATGCCAAGTTTATCAGCCGGGCCTAACGGAAAATCCTACTCATATGAGCGGAAATTTTTCCAGCATTTACCAGCCGGATAATGTGCTAGTCTACTCGTGAAAATGAACGGACGATATGGAGTATTTCCACTGTGGCCTTAGTTCCTAGTGGAGTTGTAATAGAGAAAGCTCCCATGCCCCTGCAGGTCTTTTCTCGAGAGTGTTTTTAGTTGGGCGCTTCCTCGTCAGAAAAAGTGCCATGATGGTTATCTTCAATAATCAGAGAACCGACTGTAAGCATACACTACTTCTTTTCTGTTATCTAGGGTAGTCACACCGGTTGACCGCAGTTGAGTGGGGGATTACTGTGTCCCATCAAAAGCTATCCGAAAAAACTGTGGAGCATCGGAAGGACGTCGCGGAATTGTGCTTTCGTTGCAGAGAAATTCTGGGAAATTGCCCTGGAAAGGCAGGCTCAGTGTAACAGCTTCCTGGCACATTTTATCACTGTTCAATGGAATTTAGCCACCGCCAATTTCAATGTGTTGTTGATTTGGGACTTGCAACGATGATGCTGACAGACCACCACCACCACCACCACCACCAAATCCATTCCAGCAAGATGTGGCACATGCGGTAGGGGCTCTCTGTTCTCGCCTCACAGTCGATGCTCCTGACGGGGGGAGTCAGCCTAATCAGGCATGGAAACGGTCGAAGCTCGCGAATACAAGTCAAAAGGAATGTTCACATAACGTGACTTAGAAGCAGGCCCTTAAGTGTGGGTGTGACTGTAGGGTCAACACGCTGCAAACTTGAAGAATCGGACTCACCGTACTGCCTGCGCCTTGTGAATATGTGTATTTCGTCAACACATTTGCACACAACTCTGACACACATGTGTGCAGATGAGATGGCCACTGGGCTGGTGAATGCACACAGGACGGGAGTCACAGAAAGGTCGATGAATATTCTGAGTCAGCGTACCCGGACTCGTGCCTAGTGGCTGTCGTGGACTAACTCAGTAAGAGGTTCCATGGGCTTGTGGAGGTCCGGTCCTGTGTTAACGTTAGGGTGGTGACCAAACTTAAGTACGTTCGAAAACAATAAGTATTCGAGACAAGGCCCACTCTGGTTTGGTACAGTTTAGTATTCCAACCTTGGGCCCTACACACACAATATGTGACATAACCTTGACATCTCCGAAAACACTTCTTTTGGAAGTCTGATTATGAAGCTGATTTGTAGATGCTTTGGATCTTTTCCAGATAAGCTCCGCCAAAAAATTAACCCCCGCCAACCAAAAAAATTAGGAACAAGAGAATATGAAATTTGTACTTTTCGTTTTTATTAAAGAGGGTGAAATTGGGACATGTCAATAATACTTTGCATGAAAACGTCCGTTCTTCGATACCTTTGCCTCCGAACGAACTTACACCAGTAGTTGCCCACCAAAGATCGGTGTGTGCCACATTGGTGTTTATTCTGCATCTTGTAGACGTGTCAGAGTGATTCGATGGTTTGCATCGATGGTCGTTGGATCCACAAAGTTTTGGGTATGATTAACCGTTCATGAGTATAAATTCATGTCAATCAACGTTTCCCTTCCTTGGTATGATGCCCACATATCGGAGATAGTGGTTGAGCCGGGAGCAATGCAGGCCTGGATTGTGTCCATCAAAGTGGCCACAGTTCAATCTGGCACTGCATACATGAACACCTCTTTAGTTTCCCGGCAGATCCCTCCGAAAATCCCCTGCTGGAGAAGGACTCGACGAGTAGACTTGGGCCGCCGATAACTGTTGGGGTCTGCAAAAGCCGCCAGGCGCAAACTTTGCGAAGAAAGTTCTTCCAGTCAGCAGTGGTAGTGTGGTTAATAGATAATTCCTCTGAGCAGAAGTTGATTTTTGCCGATTTTTTGGACCAGCAATAAATGGATAGAATTACCGTTCTAAACTCCATCCTAGACCGTCCTGGCCAAGTTACCTTTCGAAGACCGATTTCTTGCAGACACTGTCGGGCATTACACCTCAGCCATTTGGTGACCATTATTGCATAAACGTTGCTGATGGATCACGCCGTGGCTTTGTGAAATACGTATTGCCGTCTCCTTGTCATGAACGAAACTTGAAAGAGTCACAAAGTTCATTTAGGGTTTTACGTCCGGAGAAAATCTTTGCACAAAATGAGCCCAGATGTGGATGAGGAACTGTTTCCATCGAAAATAGGTCAAGTTTGTGTGCGTACATTAAATTGGAGCTTGCAGAAAATGGTGGGGCTTAACTTTTTGCACATGCACTCTTCGCATTAATGGTGGGACTTTTCTGGAAAAAAAACCACTTCTTTGACTTTTATCAAGCACGTTTTATGTCAGCTTACCCTTCCACTAGTCCATAACACGCGACAAAAATGATGTCAGTTGCACGCACCGTCGCAGAAAATCACGGACTGTCGTACAAGTGATCCTGCTTTTCACACAGAAGGCCATTAATGCTTAGTTTGACCTCGTTGATAGTGCCAGAAGGTGAAGATTGCTAGCTGACGCGTCGTTCGACCTTCATGACCCTCCAAAAAGTGAGTCATGACAGGCCCAAGAGATTGGGGACACCAGTTTCATGCAGATCAGCTTGGCTGTCTCCTGTTAACTTCAAACCGTTGTCAGGTGATAGTCACTCAGTAAGTATGGAATTTTGTGGGCTATTAATTTCAACTGCGATGTTTGCGGTTACAGAACAAAGAATACAAGAAAGTAGATTGTAGTGTTCTGTGATGATAGGCTATGCATTTCATACATAAGCGCTTTCAGAATCCCGCGGGTGGTTGGCATGCTCCTGGTGACAATGACCTTGCTTTGGATGGACTTCCTCCCGCATTGGACCAGGAATCATTTGACCATAGAGTGGAGAATTACGTTGTGCACTAGATATACTATCGGTAGTCCACCAAAATCTGTACAGCATGTGTTGAAATTCCGCTAGTACGGATTGACGACGTTCATATTTTCACACTGTCCACGTGTATATAACACGTGTGTGAGGTTATGCGCTAAAGGGAGAAGACAAAAGATCAATTTTGAAAGTTTAAACGATATCTAAGGACATTTAATGATAGCACAGTGAGACAAAAGATCATTAGAGTTACATTTGCATCTGGATGCTTCGTATTTGAAGCTGCTAATACAAACTGTGGCGAAATACACTGCCATACCACTCAGTTGTGACTGACTACTAACTTATCCCTTCAAAAATGACATACAACTGCGTGCATGCATGCCTGACAAGCCTGGGGAAGAAAAGTCAGGTTCTGAATGTTGATGGACAGGCGAAGGAACTTCAGTGTTCTCGGTCATCTTGAGTGCTCTGAAGACAACGGAAGGCCGTCGATCACGGAAACGGTTTGTCGATTGATAGAGGGGTTGTTTGGTGGGGTTTACGACACCAATTACATAAATCCTTAGGTTCATGACATTACGGGAAAGGAGCTACGCAGTCTCACAATACTGTGGAGGCATCAGACATGTACGAGAGCTCATTTTCAAGGGAGTTGTGCACTTCGCCATTCATTTGAAAGGTTTTTGATTGTGTTTTGTGACTATTTCGGTTGAGATAACAGTCTTTGTTTAACTCATGAGCTTTTTGATTACAAATTTGTTCGAAACGTATTTTAAAAACCTGTTTCCATGCGCAAAAAAGTCTAGCTTTTATATTCAGGAGAGTTGTGAGGAGTAGTTCAGGGTGTTGTCAGTAGAATTTCCGCGTAAACTATGTGAAAATGTTCCGACAGAGTATGATTATATCGTGGGACTAGGAGCTGTTTAGTGTTACAAAATATTACTCCACACCCTCATATCAGATTGATTTTTTGGATTCGCTTCACAACTCTTCCTATTAGGATGATTATACTTTATTACATAAAATTAGACCTCATGCTTTCGCACCCTTGGAGAGAACTCCAAATTTTCTAGGAAACAGTGAGTGACCTGTAAAGGTGAGCCCTTTGTCTTGGATGTGTAGTCAGAACCGACCACATAGTCAACGACAGTGGATTTTTTGACTGTTCGAGTGTTAAGTAGCTCGTTCAACTAAAAGGCCAGTGCAATTTCGTTGGTCCAGCACATTAACGTCACATACTGTGGAGTTTTATGTCCAACAGTATCATTTATCAAGGAACTATCTTGCTATGATTGTGCATGGTCAGCGAAACTTTAAGGAAGTTCCATGATGACGCTTTACATCGTAGGGTGTTACTCTTCTCAGGTTTTCTTGGCCACTGGCGTAGCCCGTTCTCATCGATTACCAGCCATTTTCTCCGCAAATGGTAACATTGTGCTTGTTTGGAATGCGACCGGTGAGGCAGGCGTTGTTGATTTATTAGTCCGTCGTGAATGGTTCTAGTCGTGCCTCCACGGGACGCGCTATCTGCAGCGAATGGGTCGTAGCAAAGTCATATCACAATGTTGGCACTGACAGTACAAAAGTGGTAAGCCTGTGACGCCTGTGAATATGGTCCACGGTGCTAGTCGGAAGAACAAAATACCTTCCAGTAACCCTCATTATATTGGAAGCAAAAGAGGAGCGGATAATCCGAACAAAGTCATTAGAACTGCAGGTGAGGGAGGGTCTGTCGCCAAGACAGGAGGACGACTGTTCAAACGAGAGTGATGTGAGTATGAACGGCACTCATTCGCATATCAACTGGATTTTTATTGGGGTCTCAGCTGAATCTCTGGTTCATTATATTCTCCAACTGGATGTGCTGCACGAAGGCTGCCTCACTTTCAGAAGAATATCATAAACGGGAGATTCAGTTGCCTCTTCAATGAAAACCTTGCTGATGTGCAAAGGAGTGTGTTTGTCGAAGACACTGTCATCTTTGTAGCGTGCTTCACTGACTACTATGATAGTATGTGATGAGGATTCCAACACCTAATCTGGCTTTTTCACCATTTCGATCTTTCGGCCAAACAGGTGAGTGGAGATGTAGGGGGTCCCTGTGATAAAAGGCGGTTAAACTTGCACTGAACGGGTGCAAAGAGTTTGTCCGCAGTTCATACACGACCACAAACCACTTTTGTTGGATGTATAAGATGATATAAATGCGAGGCAGCGTTCGCTGTCGTCTTGGCGAGCCCAAACCCCAAAGTCGAGTCCAAAGCCAAGTGACTAATATCTCTCGTTTGGTTTTCTGGATTTTCCGATTGTTTTCATTTGTTTCTCTCGCCGATATTTCATTCATGAGAGTATTATAACCGTCTTAATTCTATCTGCTGAAATTTCAATTTCATGTGCTTGTTTGTCTGCAAATGACCTGTCCCAAGTTTCTGGACATTCTGGGTTGCTAAGCTTACAACGGTTTTGGGTCTGGCTGTCTGTGGTCATCGTTGCATAGAACAAACTGAATGATGGATACTACTAGCTAGCCGCACTTGTGCCCTAGTTGCGTTTCTCGAGTAGTACAAGTCACCAGAACACTTTTTGAACGCACAGTGCGTCCCAACTCTTCTAGTCCCCACAGCTAGCAATTATCGTCCACCATTTGAGCTTTGGAGCTGACCTCCCTCCAGTCTTATTCCCTAGGATTCTTATAGCGTTCAGTCGGTTGCACATTTGACTCGGCATAAGCCGTAGGTAACACTACTCATTGCGTACAGATGTCTAATCGCTTCGCTCGATTTGACGAGTTAATCCGGAAGTGGATACCAGTGCACCGTAAAGATGTAAATTATTTTGTTCGCCAAACGGTTTCGTTTGTACAGTAATTTGGTTGTAACGGAAGACTAAACCGAATCCGTCAGAATGTTTCCTTTATAGTGGTTTTCATCAACCGAATGTGCTTTATGGGAATCATTCTCAAACTAGAGCGTCACGACACATTTCGGACAAATTTAAAAGGGGGTCTTAACAATCCAGCTTAGGATTCCTCTTAGATTATGTAGTGAGCTTAGTGACATTTGTCAGGCTTTTTGTGAAACCAGCGTGAAAATTTATTATTTATCTGTATATTCAGGTTCTAAGTAAGTCTGTCTGTGTCACTTATTTCACTGATCTTCAATTATCTGGAGTTAAACTTGGCTGTAAACTTGAGGAATTTAATACCTGGTTGAAAATTTTAGTAGCCTATACGTTAACTAGTCATACTGCTATGCAATGAATAATTGCCTTGGTAGTGTATGGCTCTGATATGAACACGTTTAGTTGTCCAGACGTGCTCTGTTGGTGCAAGGGTAACTCAGTCGCCTGACACTTCAGATGCCAGATCTCTAGTTCCATGCACAGCCGAGGATATGCACAACTGATGAACTCGAATTAAAGCGAAACCCAGTTCCAGTGATTTTCCTCTTATGGTGTGGATTCATGGAATCACTGCGCCAGGACAGGATAAAGCTCCTCAAACGACGCTCACGTATAGGTGGGTACGACGTGGGTCTCAGAGATAATTTATTTTCAGCGCTGTCTGTCGTGATGTCTGTGTTCTACGACTGGTCTCTGAAGAGTGGACCAAGGCGTTGCAGTGCGGGAGAACCAAAATAAATTGTGTGAAAAGAACCACTCTTTCACTGACAAAAATGGAAAGACGTCCAGCGTCAGGATTCGGATTCGAACTGAGGTGCACATAACCACCGGTTCCAAGCCACAGCATTAATTCGTTATATAAACAAGCTGTTTGTTTGGTACTGCTCCATTTTTAACAAAACACGATAAGCACTAATGTTTTCTGGATTTGGTCTTCAGGTCAGTAAATATCTAAAGGTCAAACGAAGGATATATATATATATATATATATATATCCTTCGTTTGACCTTTAGATATTTACTGACCTGAAGACCAAATCCAGAAAACATTAGTGCTTATCGTGTTTTGTTAAAAATGGAGCAGTACCAAACAAACAGCTTGTTTATATAACGAATTAATGCTGTGGCTTGGAACCGGTGGTTATGTGCACCTCAGTTCGAATCCGAATCCTGACGCTGGACGTCTTTCCATTTTTGTCAGTGAAAGAGTGGTTCTTTTCACACAATTTATTTTGGTTCTCCCGCACTGCAACGCCTTGGTCCACTCTTCAGAGACCAGTCGTAGAACACAGACATCACGACAGACAGCGCTGAAAATAAATTATCTCTGAGACCCACGTCGTACCCACCTATACGTGAGCGTCGTTTGAGGAGCTTTATCCTGTCCTGGCGCAGTGATTCCATGAATCCACACCATAAGAGGAAAATCACTGGAACTGGGTTTCGCTTTAATTCGAGTTCATCAGTTGTGCATATCCTCGGCTGTGCATGGAACTAGAGATCTGGCATCTGAAGTGTCAGGCGACTGAGTTACCCTTGCACCAACAGAGCACGTCTGGACAACTAAACGTGTTCATATCAGAGCCATACACTACCAAGGCAATTATTCATTGCATAGCAGTATGACTAGTTAACGTATAGGCTACTAAAATTTTCAACCAGGTATTAAATTCCTCAAGTTTACAGCCAAGTTTAACTCCAGATAATTGAAGATCAGTGAAATAAGTGACACAGACAGACTTACTTAGAATGTTAAATGGGATGCGAAGTTCGAGACAGTTTGGATCGCTCAGAAACTTAGGCTCCTGGATATGATTTGTTGTGTTGGCTGTACTTAATAATAATGATGTTTATTCCCAACTTATGAGTGGCATATCCTCAGGCAGGATAAAACGATTAAAATAAGGATAAAGCACGACTGGAGGATTTGCGGGCACTGGAGATTGCGCGAAAAAGGACAGTCAAAAATAGTGGACAGTATCCGATGTAGACTTGGCCACGCCCAAACCGGCATGGGAAATGAGACACAATTAGTAGGCGTTTGTTTTAATTTTTGGGAAACATCGAGCTTTGACAAAGCCAGATCGTCATGATTTGAGGCCAAGAAACGGAACAAGAGGGCAAAGAAGAAGCACAATGCCTGGAACATGATAAGAAAACTTCGAACTGCGATAAACGAGAAACCAAGACAATAAACTCATTGCGGTAGTAGGATTCCCGCGGTCTAGCCAGTCAGTTTGAACTAAAGTCTAAAACCGCCCATGAGGCCCTGTCGGCCTTGAACTGTTGGACCAGAGTCACAAAAATATTAAGTGTGGGTGATGAAGTAGAAAAATCAGCAAAACGCATACATGGTAGCATGAATCTCATAGTCACGGTATCGCTTTAGCGTACTGCCTCAGTGACAGCCATTTTCCAATCCCGACTACCAGTTTAGGCAAGGGCGAGTATAAAAATTTTAAGTGAGCAATACTCTGTCACCGAACCCACTGTGGATATAAGCTTTGAAAAACGTCTCCGAACTCCTCCAGATGTATTCTGCTAACTCGGGAGATAGACTTTCAGAAATTCCATTTGGGAGAGCAAGGAGTATGTAAGACCAAATATGCGGGTCGTTTGAGGGTGCAGATCAGACCTATGTGGTCCAACTTCACGAGAAGTTAATGACTGAACCGTTGGCAAAACCCATCTATCCATCGCCCGCTAGATAGCCGAGGGGGCTTTTTGGCAACCACAAGCTTGAGAAAACTTGTCCTACGGCCCTAGATTTAAAAGGAGTTGGCCGCCAGCGCGCATCATCCACGAAGGGTAGTCCCACTCACAAAATATTAAACTGCTGAGAAAAATAGGCGCATATTTCTACACTGGCAGGGCGGGGCCAACCGATCCATCAATAATACTAAGGGCAACAATGAGGTTTTTTCGCAACTGGCGGGTGGCACGGTGGCACGATCGTTATAGCACAACCTGAACAAGAGAACATCGGCCACGAATTCTGGGTATCTGACACGGTTTGAGAGTTGGAGAGCCATTAAAAATACGCACGGTCAAACACAATTTGCACCTTGTCAAAATTGGAATGTTCTTTACTCAGTTAAATTGGAAACATGAGACCCGGTTACGTGGGGTTAATATGGAATGTTGTGACTGAGGGGAGAAATGAGCTTCGGGTTGATGGAAACGGGATCAGTAGGTTTCAAACTAAGATTGCCTACCGTTGCGAAATTGGGTAACCCTAAGCCTTTGGGGGAGCCACAGCCGAAAAAATGAGGATAGCGAGCCGCACTTTAGCTGAGTGTGGGAGAAAAATAACTTCTCTCAGGCATGTGGGTCAAGTTGTAGACCAAACCCAAATGGGTCCGGGGTGTTTCGACAGTCTTTAGTTGGGCTTATTAAAATAAGCGAAGTGTTCATAAAGCATGGGCGAGGGTGATCAGCATGGATATAATAAGTGGATTTGTGCGCAGAAAAGCTTGACACTGCGCTGTAATAGCCAGTAGCTTGGTTTCTGTCACGAATTCACTTAGTAACTTGTCAACAAAAAACACGGTTAAATGGGAATCTGAAAATCATGGTGAATTAGGGCAGCCAGCCATCAAGGGGATTGTGAGAGAACAAGGCCAGAATAGAGCAAGAATACACATGCGCCAAAATCTGTCAGCTAGTGGCTTGTAGAACAGCAAAAATTTTCAAATAACTGAAAAGCCCCCTAGCCATGCATCGTTTTGAATAAGCCGTCAAATCATGAAGAAAACCATCAGTTTGTTATTATGCGCGTCGAATACATAAATTGATCACGATCATTGCTTATATGTAACTTCCATAATAATGCAATATTCTGCGGATTTGGTGGATCGGGTGTGAGTGAACCCATTTGGAAATGTCTTTCAGGAAAGTAATCAGAACACTGTTATCGCCGTCTTTTCTGGATCGCTTCTCAGTTGAACACAGCGGCCCAGATGATTTTTTATAAGTTTGCNTGCGGATTTGGTGGATCGGGTGTGAGTGAACCCATTTGGAAATGTCTTTCAGGAAAGTAATCAGAACACTGTTATCGCCGTCTTTTCTGGATCGCTTCTCAGTTGAACACAGCGGCCCAGATAATTTTTTTTACAAGTTTGCTGACCTTAAGAACCATTTTTAGGCTTATTTTGGTACCGATTCTAGATAAACTCACTGGGTGACCGGACCATTAACTAATCCTCCAAGTTGCTCACAGGTAGGTGAAGAACCCTGTTTTCATTAGTTGTTCCGTGTGGTATGAAACCCGATGGTCAAACGTCGCGCTCTCCAAATTGTTCTCGAACACCCAGTTGGAAGGAGCATCTTCACTGTGTGTTCTTTTGTATATGCCGAATATCTACACTAACGCTGTGGCTCGGTCATCACCTTATAGATTGGGACACTCAAAAGTGGCATCATCATTGCAGCAAAATATCATGCTCGCCGCCTTGCTTTCTCCAGCTCACCGCCGGCTATGCGCATCATTGAAAGCTCCACAATTGTGTTTTTGCGCATCCATACGGCTTTGAATGTGAAAGTAACTGATGACAGACCAAGATTATTCATTCCCTGACGCGCGCAAGCAACCATCGAAAATGATTGTAGGTTTATTTCCCGACGGTGGATGATATGCCAGTCGAAGAACGATCAGGTCGTTACAGGCAGGAGCACAACGAGGGGAGTACAACCGACGAGATTTGCCTATTACGTGAAAAGTCCCCGAAAAGGTGTGAACCAAAATCTGGAACAATAGGTCATGAGGTATGACCAAATCAATGACGAAGCAGGTTGAACTCAACTAAAACTGAAAAATTGTTGCTGACCTTGAATGACCTTGGGCGTTTGAGTTAACGGCCGGAGTCACGAAAAGCAAAAATAGGCGCTAGTATTCACAAAATGGAATTGAATTTTTGAAAACTACGACGTGTCCCTGTTGGAATAAGGGGGGCAAGTAATTGAGTTCAGAGTACGAGTCTAATTCTTTGAGCCCAACCTAGGCTTCTCGGGGTATCAGTGATGCTAGGAGAGTATTCCACCAGACTTTTTCCGCCAGGGGCATGCTCGTTCCATTGGAAAATGCAATCCAGTGACCTGCAAAAATATGAACGTAGATTAAAATGTTTATCGGTTTGATCACATACGCAACAAAATACAACAATTTGACGCGGAAAGTTTCACTCCATTTCTGAAGGTTTTGCAGCCAAAAGCCTTATGCGGCTATAGGCCCCGGCATAAAAGGGGTGCCCATTATCCGCACAATGTTCTCAGCTACAAAACCTTTGAAAATGGAGTGAAACTTTATGCGTCAAAATGTTGCACTCTCTTGCGCATTTGATCAAGCCGGAAACCGTCGTAATCTTCGTTCATGTTTTTGCTGCTCATCAAATTTCATTGTTCACCGAAGTAACCACACCTCTGGCTGAAAAGTCCTGCGGGATAATTTCCCAGGATCGCTGAGATCTCGGGATGTCTAAATGGGGCTTAAAAGTTTAGACTGGTACTCTCACCCCAATTGCTTGGTTGCTTTAGTCCGCCGCCGGCTATTCGCACAATGAGATTGATTTCTCGAAAGCTTCGGCATTTTCAGACTTGCCACTTCATAGTGTAGAATATCTATGTATAATGCATATGCTCCCGTATTACTGAAAATCCTTTACTATGGCGATTTGTTTAAGTGAACTAAATCCCCAGGTGAATAAACACTGCCGACTTTGAATACCTAACCGGATGACAAAAAATCGCGAATTGTGGAAAAGTTTAACTCACACACAATGAACGTAACTTTCAGGTATTTTTCCACCGGAACAGATTTCCTCAACATTCTAGAATCTAAATGGCCATTGGAGAATAAATATATGCGTAGGCGCATTCGTGCAAACAAATTTTGGCCGATGATTCTTTGTTGCCAGTAAAAATTCCGTGGTGCACGCTAGTTATTTGCTAAACATCGTGCACGTTGACTGGCAAATTACAGAGTTTTTCATTATAGGTTCCGAATTATGCTAGAAAGTCCTCCGGGTTCATCGATCTTAACCGACGCACACCACTAACATGCGGCTAGGGGTATACGATGCCTAACTAATCCATCCATCGGTAACGGAGGAAAGGCTCAAAATGGACGCCTTCAAATTTTGAGATATATTGGTCGTTTTGAAGTTTACATATGTCCTTCTGTGAGGCGCATTTTCTTCTTCGTGAGGAGCGTTCATTTGGCCGTTGAAGTCCTGAAATGAGAGGAGGATATAATTCAGGTTATCGAAATATCACCATAAGGTGAGCGGCCTACAAACATGTAGGGATACTTACCCCAAAATTCACTGCAGCGGCTATGCTGTCGTAAACGCCTGTTCACATAATGCCATCCTCAGCGGTTATTTCGCATGCCTGTTTACTGCAACTCTCAAGAAATTCGAGACTTACATGTAATGCATAGGACCTCATTACCAGACAAACTTTTCGGAGCCGATGGATCACATGAAATCATCTTCGTCTCCTTCATCTAGCTGGCGCTCTACAGAGTTTGTCGTAGTTGTTAGACATTGACTCACGGCTATCGAGTTGCTCCTCTGTGGACCCGAAAACACGGACGCACACGGACGCACGCGGACGTACGGGACACACTGTGCTGGGAATCTGTGCTTCGGTCCAGGTTAACATCATAAGACGCCCTCTTTGCGGACCGGGTAGCAAGCACACCTCTGCGTTTTCTGGATGGGCCCGAAGCTAAGAACCCAAAGTTATTTACTTTCATGTGGACTCACCTGTGGGACAAGTCTGAAGAACACCACCACACAGTGGGCAGGGCTCACCGTCACAAAAGCCGGCGTGATATGACACAAGATCCGTTGTACACCAGCGGTCATTGGTAGTAGTAGACCGGTCACAGAGCACACAGAACCCCAAGTCAGCGTTTCGAGACCCCCATCTGGGTTGGGGTGCAGTATCCTCGACCACCAACGGCAGATCGTCGGTTGCAGACTTTGAGGCTTGACGCAGCAGGATTTCTCCCTGAACAACCAAACGCTTAAATATGGCGGTGGCCCTCTTGGGTTCCAGCCTCTGAAGCTCATCCATCACCCGATTCAGTTGCTTACGAAGACCGTCGAAAGCTGTCGGGGGTGGTTTGAGAACAAGTGTAAGGGGTACACCTTTTCCCGGTAGGTTGTGATCTGACAGACATGGTTGGTGGATTGGAAAGCAAGCTACGAATAAGTAAATGATGTATAGTTCTTACTGCTCGGAACGGACTGATCTCGAAATACAGCGAACAGGTGTACGCAGGGTAGCCACATCGCCTGGTAGAAAGGGCACGTGCATTCTCCAGCACAGGTGTCGACAGTCTGGGAGCATCTGGGTGTTTGTACCACAAACTATGAGTTAGTTTACGCAGCTCGACCTCACCTTGTTTGTTTCGACACTTTCATACGGCAGCCGCGGCGGTCGCGGACCC
>NW_008751773.1:997272-1035079 GCF_000715545.1 Opisthorchis viverrini | reverse complement strand
CTGGATGAACGCACAAATATCACAAAGTTATCCTTCAGTTATTCATTTAAGGTTTTCTCAAATGCCGTGAAGGATGAAAACGATACACCCACAAATTTCTCAACGAAAGTCACTTCCGAGCCATAGCAGTGCAGGGGTTTTGCAGACAAATACATTGTGCGTCTAGCTTCTGGCCTTCAGTCCATCAGGGATTCACGGATTCAGGGACAAGTCATAACTCTCGGAATTTCAATTCCATTGTGCGAATACTGGATACCCATAAGTGGCCGCGTCCTATAAAAGCACTCAAAATTTCTCTGAAACCGTGATTCGAAGGAGGGGAAATCCAGCGCAGGTTTTTAGAGTTTGATGGTACTTATTCGGGTCTTTAAGATATCCCCACACAACTGCTATTTTGTTGAAGGTGGCTTAAATTACTCCAGGCCAATCGTGGGTGCGGGATTCATATTTTTAATGACTGCAAAGGTTGAGCACCTTTTTTCCGTGAATGCGGTGGGTGATTTTTCTGTGGAAAAGTTAGCTCGTCTATGTTTTTTTGCTTCAATGCATTTCAAGTCGCTGTGGGCGCGTACGTGGCCAATAATTTCGCAGTTTTCGTCCGCAGTAACTACAAAAAGAGCACCAGTTCGCCAATTTTATATAAAAACGCGTTCTAACCTTGTAGTAGAGCCGCTGCAGACCAATTCAAGCCCGTGAAATTCGTCAAAACTCACAAGTTTTTCGCTATTTATGTGCACCCGGTAGCGTACACTGCACTGGTTGTCCGTCGAGATTACATGTTTGCCGGTACCATGATTATTTGATGGCTTCTCCCTACCGCATGGAGCGCAACCTTCCACGGAGCGAGCTTATTTTTGATAATCTCCCCAATAACCGTATGGTACCATTTTGAAGCGTGGTGTCCCGCCGTTGGAAAGGCACATACTGTCACGGGTGTGAATAATTATCGCGTCAAATGCCGACCAACATTGCCAAGTACGGTAGTGGTTACCTTTTATTTGGTTTCCTAGATGACGCGATCCATCATAGCTCAGCCTCCAGAGCGTGGTCGCGTACTGTTGGTCGAATCAGAGAGTCGCAGTGTTGGCCACCACTGCCCTTCCTGAATGCAGCGGATCGCACATTTCGACGCTTCCCCAACTTAGTAAATGTTGATGCTAGTCACGGGACCCCGCCGGATTTGGTAAATAGTTTCAGAGCCCTGACGTTCAGTGTTAAGGTACAAGCTATATAAATTCCTTGTGACGGATGGAATGGGCATCGGTCGACTCGTGATGTTTGCCTTCGTTGAAAGCAGTTTGCGACTTCGCGTAAGTTGGTCTCCTTGTCCAAGGATATGATGGGAGGACTATTCAATTAAAACGTTCGTCATGGACGAGACTTCGCAGATGCGGCTTGCCAAAGCTGTGTTCATCTTTGTGTTGGGCTATTTTCACACACGCAAGCCGTCCGGAAGCACGCACGATTCATTGCGTTACTGTAACTTTCTCAGACAATTTCTAACCACATTCAGTCCCCTTTGACAACGGACCTAAGTAATTGGCTCAGCATCGAACATCAATCACGACGTTTCGTCAGGATCTACAGATCCTGTGGAGAACCGACGCCCAGTTTGTCTCCTGTTTCACTGCCCAGTCGAAAAAGGGACATTCATGTGCAGCATGAGTTGATACATTTTGTAAAATTGACCAATAACCGACTGGAGAAAGCCAACGGGCGTTTGAAGAGTCGCGTGCATCACGCCGATAGCCTGGAGCACGCCGTCCGGAAAGTCCCTCAGCACAGCAAATGGCTCATACGCGTCGTGGGCTGGGATGTACGGTTCTTTGAGCAGCGATGTTCTTTTCGGGCTGACTAAGAGAAAAAGGTAGAACGAGGTCGATATAGGATTTGAGTTATTTTGGTTCGTTTGGAGACAAACGTAAGCAACAGCACGTACCGTTGTGGATATGACAGGCTGTCGTCGGCCGTTAGATTACGATACCATGCATAGCTGAGGCCTAACAAGCAGCGACGCATATTGGCGCTACACTAGCAGTTGCAAACAGTAGCCAAGGTAGGCAACATTGCGTACAGTTTTGAGTATGGCGGTCGTCGTCGTTCGCTGTTAGAATACGTCTATGTGCATAGTTGAGACCTCGTCTTCATCGGTTTGCATAAACCCGGCCTGGTGTTGATCATCAGTATCAAAGATAAGCGGCACCGCATGAAGAATAAGTGTGACGGGTAAGGTTGGATTCCGATACCGCACATAATCAATGTTTCATAATCAACACTGCACGTGGACAAGGACCTAACTTGTACGATGAATAGCCGAGTTAGGCGACTTCGAACACAGTTATGGGTATAACAGGCCATCAGATCAGTCTATCATACATAGTTGCCGGCTTATTTTTGCCAGCTCGCATAGATGCTGGCCTGGTGTTTATTATGGGCAGCAAAGAAAGGCGGCATCCCGCACGGCTATTAGTATGACGTCCGTCAGCATCACACAGACGCGGACCCAGCAGCTACGATCAGTAGCCAAAGTTAGTGCAAAGGGTCTTTGTGATCATGACCACTGGCAATGGAATCCCCTCTGGCCACTGTTATATTTGCGCTTTGTGACGCATTTCACCCATGGAGCGTAATATACCTAATACGAATGATATCACCCGCAGCCACCTCCTGACGCTGCACTGTCCGCAGGCCAGTTAATAATATCTGGGGAAGTGGATCATCTAAAGACATGCCTTTCGCATTGCCATTGCATAGTTCATGCAACTGTCTAACAGTCCTACTTAGTGGGAGCTGAGCTCCATCGGAAGATGTGTCGTGACGAAGTTCGTTGTTAAATCTGAGGAGAATGGAGTAAGCAAACGCCACTGACCAGTATTCCTGGGTGGAATTTGCATAGGATATTCTGCAGATGTTGTTTCGTTCCTAAGGGATACCGAAGAAAGTCGGAAAAGTTTAAAGTGCGATTTAGTGCTTTATCTCTCGTAAATCGGAAAAAGTACTAATCGGTGGTGGTTGTGACCTTGACATTCGCTCACCATAAAATTTCGCTCACCGGAAGGTGCAAATGGAGGAGACTAGCCCCCTTTGGAGTTAATTTCAAACAATCTATAGTTTCGCTGAAAATACCTTGGATGGGCTACTAGTCAGGGGCGTAAAACGGAGGCGGAGATGGAAGGAGTGGAGAAAGATGGCAGGTTTCGTTTCATTAAAAGCAAGTAGACTCACTGGGGTGGCAGTTGTACGGAAGTCAGCTTGGGGGGGCAGGGTTGGTGCACAAGGGCGAGCGAACATCGTAAATCAAGTCGTTGGTAGGGGTAAGCCGAAATTACAGTGGAAAACCGGGTCGGTTCAGTGGATTAGAACGAATTCGTCACAGACTCGGATATGGCTGGGTGAAAAAGCTGTTCTTAGTAAGTATAAGCTCGCGATAGGTGAAGGTTGGGGGTCGGAAGAAAAAAGTTATTGTAGTACCATCAGACTAGGCATGGCAGCGCTGTGCCTTCATTCCACTCACATACTCCGGTCTTCAAACAGCCCTGAAACGGAAAATTGGGTTGGGGAAACCTAACAGGGTGTGCTCTCTCCTTTGGTGGCTGTATTTGGGTTGGAAAAGAGGATTACCACAGGTAGAGCCAGCCCGATGTAGAGTCGCGGATGATTTCGATTCATTTGGAGGACCGCGTGTGTGAGAACCCGGGACCATGCAGAATGAATGGATGACTGCCATATGGTGCATTTGCAGCGGCCGCTGGCGAAGTTTGGATCTGTGGAAGAGGGGGTGTATGGGGAATGGAATGAAAGCAGTAACTTCTGATGAGTTCCAGTAGGCATCAAATGAACTGTGTCCAATAAAAAATAATAATCTAAGGAGGGTGACGGCATGTTAAGTGAATTTATGAAGGGGTGAGTTTTCTTAGTGGCTTATCTTGTAGCTGGAAACTAGCTGAGGTTGCCGATGTGTACAAATCATTATTGTTGGGTTTCTGCTCGGCGTGTATGCCGTGCATCCATATAGTGATGCTCGAGACTGTCATTGTTGGTGAGGCTTGTCCCGTATTTGCACTTAACGTCAACGATCGGAAGGCGAAAGGAAATGGGAAGGGTAGTGGCGTAATTTGCGAAATGTGGGGACCTTGTCATTAAGGTAATTATCAGTTGAGTGAGAGCATTTGGGCTAATGTATACGGTATTGTGGTGTAACTAGGAGGTACTGCGTGAACTCAACAGCTAGGCGATTGTGGTTTACGGCAGTGAAGCATCGTGAACACTGTTGCACTTAACGTCAACGATCGGAAGGCGAAAGGAAATGGGAAGGGTAGTGGCGTAATTTGCGAAATGTGGGGACCTTGTCATTAAGGTAATTATCAGTTGAGTGAGAGCATTTGGGCTAATGTATACGGTATTGTGGTGTAACTAGGAGGTACTGCGTGAACTCAACAGCTAGGCGATTGTGGTTTACGGCAGTGAAGCATCGGTAGTGAACACTGATGTCATGCTGTAGATGACGACGATGGGTAGGGTTTGCCTGACACGGAGTCACTGCTGTGAGCTCCAGGCAACTAATGTTGGAGAACATAGGTTAGGTTTGTTTGAAAGTGGCTAGCTTACTAGCTTATGTCGGTGAAGTTCGGGCGATTATCACTGAAAGTTTTTTCAGGCTCAGAAATCATTTGTTCGGCGACTCCTTGTGAAGTCTTCTGGCAAGCCCCCCCCCAATTTTTCGATTATCACGTAACGTTTCGCCTGCCACGCCCCTATCTCCGAAAAATCCATAACAGTAAATAATGTAACTCCATATAATATACCAATCCTCCGCAGCTTTGGAAGACGGGCATTTCATTGTAACAGCTAGACGATTCTTTTGGTGCGATACTCTTAGCAGCCCTGCGATAACAGAAAGGCATTCAGCGCAATAGGGCTTCACCCATTACACCTAAAATCCCACTGGAAAACGGGACACCTAATCCGGAAACCAAAAGGACCCGCCAGTATGATTAAGTCAAGCTAATTCAATGGACAGGCTTGCCCTCTCTCAGGTGCTGGTGAAGCATGTGAATCGAACTGAATACACCGGCAAACGACCTTGGGAGAGCGCATGTTTCGAATACCCCGGGAAGATGGCGTCTTCCTCCCAAGTCGGGAACGTGACCATCAACAGGGGAGATTCGCTTGCTGTAGAAGTGACTGAAGCCACAGGGGACCTAATCTCCGTCAAATTTTCCATGGGAACGAAAGTTTACCATGGTATCCTGCTCCAAGAACACCCCAGGTAGGGGATTCTTCGGCGGTGGCTTTCGGTACATTGAACCACGAGTGTGCTTTCGGGGAAAATTTAGATAGCAGGTCTAAAATGACAACTGGATCATCATTGACTAATGATATTGTCAACATGCTTTCATCGGGATCTTTCGCACGGTACTAGTGATGGGATAGGTTTCGCCACGTTAATAATTATAGCTTGCAGAATAGAAACATTCTTGCGATGTTTTGATGCCTGAGCTCTTGTAGCTCCGGACGGAGCGAAGCCCCTTGTACTCTGTCACACGCGTTCTACTCACTGTCCTTACTGGAATGGACGGTGTTATACAAGTCTGCTTATCCATTAGTTAAAATATGAACACTACTTATACATGGTCCGCCAATCGCGGCTAGTTCTCTAATACTCACAAGTTAAGTGTTAGCCTGACTGGCTGACGTCAGAAAACAGGTGCACGTTTCTGCGAAGCAGCTCAGCATTCCTGTTAGATACTTATCCACGCGCAGCTGACGCGATTAGTTAAGATGGAGGCAGTTCCAGTGTTCCATTGACCGTAAAAACAATACGCAGGTGGAAGGCTACGTAAACAATTTGAGGGTTATTTTGTGCATGCCATGGTTTCATTTAACGCAGACCAGCAGCCTAACCCAGGGCATAAATGTGTAGGCTATAAATGCTTATTGGTCTGACGCCTAAAATTCCTAGGTGATGATTACACTCCGGACGATGGCTTGAGCTACCACATAGTTCCTTTAGACATTTTTGCCACAATATAGATTAATGATTGTTAACTGAAGCATTGGTACTGTTAGTTTTGAGTAAGCGATGAGTTCATCGGCGAAATATTCAGATCAGTGTACGTCACATGTTGACTTCAATCAATAGCCCAGGCCTTCTCCGAACGATATTATCTATCCTGGCGTCGTCGCTTATGTGCCTACTTATTTGTTTGGCTTTAGAATCTAAATCAACATGAGCAGTAGCATGTCATCATCATAATCGAGTTCACACCAATATTTGGCTCCGATGCTTCGCTGTCGTACGACCATAATTTATTATGTAAGAAAGAAGTGGATAGGGAAGGGACTTAGTGATAGCGTATCACAATCATTCTGATGTGCTTATGTCTCTAGACATTGGGTAGAAAATGACAACAAGAACGCCACTGATACCGATTAGCAGCTGCATTAATCAGCGTCTCCAACCATACACAGGGTGGGGGTCACGTGAACCCTATCCTAGAGGGCAATTGACATCTACAGCACCCAGACCTTTCGTAGTCGCTTTCGTGTCCCTCTGCCAGGTCAAAGGTTAACCGCCTCTGCTTTCGCCACTCTGAATGGGGCATGGAAACGTCATTGTTTCCGGCAAACGATGATTTGGCGTGTGCAGTACATGTCCCAGTTAGCGCAGCTGTTGATACAGGACACGTCATTTGATTGAAGCCCTCGTTGGATAAATAGATACTCGTTTTCTGGTTTTTCTGCTCCATATTCATCGGCTCAGCTTACAATATCTACGGTTTCGTGATTACGGTTGTAGAGGCCCTCAAGACTTTATTTCCATTGCTCGCAATGGCTCACGGCTACACGTCGACAAGTGTAGTATAGCCTGATACACACGTCTCGAGATTCGAGGATATGCTGCTTTACCGCCATAGGTGTCTGAAGCTGGCTAAGATGACCTGTGTCGTAGGATTTCGTTCACTGACTCCGTGTCCAGAAACATGACCTCATACTTTGTTTGTCCAGAGCGCATGCCAAAGAACGGGATCACTTTGATAAATTCATTCTTCGTTTGTGTATTTTTGATCGATAGGTTTTTAGTTAGCAACTATTTGAACGCCAGGGTTTTTAAAACTTTCGATCGTTTGCCTCACCATGTTGTCGGCGATAAAACTGAATAAGACTGGGGAGAGTGGATATCCTTTTCGGGCACTATTATGTATGGAGGCTTTTATAAGGTTCCTCATATACTCTCACACACCCGGATAATACAAGAAAACATTGACAAAGTTCTAGGACATTCCTCCAGCACCACAAATGGCAGACGATACTGTCAAGCCCGCCTGTACATTCAGTATGTTTGCTTTTGAGAGAGCTAGGCCAAGTGGAATTTAGCGGAATTATAACATCGATACTGCTTACATTTTACCGTCGACAATGATCTTCCGAATGGTCGATTCCTGTTGATCTCCGGAGGTAGTAAAGAAGAACACTGATCACGCAATGTTGCACAGTTACCAAACCACCCGATAAAAAACACGAAGGCTGAGATATTGCCAGCTTGCCCGCACTTAAATAGGAACAGCCAAGATCCTGGGGTTAGGCACGTACCACGGGCGTTTCGGTCTATACGTTGGCGCTCCAACCACTAAAGCGTATCGAGCTGTGGAGGTGGGTAAACACTTCTTCCTGATGGGCTCTTCAAGGATTACTGTGCATGTAAGTAAGCTTCAATCATGCTTTTTATGTCAAGATCATTGATTGAGTTATTAGTAAATTGGTAATGTTTTGGAATATTGGTAGCTCGGGTGTATTGGTTGGTAATTGATCAGGTGGCTGTTGATCTGTTCGCCGAGCTTGGCAATTGATTTGCAAACGTTTCGTCACCATTCGAGGAGACATCTTCAGTACGCTGTTGGTTGGGTCTCCCGTGGTATATCTCCCGTGCTACATATAAATCGATACATCTAGTCTAATTCAAGAGTTTTTGGTGCGCTTTTTCATCACCATTGTCAGCTGGAATAACCGCGTCGTACAGTGGTTGTAGCTNAGCTTCGTTACTGCGGGATTGGGGGGGGGGGGGTTGATAGCTGCGCATTGCAGGCGGGAGCTGATAAATTGGCGCATAAATTCAGCACTGTCAGTGGGCTGTCAAGTGGGGGGATTGGGAAGGGAGCTATGCATTGAAGGCAATAGCTTGGATGCCCGAGTGCCATTGAGGGTGCGACTGAGCCATGTCTGACAGTGTCTCTAACCATTGATGTGGACCATCCCCATCCAGCGCAGCTGAGTTCGCTGATAATAGCTTTCACACTTCGCTGCCAAGTCATTGGTTGATCGCATCTGGCGCTTTATAATAATTGAGTGGTTCCAATTTCAAGCTAGGTTAATGAACTGCCACCGCTGAGTAAAACTTAGTGTTCTTTTGTCCTCGATTGGTGAGAGACGGTAACACTTCGTACTGATGGCACCCAACTGAGCTGTCATCAGGTTGGCTACAAATTTCCCCTGTTTAGTTTGGTTTTCAGAAAAGAGAAGTAAAATGACCGATTTGGGCAACAGTCTCACAGCGCTGATCTATGTTTCTGCGACTTATTAATAAAAGGGAGTGGCCAAACACTCACCAGCAACAGGTTTGCCGTCTTCCACTGCAGCTGCGCACGTGCATCCGCATAGTGGAGTCTCGAAAAGTACACGACTATTACCTTTCCAGCTTCCACTTGCTGTTCGTAAACGTTGGCTTGGCTGTCACGTCTGACCCACTTATCACTCGTCATCATCATCGACACCATGACATCAGTGTTCAACACCGACGCTTCAATGCCGTGCAAACATGTTTCACTTTAAAGCCCTACTGTGAAAGAGAAAGTAAAGATGGACGACGAAGAGACTTGGTGCTAGCTTACTACAATCATTACGTGGTGCTTACACCTTCATACATTCACTCAAGCAATCTGGATAGAAACTGACAACAAGAACGCCACTGACATCGGTTGGCAGCCATATCTTGTGGTGCCTTCAACTAGGCGCAGTGATGATCACGCGGTCCCCATCCTGGAAGGCGAGTAGCACCGCAGCACCCAAGAGTTTCGTGATATTCTTCACATCCCTGTGCCAAGTCGAGGGTTGGCCACCTCTGCTCCCGCCACTCTGAATTGGCATGGAAATAGCGCTCTCTTCAGCAAACGATGGATCGGTATACGCAATACGTGTCCCAACCAACATAGCTTCTGGTGCTGGACACATCCTTCTATGGAAGTACCCGTTGCACAACCGCAAACGCGCATTCTAACTACCTCATTACGGATTCGCTGACACCAACCCACACGAGCTATGGTTCTGAGACAACGATCATCGAACACCTGAAGAAGTCTCACTCTCGCTGCTCGAACAAGCCAAGTCTCAGCCATACAACAGAACAGCCCGCACTGTAGCTTGATGCACACGTCCCTTCAGATTCAAGGATAAACCATTCTAACGCCACAGGTGTCTCAAATTAGCAAACGAAGCCCGAGCTTTGCAGATTCGTGCATTCATCTCATCTGTCACACTACAACCGAAACTAATACAACTCCCAAGATACGTAAAATACTCCACAACTTCGAGTGGTTAGAGCGCGAATTAGCTGGCCGGAAGGTTCGTGGTTCGAATCCGACCTCTACATCTCGACTTTCCCTTGGGCAATCTGGCAGTATTCCAGCCCTCGTGTAACCTTCGGTTTGCATGGCAGTTGGGCACCGTAAGGGTGCTACAGCTGAACGATTCCTCCCCCCCCAACTTCGCGTGCTTCCCTCTGGATTGTAAGTGGCGTGTTCAGTGACTGCATTTCCTGGAGGATGACCGTACACTGTGGGTGCAAATTGCATACCAAAGGACAGGATGACTTTGGTCAGTTCATCCAAGAATACTTGCGCCTTCTCCTCCTCTTCGAACATGAGAGCGATGTCGTCTGCGTATTTCAGATGGACAAGGTTTTCGTCACAGGCTATTTGAATACTGGGGTTCTGGAGACCTTCCAGCGTTCGTCTCATGGTTTCATCGATCACAAAATTAAACAGGAATGGAGATATTGGGCATCCATGACGGACACCACTTTGTGTACGGAAACTTTTGGAGAGCTCGCCGTATACTCCCACACGTCCGCAAGTCTGGGAATACAAGGAGATTATTGTGTTTACAAACTTCCGGGGCATTCCTTAGTGGGCAAGCGTGTCAAGCAGAACAGACTGGTCAACCGAGTCAAATGCGCTTTGGAAATCCAGGAACACTAGAATTGTGGGTGGCTTGTGCGTGTGGCGTTGTTCTTGCACCTGACGAAGTGTGGAGATTTGGTCAACGCAACCCCCACCAGGCCGGAATCCCGCTTGCTACTCTCGAGTCAGTGTCCCACGAGCCACCGTACGGCCACGAAGGACAAGTGACGCCAACAGTCTTGTTACGGCCGGGTTCAAGCTGATCCCCCTGTGGTTGCCACACTCACTACGAGCCCCTTTGTTCGAAAATGGGCACTATCACCGACTCCAGTTGTCTTGGTCAGACTCCTTTTCCCAAATTCAAGCAAACAGATCGGACAGGCGCTGGCTGAGAACTCCACCCCCGTCTTTGAACAATGCCGGTTGGAGGCCTTGTGGACCAGGAGCTCGGTGGCGCTTGAGAGAACATATACAATTGTAAACCTCTGAGGCCGTAGGTGGTTCCATGTTTACAGTCCAGGGTTCTACTTCACCTATGGGCGCTAGATAAGTGCCAGCTGATGGCCACGACAGCTGTTGATCGAAGTATTCAGTCCCTCGGTCGAGGCGTTCTTCTTTATTCGAGATGGTTTTTCCATTCTGATGGTTTCACTCACACGGTCACACGAATCAACTGAAATAATCTTCGGGCATTATCGGCTTTCCGGGCCTCTTCCACTTCTATGGCTTTCTGTGTCCATCATACTTTGCGGTCGGCTCGCACGCTTACTTTCACTTGATGTCTGATAACTCTTCGCATCGAGTTATGTTCGGGACCAGCTTGGATATTTCTCCGAGATTTAAGTAGTGCCACCGTTCGGATTGATATCCAGTGCTTGTGTGCGCCTGGTTGGGTCGTGCCACAGGCAAAATTCCCGGCACTATGCAAAGAGGTGGTAATCTCGTCTCAGTATAAGTCCACAGCTGATGGTGGAACATTTGGAAGAGGCTCTAGAAGATGATTCTGGTAAATTCATCTAACATTCGGATCTACCAGTCTCTCAGTTGCCAAGCGATTCGTTCGTACCTTACGCGGCCCCGGGAAACGTAG
This sequence comes from Opisthorchis viverrini, assembly GCF_000715545.1. Classification (NCBI taxonomy): domain Eukaryota; kingdom Metazoa; phylum Platyhelminthes; class Trematoda; order Opisthorchiida; family Opisthorchiidae; genus Opisthorchis; species Opisthorchis viverrini. The sequence goes on along the minus strand of NW_008751773.1, from coordinate 1,023,814 downwards.
GGTGAGACGACTCCGGACAAGCGCGTGGTCAGAATCCACAAATGTGTTCCAAAACGCCATCGGTAGCTGATGGCGATGTGATCGATTTGAATTTGTCACCAGCATGCCATTGGAGGACACCGTGTTGCCAAACGACTTCGGCTATTTCAGAAGTTAATAGTGCATGAAAACAGCCTGCGATCAGCACACCGCTGCAGCAATCGTTCACTGTTGTCCGTACGTACCGAGTCCAATCCATGTCGACCTCCTAATTGATCCTCAGATACACTAAGCCTGCCCTGTTGTGTATTCATATCTCCGACAACCACCACGATGTCTGAGCCCATAGATTGTCGCAGCAGGGCATTCGGGTCGTCGGAGCTACAGTCATTTGGGGCGTAGACAGACACGATAAACGAACATCTATCAACTTGCCGCTTGTTAGACCTCCTTCAGACGAACCACACAGAGGCGACTATCAACAGGCATCCAGTCAAGTAAGGATACTTCCGCCCGGTGACTTAGCCCGATACCGACCCCAACACATCCCGCCGCAACAGCCTCTGAATCACCAGAGGTGCGCATTTGGAAGCGAGTGGAGACTGATGAGGCGGTTTGCTCAATCACTGCTTGTATCTTGAATTCATGCCTCTGATATACAGCACACATCAATGCCAAGCGAGTCCAGTGTGAATGTAAGGGCAGTTTGTTGTCCTGCTTGCTTCGTAGTGTGGAAATTGTACGCGACCAGATAGAATGGGTTTGTGCTGCCTTCAACTAGGCGCAGTGGGGATCACGCTTTCCCCATCCTGGAAGGCGAGTAGCACCGCAGCACCCAAGAGTTTCGTGATATTCTTCATACTCCTGTGCCAAGTTGAGGGTTGGCCACCTCTGCTCCCGCCACTCTGAATCGGGCATGTAAACAGCACTCTCTTCGGCAAGCGATGGTTCGACACACGCAACTCATGTCCCAACCAGCGCAGCTTCTGGTTCTGGACACATCCTTCAATGGAAGTGCCCGTTGCACAACCGCAAACGCGCTTTCTAACTGCCTTATTACAGAGTCGCTGACACCAACCCACACGAGCTGTGGTTCTGAGATTATCGAACCCCTGACGACTTCTCAGTTCCGCTGCTCGAATAGGCCAACTCTCACAACTATACAATGAAACAAACCGGATTGTAGCCTGATACACACGTCCCTTGAGACTCAGGGATACACGACTTTGACGCCATAGATGTCTCAAATTGGCAAACGTGACCCGAGCCTTGCATAATCGTGCATCGACTTTACCTGTCACACTACAGTCGGAACAAGTACAACTTCCGAGATACGTAAAATACTCCACAACTTCAAGTGACTGCTCCTGGATCGTAAGTGGCGCTCGATCGTTCGATCTTTCAGCTGTAACACTTTCGGTGTCTAGCTGCGATGCCACCCGTAGGAAGCATGAGGGCTAGGATATCACCAGGTTGCCCAAGCCTAAACAGGCCACTTGTTACGTCGGACTACGTTTTCGGAAATGAAACTTTCTCAACTACCAATATCAGCAAATGCCCGAAGTGGAACGCCATTGGCTTTCATATCGGTGCCTACTTCATTGAGACACTTGGGCCGCTGCAATGACGCAAGATAGTACATTTGAAACAGATTCATTAATCGGACCAGCTGTAGATCTGCAGACTTTTTGAAAATGCCCTTTCTCCGTACAGTTTTTGCAAGTCGCGCCTTTAAGAGAGAAAAGAAAGAAAGCGTTCAGCTGTAGCACCCTTCTGGTGCCTAGCTGCCATGCCACCCGAAGGAAGCACGAGGGCTAGGATACTGCCAGGTTGCCCAAGCCTAGACAGGGGAAGTCGAGTGGCGGAGGTCGGATTCGAACCACGGCCCTTCCGGTCAGTAAAGTCGCACTCTAACCACTTAGTCCATCTGGCCCACCACTAACAATAGACAACACAGAAAAGATTGCCTTTATACAGACAGCTGTTTACGTCCCCATGTATATTTCTCACTCAATCGTAAACAAGAACTTGGTCAACAAGACCTCCAAGCGGGAGTTCTTGATAGTGGTGGGTGACTGGAGCGCTCGACTACAACACACACCATATACTTGGGGTCGAGATAACTCAGTGGTTAGAGCGTGAATTTACTGACCGGAAGGTCTGTTGTTCGAACCCGACCTCAGTCTCCCGACTTCCCCTGTCTAGGCTCGGGCATCCTGGTAGTATCCCAGCCCTCATGCTTCCTTCAGGTGGCGTCGCAGCTAGGCACTGAAAGGATGGTACAGCTGAACAATTATTATCATTATTACTTGGCCGGTTTGAAACGGTTACGGGCTGGTAGACTTCACTCTTAATCGGCTTCGGTGAACTTTTGGCCCCAACAGTTTTTGCTATGTGGAACGAATTGAGAGATCCTAAACAACTATGATTGGAAGATTGACCGATGAGCCGAATAATTCAAACAGTTAAGCCGCCCGTAAATCAAGACTTAAAACTGGTCTAGCCTCAATAACATATGACGTCAAGTGTGGCCAGCGAAGTGAACCGGAGATCGCTGTGATTGAGACAACGGAGGAGCAGAAATGTCTCCGCAGGGAACAGAGTCCGTGCGGAGGTCTACAAATCCTGTATCTTCGCACCTCTCAAACAGTGTGGGTAACTGATTCCGTTTCGCTGGGCTGGGTATCTCAATTTTACTGGTGATCCCCAAAATAGGCGACGGAACTGTCTGTGATAATTATCATCTTTTCTGCTACAACCTGCTTCCGAACGCGGTCTACGCACTTCAGGCCAAACCAAGGAGGATTCCGTGAGCCATTCGGCACAGTCCTGGCGATGTTTCGTCGCGAAGCTGGTAGACCTCATTAGGTCCTTTAACTGATCAGTGACTGCTCGAGTCCCCGTATATGGTGATCGATCGGAGAGTTCTACATCGAGTTTTACGTACGGGAAGGCTGTCCAGTTTCACTGGTACCATAACTCTGCCATTGATTTATCACCTGAACTTGGATTGAAGAGTTCATCTCGTGTCCACTTAGCTTCCCAAAACCCGACAGGCGACCTGGAGTACGCTGGTGATATCGTGTTTTGTGCTGACTACCGTAGAGCAATCTGGCAACAAATTGCGAAGCTTTTGCGCAAATTGATCGGGATTCTTATCTCCGTCTCGCCTACAAGTATTCAAACGATGCTGGGCGAAAATTTCATTTCTGGTTGTACATAAATTTCTCACAAGGTTGCAGTAGCTGATTCATGATCTTTAGAGTCTTCGATGAAGCGGTTTACACTGGGAGCAACGTAATCGAACAATGTTTTTAGTTTACCTGGTGATTGAGAAGCAATCGACTCTAGAAAATTCGCGAAATTATGTCGTTTTGAGTATTGAGATCGACATTGAACCCTTTAGGACGTGAGAATCGATGTATTGTTCGTTGAAAATTTTTGGATGTTCGGTGACGGATGGAGTGCAGTGGCAAGCAGAATAGGAACGGGCCCAGAAGCTAGGCTTTATTCATCCAAAATCTTGACACAGCTGAAAACGATAAAAAGTGATTTAGCAATGAATGGTGAAACAATGGATGAACAGAGCAAATGTACAACAGGTGGGCCACCTGACACGGCAAGATGAACAGCCTACTAGTCCTCTGACACAAGTTACATGGCCAAGCCAGAGAAATGTGTCTAGTTTATCTCTCGGGAGAGTTACTTTCCTTGGAGACCACCTGGCGTTCTTCTGTATTACCGACCAGATGTTCCTATTTGATCTGCGCCGTGTATCGAAGACACTGATGGTCACACAGATCACTCGAGGGTCTTCACGCAGCTGCCACGTTTTTGACCCTTAAAGTGGGGAAGATTACCCTGCGGCAGTGAACACTCTACCCTTGACAGCCAAACTTGTGTCTCGTCGGCGCCACAAATACCGAAGCTTAGCAAGTGCTATCCTAACCTTTCTGACTCAGGAGATGACTTCACCATTCCTCGGTTCATCGGGGTTATGCAGCTGCCCAGATGGAAGAACTTATCTATCAGCTTGATCACTTTATGTGCATACCTTAGACTTGGATTTGGTCCCACCCAGTCTTACAATGTAACCTTGGACTTTACGGATGTTAAGCGCATGCCCAACCATGCAGCAGAATTATTTAATTTCAAATCTATGCAAGTCTAATCGTTTGTATCCAAAGGTAATATATTTCCAACATATAGTTCAGTAGTTAGAGTGCCAATTTACTGTCAGGAAGGCCCGTGGTTCGTTACCGACCTCTGCATCTCGACTTTTCCAGTTTAGGCTTGGGCAACCTGGCTGTATCCCAATCTTCGTGCTTCCTTCGGGTGACGTAGCAGCTAGGAATCAAAAAGGTGTTACAGCTGAACGATTAGTATTATTATTACCGTCCGAGAGGGTGAAAAGAGCAGGGAAGAGCATCAAATCTAACCATAAAACTCTGTGGGCCCAGAAAGCTGGGATAGAGGAAGGGGAAGCCTCTGAGAGCATGCATAACCTGTTTGAGCCGATACGTCCAACAAACCCAGAAACAATCACTGATAACAACAGCTTGGTTATTTCTAAAGCAAAAAACCTGAACTATTGGGCCGAACGCTTTCAACAGCAGTTCAACTGGCTCAATTGGATGCTCAAACCAAAACGGAATCCTGGAAATTCGGATGGCTTCGGGAACACACCAAGGTCTTCCCTCCCTCAAGCCCCACTGAGCTACTGGTCCTGACGAACTCCCACCCTCTCCATTTAAGAATGGAGGTGAGATCCTCAAGTGACGCTTACCTAACTTACCTGCCTCTGCCCAGACGAAGGGGACCATTCTAACCAGCTGGGCTGAGTGAATACAACTGCCTACTCTAAAAAAATGCTCGGGCTGGATGTGGTAGTCGCAGACGAATTAGGTGACTCTTCGTTGTGGTTAATCCATGTATTTTCCTCAGCTTAGTTCTCAGTCTGGACCCCCCCCCCCAAGCTAGCGTTCCCGTTAAGACAACCACCAAAGGTGCAAAACGTTTATTAACGCACAAAACCAAGTCAAAAACACTTGTACAGCGCGTCGTATATGAAGTGTATGCCGGGACACCTGGATGCACCATTGGCAACTGGTATTTGGCGAATACTGAGTCATGATTGGCTGTTGGGTCCAGACTTTCGACCGACCACAGCTCGCCCTGATGTCGCAGCGGCAAGCGGCCCGAACTTATCGCTAATCTTGCGCGGGATAGGCTTCTTAGCCGTAGCAGTACCTAAATACGAGCGGTATCGCCCAACAATCCGTTTGCGTCATCCTACGAGAGTGCGTGAAGACGGGATCTGAGAACAGCAAGCGGGATTCCGGCCGGGAAAGGGTTGTCCGGACTACATGTTCACATTCCGTCAAATGTTAGGGGAACGGCATGCATTTATTTGCCCTTGACTTCAAGGGCGAATTTTTTTCTGTTGGTCGGTTTATTCCCATGAGCCACTGTTAAAAAACTTTGCTATGAGTCCTGGTGTCCTTCAAAGACATCCACTCTCTCCTTTATTTAGGTTCATCATTGATGGGGGGATGCGGCTAACCCTGCGGCCTACAAACTCCTGGTGTTCAGACCCCAGCGAGAGTCTTGTTGACCTGGAATATACAGACAACATTGTTATCACTTTTGGAAGGAGCAGAATGCACAAGCACCGCTAGGAAAGCCCATCAAGGTCATCCAATCCTCTGGTGATTTCACACCTACGAATCGCTAGTGCAGAAATTCCCTGTTGGTCCAAAATGAATAATTGACCAGGCCTTTTGGACCGCCAGCCAACTGTACCCAGTTGGAGCCCCAGACACCTGTTTCCGTCTTTCAGGAAATTGTGTTGAGATTACAGAGGACGTCTGATTAGCGGATCCCTCTGGGGCAATTCTCAATGGCTTACACATCGAGATAGACTGATTTCCTGCAATCCGCTTCGACCACATCGGGATTCTTAGACGCGTAGTGGAGTATTATCTGCCCACAGGGCCTCGCTCGATCAATGTTAACCATTCAAATGTTTTCGTATGTCTGCGAAGTACTACTAAAATAGACTTCTCTCGTATTTGTTTACCTCCATTAGTGGGAGCCCCGCGATTAGACACATAGAGAAATTGGTCCGGTTACGCACCTACTGGTGTGCACTCATCCAAACTATTGTTTATTGCATAACTGGTCTTCTAAGTCTCCACATTTAACAGATAGACGCTCGTTTGGAAAGTTGTTGCTTCGACGCCGCAGAAATTTGAGGTGATGGGTACCAGTGGTGCCTTTTAGTTAGGACAAAACCGTCGCACAAAGGTCCTTGCTCGGAGCAGGGTTTTAGTTACTGTACTTTATGCGCAGTTTGTACCTGATAATGATCATGAGGCCTAGTTTTCCTGGGTTTCTGAATGCCGGACTTTGGGGCAATGATAAAAAATACAGTTTTGACTTGAATTATTGTGCTTGGCTGATGTAGATCCATGAAAAGTCCGGCCACGTGAGATATTCTCTCTTAATTGGGCCCGTCTGTTTAGACTATGGAGATCGGTCGCGTGATTTAGAAGGCAGTCATTCTGTTGAAGATCATACAACCAATTATCGTATGCCCAGCTGGCTGTTTGACTGGTGCGATTGTATTGCGCTTATCATTTACGAATTATCTCATTGATGCCAACGATGATGATTGCAATGTGGACAGTGATGATGGTAACGATTATACTGACGATTTCGACGGTAATATTGATAGCAGCGAGACCTGAGTAGTTTTTCTCACCAATCAATCTTAGTTACCGTGTTCTCCTGGTGGCTCAACTGCACCACCTTGTTACAACTCACAGTTAGCCGGGATCCTTCTTTTCAGCGCGCGCGAATGCCAGGTAGGGTCATTCCTCACTCCTGGATTTTAGTGACATGCTAAGTACTTTCTAGTGACAGCCGAATGGTCGTCGGTTTCGGGCTCTATATTGTACTTTTTTACCGGGAGCTTTTAGTTCGATCGTGGTACGCGTTGATCTCATTCGGACTTTTTTGTTTCAGTTACTTTACTTGTTGGCTAAACTAATTACATCGTAGCAACATTCAACTACGGATGTTAAAGCTACACTGTTTCACAGGAGTACGAACTGATTAGGTTGATTAGGTAATGCTAACTTCTGCTCTTCTGATTTGTTTGTTAAGCCAGCATAAACCAAAGGGAATAAGTGCACTTAACTCCTACAAGTCCCAGCTGCTGTCATTTTCAACTCAGAGGAACTTATATGGGTCAAGACACAAATTCCGCCCAAGTAGTCCACTCTCGTGCTATAGGTCGAGAGTAGGCCATCACTGAACGATTTGATATGGTATTGACTAAATGTATTGGTCCCGAGATTTACGTCCGGCGCATCCTCGAGAGCGTCGGTCCACTGCATCTGTGGGACCCCCCACATACCGGACTCTAACGGCACGCAAGTGTGGAGTATGACCGAACCCTAATTTATGTATAGTACACCATTGTCTTAATCCGATAATATGGTTTTTCCGTCGATTCACATAAATTGACTCGCTGTCTTCGTACTTTGTGTTTTATCATCACTAAGATTCACTCTTGGTCTATCTGGCAATTATGTAGAAACTGAATGTCACAGTTCCCTTAGTATCCTCTGATATCATTTCTTTGTCCAACATATTGTTACGTTATGAGTACCAGTGGTGAGTACTACCATAACACTCTATTATTCCTCCTATTCCAGTTACAGTCAGTACGGCGTCAATCATGAAAGGGTACGTGGTACCCCTTTTTGGCCCCCACTTACAACACCCACTACTGGGATCAACTTGAAAACCATCCCTTGTTCGACCGAACGGTATTCATACAAGCTAGAAGGACAGGCTTCTTGCCTCAACGTATTCCAGCCAGATGCAATCAAGCGCAGCAATCGGAACCAGCCTGCACCCCAGCTTTCCCGTATCTTACGTCCACGTCGTTTCGTATGCCGCAAGTGTAAGAAGGCTTACCACATCAAGGAAAACGGAACTGAAATGTCATCGGGCACTCTCCCCTCACAAACCGAACGTGTGAATGGTGACTCAAGTGCGGCTAATTCTGATAATGAACTAGCTGAACTCACAGCAACTACTGCGAATGGGAAGATGATTCGTCGGAACCAAACCTCGTTTACGGTGATGGACGCCTCTTCGCAATCTATTAAGCATGTCACTCCATCCATCATTCCGAAACTCAATGAAGATTACACCTTAAGCGGCCGCGAATCAGAGGTAGACAGTAACTCCGATGATCCTGTCGTAAACAAACGCAGACGCATACACACATCGGAGAAATCTGCGGTCGAAACGAGCGATTCTGTGATCGATACATCAGTTGCTCCACTAAGGCATAAACCAAACAGTCCCCTGATGCAGCGGTCTAAAAAGTCGAGGCGAGTTCCTCCACAAGTGGCCTCATCAGAGGTATTGCAGTCCCAGACAACAGAAGCCAATCCAACGACCCAGCAGCGAATAACACCAGAAAAAACTGCATCAGTCGTCACCAGTGACTCTTCATATCGTGGCTTTCCCCCCCAACCCGTTCCAAAAGCTGACAATTTTTCGACGAAACCATCTGATTCTGTGGTTAGGAAGAATCGCATTAAAGCACAGTACGTTTCTGTTGCCACTCCCTTCCGTTTTCCACCGAGTCGATCTTCGAAGCCCAATCTCTTATCAATCACGCAGCTCACAGGAATCCAGAAAGATAGAGGTCTCGTAACGAACAAGCGTCCCCAATCGCGCGAAGGCAAATCCTCGGTCCATCAAAGCGAAGCTAAGAAACCCAGCCTGAATGAGTCACGTTCACCGTCAACAACTGTCACTCCTCGTGTTTCGTCGAAAAAGTTTGTAAACAGCTCTGACTTGGCGTCCTCAAGGTACCGCACCAGGAGTCGACCTGGCAGTCTTCAAAATTCTGGGGTGAACGATAGTCAGTCTAACACTGTCTCTCCCGACACTACCTGCCACACTGCCCCAGTGCAAACCGCACAACAAGAAATGTTGAACATCTCTACGCAAAAGGAAGCTCCTTCCGACTCGGGTAATCAGACCATTGAGGATCATTGCATGGCGGCTATCGATGCTCTTGAGAAGCCAGTTCCAGCTTCTGACTCGTCAGATTCGATTATCCGGGTGTCCGTAGACAACAGAGAGAAATTCCAAGTTGCGAACCGAACAAAGGCGACGGACTACGAGAAACCGAAGAATCGCTGGATTCGTGAGGCTAGAGCTCGTCGATCCCAGGAAGAACGCACATCCTTGTCCGTTGCACCACCCTTGGGTTCGAGTGCTCCAGCGAGCCTTGACCCATGTTCCACTGCTTGCGACCCACAGTATGTTGATGTGTGTGCTGTTTCTCCTTCCAGTACTTCTCGGCTTCGATCAAGGTCCAATGAGCCTGTGATCCTTGTTTCTTCTAACTCCATGTGTCTTTCACCCAAAAGTAGTTCTGTGTCCAAAAAGCGGAGCCAGCAGTTGACAATTTGTTCCGTGGATGTAATGCGCAGTAAAGCTACTGTTGAAGAAGAGTCAACTGTGGATGAGAAAACTAAAGTTATCTCTACACCAAATACAACATATCAGCAATTGTCTCCTCATCCTAGCCATCAGACGGAAACCACAGGCGTAAGCCTGCCCGTACTGAAAATTAAAATCAATCGACAAAATCAGTCATCTGCCGATCCGAATAGTTCAGCCCAATATGAGGTCGTCGGTTCACAAGTTACAAGTGAAAATGACTCCTCCGCTGCGACAAACACAGTTGATGACCAGTCGGTAGCACAGAAGACTGGTGGGTCTTTGACAGTTTCTTCTGCCGATAGTTCATTTGAAACCCTCGATCCTAAGGTGGCCCCAGGTGCCGGGGGAATGTGGACTTCCTCTCCAACTTTATCAGGGTCATCATCCAGAAAAGGTACGAATTCAGCAGATTTGGGACACGAGGTGAAGAAATGTCGTCTTTCAGACGGCACCGTTTTTCGAGTTGGCGATTTGGTTTGGAGCAAACTGTCTGGATGGCCTTCTTGGCCTGCTCAAATTACCAGTATTCATAGGATATCAACAAGTGATGTAGAGTCGAAATCGGTTGGAGAGTCCGAAGCGTCTAACGGATCACAACAGAAACCAAGTTCTCCGATGAACTCAAAACGCTTGTCCTATGTGGCATGCTTGCATTGGTTTGCCTGGCACCAGGTGTCTTATATGCCTTGTGACAAATTGTTTCACTTTCTTCAACACTACAAACGCTTTGATAATAAGAAAAAGCGTGGGATTTTCCGTCAAGCCGTTAATGAGGCGCGACACAAGTCAGATGAGAAAAAAGCCGTTTCCAATGTATCATGCGACTCTGACGTAACCGATGAACCGGAGACCGATCTTCCTTCAGAAACTAACGAACAGTTGATGGATAAAGTGCCCAACTGTTCAGAACCCGTACTTTCGGTGGTGAACGTCGAGGCTGTGACATCAGAAGTTAGAAGTGCTGAGGATTCAGCCACCGGAATGCCCGATGAGACTATAGAAAGCACCAAGCCACCACCAGTTGTATCCGCTGCGATCACAGAGTCTTCCACATCGGAAACCATTCCTCCCGTGACCATTCGTCGGGGTAGTAGTCACCGGGGTCGCACGCGAAGCTTACGAGGCAGGCGGGGTTGTTCCGTGAAGGCGTCGGATTGCGTTCGCAGTAGTCCTCGAAATTTACCTATTTTTATTCCCTCTGAAGCTTGTGTCCAGCCATTTGCCGGCAGAAGACGAACTGCCGCTGGACGGACACGAGGCGTTGGTAGGGGACGAGGTCGAAAAACGATCACACAGACCAACTCGACCTCTACGACAGAATTACCTCATTCGGACCGAAACACCTATATTATATCCGAGCCTAGTGGATCCAGTGGAACGCTGAAAATCGTACTTTCAACCTCTGGACTCAAACTGTCCCACCGGGGCAGTCGTAAGGATTCTTCACTCAGAAGGGGGAAACCGAAGAATGTCCAACCCAAAAAGCTCCAGGAAGGTGTTCGTTTGTCTACGAAAAAAGCGGAATCCAAGTCTCTCGGATCTGAATCACTGTGCGAAGTTACTCCTGTCTCCGAGTCCCAGATTCCCGAAGTTACCGGACTTAGGCAATCGGACCCTCCTAATACTGATCCGTACTCTGACCCGTCGGCCGAACTCCTCTCACAGTTCCCTCACGTTTTTCCGGATCTCAGGGCATCTGGCATTTTATCCGATGCAGTGGATATTCCAACGTTTTCTGAGGATGAATCCGAAGAGGAAGATGCCGGACGTTTGATAATTGATCCCGATGTCATGGCATCAGTCAATTCAGCTGGCTCTCTATCTATACCGCGTGTAGAAACAGAACAACATCCCAAACCAGACACAAGGACAGTTCCGCAGGAATACTATAACACCACCTACTTTACGGGAGTTCAGAGGAAGGAACACATGCGATCGGATCTTTGCACCCCTTACCAATTTATGCCGGTTACACTTTCACGGCTCTCCGATACCGTGTTTTCCACTACAGCTAATTCCAATGCCCCCTCTACCGTGTACAGTATACCGACGACCAATAACAGGTTTTCAAGCCTGGCAGCACAAGAATCCACACAAACACATGTCCCTCCCGCCCTCCTTTCTCAGACATCGTCCCAGCTGGGCCTGTCCCATTCTCCTCTCCAACAGTTACCACACCACTCATTTGATACATCCTCTGTGGATCACAGATTATCCTCTTATTTTCGACCTTCTAGTCAAACTGGGGCTCCTATCACAGTAGCGAACAACGTGGTGCCTTATCTCACATCGAACTACCCAAATCTGTGAATGGTGAGTTAACCTTGCTATCCTGTTATTTGAATTTAACTTTTACCTTTGTTCTATCATCATTATACCTTGTTTATTACTCGGTCTGTATACAGTTGCCTCTTCTGGAGAGCCAACCAATGCGCAACTACTAATCTCACCTCCCCAAATCGTCGGTGGACGAAACTGTGACAGCTGCAACCACTGTACGAAAAGTAGGGCCCTACACCTGATAATGATGATGATGATGAAAGTACCATTTTCAGCCGGTCCCTTGTAACACATTTCAATGATAAACCCCCGCTGAGAGAAGTCAGCCTCGTAGATCAGGTTACTTCTGGCCAGTCCATTAAATGTTGTCCGTTCAGAGGTAGTACCAAGCAGTCGGATTGGGGTCTGTTTTTCTCACCTCATCATCTTACTGGTTGCTTCTTTTGTGCTAAAAGTTCATCGTTACATTTGGCTTTACATCACATTTCGGATTGTGGAAAAAAGTCAGTTGTCCGCTTTGAGATATCGAGGAGGTCGGGAACAGGTTTAGGTATCGTTTTGAGCTTTTGTCTGCTACCCTTTTTGAAGCGAACTACTTAAGGTCTTATGTTAATCACAATGAAGTACACCGCATTAAACATTCAAGACGAGCGTGTATTTTGCTACTGCATAATTCTGTTGCACATTTCATATTATCCTTTCTTTATGCTGGCCATATCAGCCATGACTATAGAGGCCATCTTTCTCAGCTTCAGAACTGCAGTCTCTTTGGGGTGCATGCTGACGTGGCGAATAGACACCGTTTACCGCATCGCCCTGCCTTGATCAGACAAAGATCCACTTTAGTGAAGCACTTTCAGCTCTGGGTCTGATCGCAATCCCACACCGTAGGTAACATGAGCCATTGTGTCAGGATCGCCAGACACTTGAATAGGGAAGCATCTGAGTTCTTGCTACGTGGCTTGGTGTGTGACCGAAGTGTGGATTCTCTATGCGTGTTTCTGAGACAACACACATCGACTGAGAGAAAGCAAGGTTTCTGGAAGAGATGACTGCTACCCAGTTTGACAAACAGTACGGACACTGAAAGTTGTAACGGTTCAGTACCAGATTGTCTTGGTTTTTTACTGCACGGTATTTCAGCCACGGAACATTAGTTAAGTGACTAACGACTGGGTGGGCCGCAGTGGACGAGTTGACAGGGGATACAGGTGGCAGACAGTTAACGAAATGGTGCAGTGCTATTTCTTGGTGCACAGGCCGATGATGGGGAAGCCTTCAACGGGAAGGAGGATCCTGCCCGAAGCCAGTGGCTTTAACAGTCTGAGCCGCTTGGCTGCGGGTGACTGGTCCAACCGCAGGACGCTGGAAGTAAGACAGTTGTCTCACTCCCCATGTTGCTACGCACAACAGATGCGTTTGGAGCCAGGCCGTTGGAAAGTTTCGATCGTGTTTCGATTGTATTGGATAATCTACACACGGTCACGTCAATCTTTGCGCGATCGGAATGTGTGGTTTTTAGGGCCGACCTATTCTAAGCACGGTTAAACATTGTGGAAGTGTTCCATCCAGCGTAGTCCACGGGGTCATTCAAACCCGACCATTACCTCAAGCTGGCGGCCTTCGGTCAAGGAATATAGCCGCCGGGCTACGCAGGTCGACATGGGTCTTCCAGTATGACCTGCAGTCCCGACTATATCCATGCCACCGGAAGCTGATCGAGATGTGGCGTATCTGATTTCATCGTTGATTAGAAGATGAGAACGCAAAGTAGCCCTTCGAGGGAAACGTTGACTTTCTTTGATCCACACAGTTGCAGCAAGTTTTCTCCATAGTCGCCATCCCAATGAAACGTCGACCTCTTAGGTTTTTCTCGTCAGTGTCGATTGAAATAATCGCGTGTGCTGAACTCGCTGCTACAATTGCATCGACTGATTCCGGGTGACTAACGAAGATACCTAATGCTGCACACAAACCCACATTCAACCTCATGTTAATGATGACGTTCGTCAACCAGGTTGTGCGATAGTTTCACTAACCAGTGAACACTTAGTTCATCCGTTCCGAAAGGCAATGTCAAACGATGGAACGTGGACCAACAGATTCGTTGTTGGGTAATCAGCCGATTTGGTTAATCGTCGATGCAGGAAAATCTGTTCACGTCGACCCGATATGTCACGAGTACGTATTATTCTAGTGGCGGATACTACTGATGAGGCCTGCGAGTAGTCTGTTGTTTTCTCGAAGCTCCACCCCCACGTGATATGGGAACTTGTGGAACTGCTTTGCAGTGTTCGTTTACAATTCCGTGAACAAAATTCCTTGATAGTCAACGAATATGCATGAAAATTCAAGAAGACGCGTGTTCAAAAAACGCGCGTTTAAAAAGCTATTTCTTGGTGCACAGGCCGATGATGGGGAAGCCTTCAACGGGAAGGAGGATCCTGCCCGAAGCCAGTGGCTTTAACAGTCTGAGCCGCTTGGCTGCGGGTGACTGGTCCAACCGCAGGACGCTGGAAGTAAGACAGTTGTCTCACTCCCCATGTTGCTACGCACAACAGATGCGTTTGGAGCCAGGCCGTTGGAAAGTTTCGATCGTGTTTCGATTGTATTGGATAATCTACACACGGTCACGTCAATCTTTGCGCGATCGGAATGTGTGGTTTTTAGGGCCGACCTATTCTAAGCACGGTTAAACATTGTGGAAGTGTTCCATCCAGCGTAGTCCACGGGGTCATTCAAACCCGACCATTACCTCAAGCTGGCGGCCTTCGGTCAAGGAATATAGCCGCCGGGCTACGCAGGTCGACATGGGTCTTCCAGTATGACCTGCAGTCCCGACTATATCCATGCCACCGGAAGCTGATCGAGATGTGGCGTATCTGATTTCATCGTTGATTAGAAGATGAGAACGCAAAGTAGCCCTTCGAGGGAAACGTTGACTTTCTTTGATCCACACAGTTGCAGCAAGTTTTCTCCATAGTCGCCATCCCAATGAAACGTCGACCTCTTAGGTTTTTCTCGTCAGTGTCGATTGAAATAATCGCGTGTGCTGAACTCGCTGCTACAATTGCATCGACTGATTCCGGGTGACTAACGAAGATACCTAATGCTGCACACAAACCCACATTCAACCTCATGTTAATGATGACGTTCGTCAACCAGGTTGTGCGATAGTTTCACTAACCAGTGAACACTTAGTTCATCCGTTCCGAAAGGCAATGTCAAACGATGGAACGTGGACCAACAGATTCGTTGTTGGGTAATCAGCCGATTTGGTTAATCGTCGATGCAGGAAAATCTGTTCACGTCGACCCGATATGTCACGAGTACGTACTATTCTAGTGGCGGATACTACTGATGAGGCCTGCGAGTAGTCTGTTGTTTTCTCGAAGCTCCACCCCCACGTGATATGGGAACTTGTGGAACTGCTTTGCAGTGTTCGTTTACAATTCCGTGAACAAAATTCCTTGATAGTCAACGAATATGCATGAAAATTCAAGAAGACGCGTGTTCAAAAAACGCGCGTTTAAAAACTATGCGTATGAGGCGTTTACTTTCCTGTCCGATAGTTTGTAACTGTTTAGTTGGTTTGCTAATAAGCGACTTCGCGGCGAACGGCTTTCCTCTTTACACTTGTAGATCAACGGGGTGTGAACGAAGTTATAACCGCCTGCTTATTGATAGACAGAACAACCGGTTACACCAGTTAGCAGGGTGCAAAAGTCATGAACCTCAATCACGAAGCCACGATTATTATTACTTTACCACTAACCTAATAGTGACTGTAGCTTGTATGTGTTTCTCTATTCATTAACCTCGAACAACCAACGTGGAATTTCATCTCGAGCATTCACTCTATCAGCATGTACTACTAGGTTGACCAACGTACACAGTCAAATAAGTGGGCTTTTATCGGTTTATCCGAATAGTCGGTGTATCCCTTTCTTGTACCGTCCCAGCGATTTCGCCTTTTAATGAGGAGTATTGTACATGTCTTTCAGTAAATTATATCAGCTATCTAGTGGGCACCCTAAAGCCGTGAATTCCATTTCCATAACTATTCCGTTTTTGTTCTTTTCCAGCTCCTTCAGGCTGGTATACCATTTCCGAAAGTCCGGACACCAGTGGTTCTATGAACAGACATGTATTTTCTTCCTGAGTGTCGGGTGACACTGGCAAACAGTATCCCCTTTCGATGTTCCATTTGACTTCTGTGGCGCCCTTCCAACTGACTTTGATTTACATGCAGCAACTAGACTGTTTTCTATGTGCGCGGAGCTCGCTTATTCGATGCTGGTTTGCCTTGATCATTTCGGTATTCGTTCTTTCACCTTATCTCCTCCGTCACATATCCCATATCCTCACGATGTATAGTTCATGGTTCGATACGTTCTTTTTGTTTTCGTTTCTTTTGTATTCCCGTTCTTACTTCACGTTGGTGGTACGCTTCTCCCCTCCCCCTGACACGACCCCACTGTAAATTGCTCGCCCATCCCATGTCAAATCCTGAACTATATTTGACTTTCTGATGTTCGTCTACGAAAACAAGAACCCAATTTGAATTGGTCTTCCTCTTCCATTGACCATTGTTTGAAAGTTCCTGGGATGTAGACTGTCCTTCGTGTCCCCTAACACTGTTCATATTGCGTTTCCACCGCCATGCCATTTCAGATTACGAGTTGATGGATCTTGTGCCATATTTGATCAAGAAATTTCCATGTGCTATTCTCATCTGTTTCTACTTCCTCATGTCTCGCCTCCTTTTCCGCTTCCCTTAGTTTTTTCGCTGAACAAGTGGTTAGTGATACAGGTGTGAATATGATCACGAATTTTTACATTTGCTTTCCTATTTTGACTTCTGAGGCGGGCCAGCTTACTCCTTCCTGCACGCATGTATGTTACTCAGAAGAAGGGAGGTTGATGTGTCCACTGGGTTGTGAACAAGTGAGGCAGAAACTACGGTGGCATGCATGGCAAGTTGGAAATGCATGTTATGGTATGTATGTTATGCCACTAAGAGCCACAGGGGTGACTTTGTTTTCCGACTTTGGTGTTATGGGTCCTCGTCCACAGGTGAACTGATCACACTCGACAGGTTGCGTTGGTTTTGTCACATGCTCTCCATCCCGGTCGGCAGACTCCCTCAGAGAACTGTTTTTACGGAGCCACGCAGATGGTGGAAACGAGTCAGAGGAGGTTAAGTAACGACTTGGAAATGAAGTATGAAAGCCATTACAAACAAAACCAGTTGAGTTGCTGGTCATTGTTGGTCGTCGCCCCCTCCTCTTGGGAATCCGGATACGAGACACCAGTGGCTAGAGACATTAACAGACATGGTCCGGTCTCACTCTCAGTGTCACGCGTACCCTCGAGTCGTTGCCTTCAGTGCATAGTTTCATCTTATGATCTCTTAGTGAAAACTCCGCCATCACTCTTGGAGTCAGTTACATCAGCTACTACCCTCAGTACATAGCTGTCTATCCTTATCACTCCAGAAAATCGGCGTACAGAACTGTGGTAGCTATAGTGAGGCTTCGTAGCCTTTGAAGATGATAGGCTATTCTCGTCAATCGGATGCAAGCTGATTACTGGGTCTCCTGGTGCTGTCTCGCTAACACTGTCCTGACATGTAACTGCGAGTTTTCCACGAGAACATGTATTCTTTGTAATAGTTCCTTCAAATAAGCTTTCAGGATCGGGCAGCTGTCGCCTCTATTTGGCACCAGGATCAAGTTTATCTGTGAAACAACATTAGATTCGTACTTGAAATCCATTCATATGGCAACCAGCTAGTTCTTTGTACAACGGGAGCGAGAGTCCCTCAACTTCTTTACGTCAGCCCAGAGCTCTTGTGCTGGAATATTGTGGAACACCGAACTCACTAGTTGACCTCACATGAGGATAGAAGTCGCTTCCTTCGGTTCGGAATTAATTCCATCCTTGTCTATGAGGCTACTTGGATTTACGAAAAATGCGTTTTTGGTTACTATCCGTTTCTAACCTCTAATTCTGAATTCACTATAGCCTCCTTGACATGATACACCTGCGCGTCATCCCAAATTTCGGTACTGACATCGTGCGGTGTGTCAATCCTGCGGTCACGTGATTAAAATTGTGGCGCCGTAAACTTGTTTTCTTGATTTTACAAACAACAGCACCAGCTACCCATGAATTCCCCTCGTTTCGAATCCTTCCTCCCCCGTCGAATTCTCAAGCCATCGGTCGCCAATATTTTGTGAGTGAAAACTGTCGTGCAGGCGCTCGGGCGCTCTTCATGCGCCACTGCCAAACGAAGCTAGCCAGATTGATGGTTATGACATACAACCTCAGGTTTCTGCCTCATTCGAGGTATGTTGGACTATATATGGACGTATATGTTCACTGGCACAATAAATTTCAACCGGCATACATGATCATTGTCTTCTAGATGACGAATTGAGCAGTTCGTTAGCCATAAGATACCACACAGTTAAACCTCACATTACAAACACTGGAGTCAAAGGTAGTTTACTAACTATCCGCAAAAGGTCCAAATTGTTCATTCTTGTTTATTTTATGCTTCGAGTAGGTAATATCGTTCTTCGGGTGTCTCCGTCAGCTCGAAAGTATTCGGGCACGTGTAACTCTGCCACCTGTTTGCAGGTTTCCTTTTCTATGTGTACTTTTTGTGGACATCAAAGTGGTTCGTGTTAATAGCTGTGCACATAGATGATTCATTACTAACAACATGCTCAGATTACCAAGGTAGAAGGCAAGGAACAGAAGGAAGCCGAAGGACAAGTAGGTGGGCATAGCCACTGTCTGTAAAATCACCATCAGAACGTATCCGAGATATTTTTACCAGTCGCGTTCATTTCTTCAGTTTTGCACTAATACGTAGGTTGACCTGGATATACAGATTGATTTTTCGACCATTCTTTTTTTGGTGTTTAATTGAGACCTCATGTAAGAAGGCTGCTAGGATGACTGTGAAGTGCATACATCAGTGGCCGATTGATTTAATCTTCAACCACCAGCCAGGAGGTTGTGATTTCGAATCTCCCTGGAAATTCGCGCTATTGATGGTTCTCAATAAGAACGAAACATTTGTACAGTACTTTCAGCATAGGTTGACTTTCTCTACAGGACGAAATCTTGATTCGGAAATGTCGGTCTTAATTATGAAACCTGCGAACGGAGTATCCACAATGGGGCGGAGGAGGGGGAGAAGATGGACCACTTCGAAGTATAAGAAAAACTCAGCAGCAGCATGCTGTCGCTTGCGTCTACTGCTATGTGCGTTAAGTGAGGCGGCGAGGCCGATGTAGTATGACATTATTCTTAGTTGCCAAGTTTAGTCGCACGTAGTCTGAGTTACCTCCAGGACGGGAGTGTAGGACCCCCAACTAAAACGTTTGCATCAAAAGCTTACCCTTGAGATATATGCCACCGCCATCACGGTGGTATACGTTTTTAAGAAGTAGGCGTTCCGTGCTTCACTCTGGAGATGAGGCAGCTGCGTTCGTTGGACTTCCATCTATTGACGACCCTGGTATGAGAAGCTGTGTAGACGCTGAAGTGAACTCCACTAATGTAGTTCATGTAAGTTCACAGACCGTTGTACCATAATAAGACCGTATTTTCATCAGCGAAAACTTTGAGGGAATTGACTTTAAATAAACGAAAATATGTGAGCCACCCCACTTGGTGTTTCTAGCAATTTATCTCCGGTCATTTTACCCGAAAGGCACTGTAAGTAGTTCGGCAATAACTTAAGGCGCTTCTGGGCAACATTTTGACTGCTGTTTGCCTATTTCCTTTTGTAAGAGGTCACCTTGGTCTTGCATTCCCTTACTGTCAACTTTGTATACCCGGCGTGTCAACATTTCTCTCCACGCAAAGTAAGGGTGACTGGTTCGTGATGAGTTGAACCAGAGCCCAGTCGAATTATCCCATTCCTTAACCGTGGAACTGTATGGGAATATAGAGCAGAGTTTAAACGTAGCTGACGATGGCTGCTGATCTAGCTACTCCACAGAAGCATTTTGAACCATCATCCTCCATGTATGGCCTAGTCGCTATCCGAATATCGTGTCCGTTGTACATGCTTTGATCCCTGTAGGAAGGTCTTACCGCCACCGAAAACAGTCCGGTTACTAACTCCAGCTAATCAGGTAGTTCGGTTCAAGGTAAGTTCAATCGTACCTTAGGGCGTTTGAGCTCGACACACTTCTTCAGTCTCTTGTACTCAAGTATTGTTGCAAATTTTTCAGCTTTTTGCACGTGTCGAGTGACCACAACCTCATAGACCTGCTGCGCTCTCGATAAGTCTGAGTTTATATCGGTTTGTGGAATGATCCAACTGACAATACTAATTGATACTCGTCATCATGGATAACAGTAGGCCAGAAGCGGAAATGGATGCCGAACTACCGTACAACCATGAATGAAGTTGGGCAAAAAGAAACTGAATGGGTGTGAACTTATTGTGATTCCCATCTTTGGGGTAAACGGTCAATAGCAAGGTATCTGTAGCTCCCAAAACTACTAAAATAAACCTATCTGAGAATCACACTTGGACCGCACACCACGAACAGGCTTTCCAACAAAAACCAAACAACCACTGGCAATTCCTTGACAAGTGCCTACACCCAAACATCAGAATGGGTGTTGTTGCTCAGTACTGCCACACATTGTCACGAGTAGGTGGATGGGATATTCTAATGTGATAACGCAGTCGTTCAGACTTCTTATTACTGGTTTCTGTTCTGTCGAGACTATCGAACATACAGTTCTAATCTCAGCCGAATTGAGAACTTCGGGGCATACTAGTTTAACGTGTCAGGGTATTTGATTCTCGCCAATCCCAGGTTTATTCTGTTTAAAAAGGTGTTTTCGCCTGGTAAACCAGTGGAGAGGTTATGTCGAAAAGCCTGAATGGTTCCAGAGTTTTTTCTACAGGAGGGACTGATTCGATTCGCATACTGAATGAAAACCTAGATCGTTCAGCGCCACGACGGAGCGTGCTACCTGGCTTGTGCTGTCACATTGTGATGTTGATTGTTTGGCTGTTGGTCTGTTTGCTGAGCTTGGCGGTTGAATTACAAACGTATCATCACAAGTCGAGGTGACATCATCACTGCGGGGTTGAGTGGGTAAATTTCTTTCCTTCTGCCTTTCGTTATATGGTCTCTAAACAGCGCCTAATAACTGTAATGTATTTGGTTGGTCCCGAGGTGGCCTTCGCGTAATTTGCTTCGTCGCGTGGAAATCTGGATTACGTCGTGGTCTCATTCCTTGTATCTGGTTGGTCCGTTGTGATAGGGTTGTTTCTTTGCTTTATGGTCTGATTTTGTTCCACTTGGTTGGCTGATTCAATAGCCTTCTATTTCGGTACCTTTCTCTCGTTGATCGGGTTACTCTTTTATTTGGCAATTTGTTGGTCTCCCGTTTCAGAGTCTTGATATCGATTATTCGGTCGATTTTGGTGTTCGTGTATTCTGGTGGCAAGTTTTCCAGTTTGACCAACATAGTGTCTGTCGTAGTCCCTAGACTGAAGTTTTTGGATTACGTTCGCATGCAACATTCCCTTTGGTTTCGAGAGGGTTCTTCTCAACCTGCTTACAGGCCTGAAGGCGACTATTAGTTCATATTACCGTAAATGTCTTGCAGTCGTTTCCACGACAGTTTTGATATGAGGAAGCGTAATCCTTCTCTGTTCTGGTTATGTCGGCAAAACAGCTTGGCATTGATTTTGTAACCATCTCCATATCAAGTTCCTTGGTTAGCTATTATTTTTAAATGTCTGATAAAGTCTTCGCTCTTCTTTCGTCTTCGACTCGGTTGTTTTGCAGGGCATCTCGATCCGTTTGAATAGGGCTTGCACAGCTTCGTTTTTGACAATTTGGATGGTTGCTGAGGTGGTTCGGAATCTGGTCCGTGTGTCTTCTCCTCTATGCTTCAGTTTGTCCAGTTGACCTACAGTTGGACTTGTGACGAGCACGTCTGCGAATACCATTTTGTCGTTTTCCATTTCCATTGTGAAGTCGATGTCGAGAAACACGCTGTTCAGTGGTTGATTCGCTCGTGACAGTTCGTTTTTCTTTACAATGGCAAATGTACTGTCTACATGTCGTACCCATATTTCCAGTTTGACGTCTGGTCTGCTCTCTGCTCCGGTTTCTGCACTGGGCATGGAAGGGACTTAGAGCTAGCCTACGACAGTAATTCGTAGGTGTCTACACCTCCAGGCATTCATTCAGACTAACCGGGTAGAAGCTGATAACGGGAACGCGACTGACATCGACTGGCAGCTGTATCTTGTAGTGTCTTCAACCTTGCACAGGTGGTATCACGCGGACTCCCTCCTGGATGGCAATCGCGCCATCAGTACCCAGACTTTTCGTAATAACTTTCGTATTCTTCTGCTTGCCGCACCGCAAATTTGACACGGAAAACAGCGCTGTTTTTGACCAACGGTGATTCGGCATGCGCAATACATGGCCTGACCATCGCAGCTGTTTGTGCTAGATACAGTCAACTGTACAAGAATACAATCGTTTTCCAATTATCTCGTAGATTCAGCAACGCTAGCTTACGATCTATGGTTCTGCGACAGCGGTTGTCGAAGACAACATCTGATAGCCACACGAAAAAAATAGCTCTAGTATAGCCTATTACACACGCCCCTTGAGATGCAGCGTCATACGTATCTTAAATCTGTAAACTCCACCCTAGCCCTAGAGATTCGTTCACTTACTCATCTGTCACGTTACAGTCGGAGCTTATACAACTCACATGATGCGTAAAATGCATCACAACCAAGAGCGCCCTGTTCAATGTTCACATATCCAGGAGCTTGACCCGACAATTCGTGGTGGAAAGCGTTGAGCGACCGAAGCTTTATCGACTTTTCCCTGCTCAAGTTAACCACTGGATTTAACGCCTGTGCCCACAATCCCACTCAATTAAAAGTGACAGGTGCTGGAATAATTCAAAGAGGACGGACAGACAGACTGAGTGCACCAGAATCTTTATGTTTCCCGGAAAACTGAATGGATAAAGGAACTAAGATTCTAGTACTTTTTGTACGTTAGAAACCACAAGCTACAAGAATAACAGTTCTGATGACCAGGTTTTCTGGGTAGGACCAGGGTCCTCGGGCTTCATGAGAAGACTTCTATTGCGGTACAGTGACAGTCACGGCCGGTACGATCCAAAACTGTTGTCGATCACAGGGGTGATTGGAATCTAACTGAATTACCCACAACTCTGAGCTAGCCTGAAAAAAATTCTGGCCCCACAGACTTGTCTGACCCTGATGTCACTAACTTGACTCTATATCCCACTGAACCGTGCGCCTCCCATCTCGACTCCTCTTCTTGTTTGGAGAGTATCTACTTGTGAAGTTCACATAACCTTTGCACGCGATTTCTGCTATCGTGCGTGTAGTGCTTTAACCAAGTAGATTAATCACAGGAAACAAGCTTTGTTCTTTAATTTCGTTCTCCCCACGACTTCAACGGGCACCTTCAATCACACTGACATTGCGTCTCCTTCGGATCGCACGCAGCCTATACATCAAAATGTTGCTATAGTTTGGCTCCATTGCCCTACTCAGGTAAGTCTATCCCAATCATTCCAGGCCGGACCGTTCGCATATCGCCGTCACACGCTTCGGAGGCCAGCCACCCCTAACAACCGAACATCACATCATTTGTACAGATGTATCACGTGCAGGACACGGGCCAAACGAAAGCATGCTCTGATTGGTCAGAATGTCAGCCAATCCGGATCGAGTATCTTTGACTTGGCGCTTCTCGCCCCCTCCACGGAGATTCTAGCACGACCTTGTGGAGCACCCTGTAATAACCTGGTAAATACAGATGTAATGCTTCTTTTGTCTCCAAAAAGGGCTGTGTAGATCTACCGTGCCTTTTGACGTACCACAGTGGGCGGAGCATGAAGCCAAGTGACCGATACAGAGTTGCACTACCGTTCAGCAAGTCACAACAGTGGGACACCATTTTAGGACGAAGTGATGAAATTCTCAAGAGAATACTCTTTCTTCCGAGGGCTGGAACACTTGGCCACGCCCTAGGTGCTTTCATGTATTCTTCGACACGGACCAAACGAAGGCATGCCCTGACTGGTCAGAATGCCAGCCAATCCGGATCGAGAATCTTTGACTCGACGCTTCTCGCCCCCTCACAGTGATTCTAGCACGACCTTGTGGAACACAGTTGTAATAATTTTCCTTTGTGAAAGTTTGATGACTCGTATACGAAGCTTCTCGTCTTCTTACACAGCTTTCCTCCTCCGAAACGACCACCACCAAGAGAGACCCCTTTCAGTTGATATTCCGGAGGTTCTTTGTTTCTCAAGGCTCTAGGGCGAATACTGTTCCGCTTAAACCAACGACAAACATTTGAAGAATATTTCTTTAAACCCTCATAACCGGAACGAAACCTTGGTCTCGCTTTTCTGACGAACAGTCATTCATATGATCACTGAGGATAATCAATGCAAATGGACATTCATGAGCAGTTAAAAATGATATTTGATATGCTCTAGTTGGTTACGCAACCACAGGTGTAACGTGTACAAGCAAGCCCATCCGCTGCCTGCACTGGACGCTTTTTTATTCCATGATCATCCAGGTTTACTGGTTATTCTAGTTGAAGTGACATTGGTCAGATTATAAGCTACTCACATGTTCGAATCTGTGTTGTATCGTTTACAGAAAGATAGATAACTTAGAGTTGGTTAAAGACTGATTCATTGCACACCAGCAAAAATGCTGTCAACATCAAACGCAACAACAGAAAATCCGCTCTTTTCGCCACCAAACATCACTTCAGCTAGCAAACCAATTAATGAAGTAATCGCGTAGTAAGTCTGTCAGTGTAGGAAAATCATGCGTTCAGCTATATTAGCGGTAGGCGACAAAACATAATCCAGTATAATCGGTGCAGAGAGAGCTGGTTCTATATGTCCCGTTTTATATGCTGTTTAGGTGCAGTGTAGCTTCGGTGATGTTTTCAGATGCACAGATTTTCATCGGAAAAAACCTTTTACCAGACATCCATACGAAGCTGAAGTGCGAAGCTACTCGGATTAAAAAAAACCCAGTATGACAAATCATTTTACTGTCAGATGTCCGTTCACCGAGCTCGATGTTTAGCAAACTAGGTGATGTGGTCGAGTTCGTCTGAATCTCTCCTAGTAGAAGTTTGACAGACAGTCTGGTGGCCCTCCAAGTTTTGGATTGGAAAAGCGTGCCAACCTGTTCTTTATAATTTAGAGTACTGTGATACACCAACTACCGCTACCTTGCAATCAAGATCTTGAGTCACAAGCCTAGATGAAAGCCTCAGTCGTTCCATGACAACATTTTGGCCCTCTGGTAGTCTCTAAATTCAAACACAGCTATAAATTACACAAACGAAATTACCTTCATGTTATATCGGCTGTTGTGTGGTGACACCAGCCGGGCCACCTTATTCGGCGCACACAGTGGGGCGGACAAGAGAAAACATGCAACTATCTTCACTGTTCATTCGCCCATTATTCCGCAGAGCCCAGTTGTAAGCAAATTGGTCGGACATCCAAGGCGAACCCAGTTGCACACGACAACTCATGTCTGTCGCCCACATCTATTAATCAGACCCGTTTCTGCTGCAGCCTTTAATGTTTGCACACTTAAGCAACCTAGCCAACAAGCTACTCTGGTGCGTACTGTTCATCCTTTATCTACAGACATTTGCTGCATTTCTGAACTCTGAATGGAAGTTCCAAGTGGAGTGGTCGTGCTTACGATGCCTTCGCTGTTTAGATGCTGCCGGCTACGAATTTCATGTGTCTTCAGCTGCTTTCATCGCTGTTGATCTGTGGTTCTCAGAGCTCGAGCTGAAACATCACCGCTTGACTAGGTACTTGTGAACAGACAAATTCGAGTCTTTCACCTGTCCGCTTTGATGAGGACCGGCACCGATCGGTACAGTAATCGATGGTTCTTCATAGTTTTAGCCTGTACGTGCTCCGTGCAAGGAGTGAAACAACGTGGAGCAGGAAGCATCGCAATAAAAGATACGGTCGGGCTTCACTTTGCTACGAAAACTAGCCTATTAATCGCGTTAATATCCATACAATACAACTACAGCAAGAACGACATTCCAAATCAAGTCCTGTTTGGATATCTTAATCACAACCAAATGTCTACACAAATAGATATCAATGTCGTATTGCCTGAAGGGTGCCACCAAGAGATAGATAAAACCAATTTAACCCATTTACATGAATGCGAAAGGTTTGGGATAACTTTTCAATATCTTTGATTGTCGTCATAGAAGACATGCAGTACCAGATGTTAGAACAATCAGGCAATTCGGAATAAAATCTTGACCTGGTCTATTTGCTAACTACCGGTAGATTCGACTGAATCTGTCAAGAAACCCTGGTATGTTTTGCAGTCAGATTCGGTGGTTGCTCTTCATACAGATTTCTCAAGGTATATATCCGGTAACACGATGGAAATTAATCCTTGGAAGTTTTTGCACAACTTACGGTATTGGCGAGTAGTCATCATCATCGACAGCATAACAGCAGTGTTCAACACTGATACTTCACTGCCGTACAACTATGATTTATTTGAAAGCCTTATTGTGAAGAAAAGAATAAAGGTGGAGGGGGAAGGGACTTGGTGCTAGCTTACCACAATCATTCCGAGGTGCCTATACCTCCATACATTCACTCAGACGATCTG
>NW_008751773.1:918451-997124 GCF_000715545.1 Opisthorchis viverrini | reverse complement strand
AGGGTTGGCAACCTCTCTGCTCCCGCCACTCTGAACTGGACATGGAAACATCACTCTTTTCGGCAAACGATGGTTCGCCATGCGCAACACACGTCCCAACCAACGCAGCTTGTGGTGCTGGAAGTACCCGTTGCACAAATGACAGGATTTCCTTCATATGTATGGATGGTCTCTTTACGTACACGTACCACTGTATATCACAGTTAATTATCCGGTCACAGAATCCAAGTGACACTGAGATGATGTTGCCAAACCGGATTTTTCCCGTTTCCTCATAGTGAGTGCTGAATTTCAAGGCCATACCAGGCAGTTGGGAAGTATAACGAATTTCACATAGTTTGTGTGAGCTCTTTTGGTTTGTGCCTGACACTAGCATTCTTCTGTAACCCTTTACAGCAACACTATCATCATCAGTATTAAAGCGTGTGCGGCTTTTTACTTATGCTCGCTGCCAAGTTTCTTGGAAAACAAAGAAAGTATACCATTGGATCAAGGGGGATATCAATAAACACAAAAATTAATGAAATAATGAAATATCGTAAATGTGTTTTTCTAAAGGAACATTTGACAATAATCCTCCTGTAATTGAACTTAATAGCGTTTCCGGGGGTATGCGTCGTTATAGGACTATGGGAAGCACCAGGTTTATTCCACGATTTTGAGCGGCCGAAGAGAAATAAACATTGTTTGGCCAAATCCAGACAGAAACAAGGAACTCGAAAGTGAAGCAAAATGGTATCCATCTGAAAGGGGGAAACGGTTTTGGTGGTTGGAACCAGTAACCTGAGTGAAGACGGTCGGGTCGAAGCATTCTCTCTCAATAACTGTGGGTAAAGTTTTTAACGGGGATTATCAGTGGGAGTTTCCCTGAAGAATTTGTGCCGGTCGTTTAATGGCCAACATATTGTCATCGACTGTTGTGGCACAGGGATCTTTGATCCAATGCCACACACACAACTAGTTCTTGGCTGACAGACGTTGGTCAAATATGGTGTTCGGTCAGGATTACATGGATGGAGGTTGCAGTGTTCAAGTAACAGTTGCGGTGTTAGCAGGTTCAGAGGACGAACACGTGTTTGGTTTGTATAGTTATCCATGTCTAATGTGGTTCCAGTCGAGTTCGTGAACCTAGTCACCAGTGCTCTCTTCATTCAAAAGTGTTCAAATCGATCGACTTTATGGCGTGACCTGTCGGATATGACCACACTGTCATCCTAACTGACCTGTGCGCACGCTCAACGGTTTTTCAGTTCCCTCGGTTATTTTCATGGCTCTGTGCAGTTTCTCACAGAAAGAAATTCGAATGTTGCTATTTGCTCGGTCAGGTAAGCGAACGCTTAGCATGGAATTAACGCGTATAATATGCATATTTTAATTAAGGAACTTTGTTCTCGGCATTACCGATCTCATTTGGACGCGGGAAATCCTAGTTTTCTTTTATTGATTGCGGCTTTACTCCTGGGACATAATCTTGCCGGCTAGAAAAGTGCGGATACCTGTCAGGCTGGTCCAAGCTATTAAAAAACTGCTTTTCAGATAGTGTGATATTCCTAAACATTCACCATTATAACAAGAAACCTGCATGCTTTTTTATTAAAAACTTTCGTTCAGAGTTTCATCTGCTTCATCTGATGATTTCAGCTCGGCCGCATTACTGAATATTGAATTCGGGTTGCGAGAAGGGTTCAACATTTTGATAGACTTGTTTTGTAGGATAGTAAGAGATGAGTCAGTGATGCCACCCCCCCACCCCCTATATGAACGAAGTCAAAATGTGCTCATGGCAAAACATTTAGGCAACTCAGGGATTAATTTCAAATTCATAGTAGATAAGCGATATATTACTTTGTAGGTCACTAAAATGGTGAAAGGGTCTCGTGAAGCAGACGCCTCTATGCTTAACATGGTCTGAAGCAAACGACTGTATTCCGCCAATTGTCTGGAGTCTTTTTTGTTCAACAATGCCTTGTTTTTGGCTGACATAAGCGCAATGTTTGTATCTAACTTGAGCTGTGTTTTAACAGCATACCTGGATACTGTGGAAAGTATTTGAACTGCCTGGTTGTTTACCAGAGCCTTTACTCACGACAACCAGCCGGCTCGAATACTTTTTCCCATCGATCGCCAGGCCAGTGGCTGAGGTGGATCACCTGCCAAACCCAGATATTTCATTCGCCACTGGCCATTTTTCAGCCTGATTGATGTTGCTATTTATCCTTGAGGCATGTAGCTATTTCTAACCACTATGCTTCGTTTTGTGCCGTGTGATACCGTGGAAGTTGACGATATTGCTCGATATGAAAGCATCGTACAATATATCCCCCTGGCTGTCTAGGAGTGAAGAAAGCTTTGAGCCTAGACTCAGTCTTTACACGAAAATGAGGAAGCGATGGTCGTTAGGTGTTCTATTGTCGGAATCGTATGATGGACTCATGCTCATCGGTCGCTGAAACTGAACACCAAACGATGAACGCCGTCTACTCTGTCTTCCCCCGAAGTCTTGTAAAAAAAGCCAACTATACACCCTAGACCACTGTTGAAAATCAACTCATTACCTTCCGGATCCTGTCGCGAGAAAATCCCTCCCCCCTAAATCAACAATCAAGTGATCCTAAACAGACCAGCTGTTACAGATATCTAACTCTAGTCTTTTTTGTTAAGTGACCTGTCTTTTTATGAAGGAATTTTCTCCCTACAACAAACAGCTTCGCTGCAGATCCTGATCCGTTTCACCGGAAACTTACAAAAAGTCGACGAAAATAACAGGACACCGTACCAACTGAAACATGAGGTGGCCTGGTGCAGCACATTCAGTTGCTTAAAAACAAGAGATTCAGCTGGGTTCCAGGTGAGTCTCTCGAAAAACCAAATTGGTTTGCAAATGAGTGTGTTTCGCTACTTTCGTGTAATCTGGGTTCAAGTAAAACATAAGGTTGACGGAAACCTGGGGAATGAGCCTCAGAAAGGGCGAACCCGTTTGTGGGCTGTCGAAGTTTTCAGCAATCTCATGAGTAGTGTATTACGTTTAAATAGAAGAAAGCATTTCAGTTCACTGAATTCTTCTCATCTGAACAACAGCGGCTGGTCACTCGCGAAATGTATTGGCTGTTTGGCGAAATCTCTTCACAAGTTGTCATCTGGTGCAGCTGATCTTGAGATTATGGCAGGTGTTCGGGGTCGTTAGATAACGGGAACATTCTGCTTCGTCAGAAAGGCCGGGATAGTCATCCAACTCATATTCCGTTGCAGTAGTATCACCTTCCCCTTTGTGAGCGACCATGCTGATGTATTCAAGGATGTCTGCAAGATGTAGCGACCCAGTCACCCACACACTTGACTCTTCAACTCAGCCGCTCACTGGATCGCAAGGCTTGTCTTTTTTCTCATACGCACAAACACGTCGCATTAAGCTGACTCATCGGACATCGATTGTCTGCACCGCCTAGTCAGCGTAGCGACCACCCATGTGCCGACGCGCCCACGTATACGCACTGGGACCTACATAAAGAGAAACCAAACCAAGTCAACACACAGACTCGCGCGCGAGCAGGGAGCAGGACGGCAACCTCTCCACAAGTGCACGGACAACCATGGAGTACGTGTAGCAGTCGAACTGCGGAGAAAAACACGTTCCCGCCGTCCGGACTTCCACCAAGGGACTCTCGCATCCGATAAGTTCCCTTTTTGACTTGCTCCCATCCTCGCACTGTATTTATCTTCATACGTGTCGCAACCATACAAAAACTTCTATTAGTGCACATTCACCTTCTGATTTGTATTATGGCTATCACTACCTGTGCACTAATAAAGGAAAACAACTGGAAAATCTCGGCACCGCTGGTAAGTCATGTCCATTAGTTCAAGTGATTTTCCCTCACAGGTGCTTTACTTGAATTCTATCCGCTATGGTTGTGGGCTGGCATTTCCGACAGTAAAGCTCTTGTGAGACAACTGTCAACTGGATGTGTTGTCGACAGCATTACGTTCCTCGCATTGGACAAACTGTATAATTCAAGGGGATGCACGGAAGCCGAGTGAAAAACTGCTCTCTCCGGTTGGAATGTTCGTCCTTGATGCATGACATTCAGGTCACAAGCTAATCCTGCGTCCAAAGACAACTAAATCCCGAGTTTATATCTTACAATAGCATCGTCCTTGTTGGATTGTCTCAATATTAGACAGCACGGTGCATCTCAGGATTACGAGTTTTTTTATGATGTCCAGTACTGGACATACTTTTACCTTAGAGATAAAACTGGCAACTCATATCTCGGATGTCGTCTTTATACGCGCGGCAAAGTTGCACATAACTGCGTATATTTGGATCTGTTCTTGTTTCTAGTGACATTCTAAAGGCTTTTCGAATCCAAACATTCTGCCGTCATCGGACGTGACAGTGACAAGCTATGCTTTGAGATTACCGAAACAATAGCAGTGCCAACACCAGGGAAAGTCTTTCCCTCCACTTCGCCTCCCATTGTACGAAACACATGTCCGAACCATCATAGTCTGTGCCGCCGAAGGAAAACAGAGGGTCGCATCGTCCAGCAGTAACGTCAGCAAACACTGTGGCTGGATGATTAGTCGTCTAAGAATGTCTAGAGTGTCTGAGGTCCTCGAAGTCATATAGGCCAGCTTTCACATCCGCTAGGTATGGCGGGACGAACGGCAGCTAGATTGAAAATTGATGTCTGCACCGTACCACAGAGTAAACAGTCAAACCGAACATTTGGTTTCAGATTAGATAAGTGGTGTACTCGCGTTTGCTGCTGACTCTTCCAGTGGACCAGTAGCAACCGGTGAGTGCTGCTCACGTTTATCTGGACCGTTCAAGGGTGGCATAGCTGTTTGCGGTACTATTCCTCATCCTACTTTTGTATGGCGCTTGCATGGGCTCTGGTTGAGTCCTGAGATTCAGGCAACCTATCCGTTCTCGCATGCGTATTCGTACCTGATGTCGCAAGACCCTGGGAATGGGAGATAAGCATTGTCAACTCCGCGAAGCAAACCCTCCCAAGGAAATTTATGTATCGATACCTTCGTCTGTCTATTTCGATTGGACCAAGTGGAAACTTAAACTATACTTTAATTCTGCTACACATGCTACTATGTGGCGCTGTCAGACAAACAACGATCATATAATTATTTTACATATTTGCATGTCCATTTATATATTTGTTTACTTGCTCACCCTTATGCCGAACCCACTCATTACCTGTTACTCTAAATAATTGTTTCTTTTTTTGCCTCGAAAATGCCGCTTAAAGGTACTGACAACTTTCCGTGGTCCTAGCCCCCTTATAGACTGCCTATTCAGATTGTCTAAACATCGGTACATTTACATCTAGTGATTCATTGCCCCTTTTCCTGTCTGTGTTGCAGCATCATTTACACAGAACTTAGTACAGTACTCGCTCATAGAACCAGTTGTCAATAATATATACTACCTTCTTTCGTCTGTTGCTACTGCCGAGCACAAGCCGACTGTCGATCGCTTCAATAATCCTTCAAGACCTTAGGCCAATCGGACGTTATATTCGACATTTAAAAAACTACTGAACAGATCGATGCGCACATGAGTGTATTCGTTGAAAATGGAGGACTTGTTTGATGGATGTGGTGATTCACTTGTCTCTTCGAAGTATATATATATATATATATATATATATATATATATACATATATATATATATATATCAAAGGAAACTTCGCCGTTTACTGGATGGGGATTCAGTGGTACAACACGTTTCGTGTACTAGCTAATTTTGTGAACAGATCGTTTCCGAAATGAGGTATTGGACGCTTCCTACCACACTGATTTGGATTCTCGACTTTATTCGGTTCCGCGTGATTTGCCGACCGACGATTACGTTTGTGGTAAATTACGACGCACTACTAGTAGGTGTGCGTAACCACTGCAGCTAAGTTCATCGGGGTCACAGTTTGGTTTGATTTATCAACCAACTCGGGACTAAACATGTTCTGAGACTCTTGATATAGGTAAACATTCTTCGACGGGGAGCATCACAGGGCATAGATGCAATAAACTTGGTCGTTCACAAGTTTAAGAACATCTGCTTCCGCACACCTAATCAGTAGAGAATTCAGAGCCTAAAAAGAAGCGACCATAAACCAAGGGACGAAACATTTGAGCTCGCCTGCGAAAAGGAATGAATTGCAGGCGACTCAGCCTTAAGTTACCAGCGTCGTTTGTGATCGATACTCAGAGAAAAAGATGTGTGAAGACTCGTACGGATGAGGCAGTCGGTTCTCCTGTGGAAATAGGCAGAAATTGGTCGGAGATTCCAAAATTGGTTTCATTGCCTAGTTAGACGGCAGGTACTTCCGTATTTCTAACCGCTTGGCTCGTGCTCTGATCATAAGTTCTTGTGTGTCAAACGGCTAATCTTCAATGAACTATCAGTGAGGTCTCGAAGTATGCACGCTGGTCGCCTATCCCGAAATTCCATGGTTCGGATAAAAGCGTTCAGGTGTAGCATTCTTTCGGTGCCTAGTTGCCATTTTACCCAGAGGAAGCACGAGGACTGGGATACTGCCGGGTTGCCCAGGCCTAGACAGGGGAAGTCGAGTTCGAACAACGGACCTTCCGGTCAGTGAATTCGAACTCTAACTACTGAGCCATCTTGTCCTACTGCGATCAAACTGCACAAAAAACTATCCCGGTTAGGGGAACGAGACAATGTACAACGACCTCGGTGGACTCAACTACTCATTTGCCGCTAAAAATAACCTAAGCAGCATAGATATATGCACTTCATGCGAAAGCTTGAAAGCAAGTTACCTTGACATCGATCAGCAACGTATAAACTGAGGAATCCCTAAATAAGGCAAGACGACCTAAGAGTGTCACCAGTTTTAAACCACTGTGCCACATAAAGTTGCTTCCCTTAGACCACTTGTTTAGTGTTCCTCAATCACACCAACGGATGGAGAACTGGCACAAGTATACCCGTATGTAAGCCCCTTGGGGTTCCACCAGACATTATCCTAATTTATTCTGTATTCCTGATCGGGGTGTCCGAAAAGTTCGTGCTTGGTATCGATCAGACCCCATTTTTCAGTTTTCGCAAACCAAAAAACGACCTACCGAAGCAGCTTCCCGAGGCACCTGCGGTACATAGCTGTCGAGTAACCTAAAGAAAGAACGAGGGCTGCGGTACAGACAGGCCGCTGAATATAAGACGGGAGGAATGTAAAACAGTGGCTGAAACCTGGTTCGCAGAGTTAGCTACAGCGCCGGACTTGTAGAACGGATAATTAGACGCAAATCAGCGAGTGATCGCTTAAATTTACTAACGAATGGCATCTTTTTATATAGGACCATGCTCTTGCAGTGACAACCTAGATAGCGTGCGAAGTTTCTAGCAGAGAAACGCAAAGTTCAAGTACACATTATATATATATATATATATCACGAGCTGTATATATGTAGTTCTCATGAAAATGAGTGGGTGCGATGAAAATACACATATCTGACAGTTTTAGAAGGCTAAGGTTCGACGGATGGTACTTCTGTTCGACGAGTAAGTCACTGTACTGCAATGGCCCGATTAATATCTTTATCGAGAAGAGCTGAGTACCGCGAAGATTCACCGCGACGCAGCGCAGAGCTGCCACAATTCTATAGAAACATCATACCCATGACCCAAGCCCAGGAACAAATTAAACCTCTCTCGTGAAGTTTATTAAAACCAACATGCCGACAATGATGAATCACTCAGCCGCAGCTGCAGTCGCATTACCAGGAGCATCTCCACCCTGCCTTTTCACTCCGGAAACGACGTCATCAATGCGCAACAAAAGGATCGCAGTCTACAAAGAAACCGTGAGCCAAAACTACTACTTACTTCGACTGCTGTTTTGAACGTTTGGGCTTTGACTACAAGAGGATCCCAAACGTTCAGTTGTTTCATATCAGCCAGTTGTCCCGTGGTTCCATCGACACCTAGAGTCCAATACCTGGCCGGATCAATCGCATGTCGTGCACGCAACTCCGTTATTAAACGCAGTACATTTGCACCACAATTCTTCGCCAAGGTTCGTGGAATCACTTCAAGGGCCTGGGCCATCGCCATATACGCCATTTGCTGCACACCGGAGACGGCCAACTTGGCTTTTTCAGCAAGCACCTGACCAAGTGCCATTTCAATGGCACCACCACCCGGCACCAGACGTTGTTCCAACATGACATTCCTAGCGACATTCATTGCATCTTGCAGATTGCGCTCCACTTCGTTGAGAACATCTTTACTGGCACCGCGCAACAAAATGGTACATGCCTTCGGATTCTAAGGAGGTTAGCAAACCCTCAAATAACTTACTTTACACTTGGTGATGAAGGTGAAGTACTCATCTCCAATTGTCTTAACCTCGAAAAGACCTGCTTGAGTACCAATGTCTTCTTCCTTAATCTCTTCAGTCCGACTAACTATTGTGGCTCCCGTTGCCCTAGCAACGCGGAAATTGTCAGTCTTTCGCAGTC
Source organism: Opisthorchis viverrini (assembly GCF_000715545.1). Taxonomy (NCBI): domain Eukaryota; kingdom Metazoa; phylum Platyhelminthes; class Trematoda; order Opisthorchiida; family Opisthorchiidae; genus Opisthorchis; species Opisthorchis viverrini. Next base: position 988,621 of record NW_008751773.1, on the reverse strand, counting down.
GCCTTATAACAGATATCCCAGCTTTGGCTAGGAAATGTTGCGCCAGGTCACTGACACCTTTCTCTGTGATGACAACATCAGGCTTGTGTTTAATGATGCTGTCACACATCTCCTTGATGTTTGCTTCTTCGATTTCGAGAGCCCGCCTGGAAATATGCCAATAATTCAATGTGAACGGGAACGTACGTGAAATCCTTTTCGGCAGTGATTTCGATTGATGTTTGGCTTTCACCTTTTTTATACTCCAAATTACAATCCAGAAGTAAAATACGAGGATTCTCGATCCGGCGCGACATGCGGGGATGAACTACGTCTTTGTTAAACATAACGCCATCCATCACTACGGAATCCTCTATGGACCCTCCAGGGATCTAGCAGCAGTCAGAGGGAAAACAAATGCGTACCTTTTCAACTTTGGCGTATCGCTTTATATCGATTTCTTTGCGGCCATCAACCTCGATGCTAACAGTTTTTACGGCATCCAGTGCAATTTGACAAGCCAAGTCAGACCACTGATTGATAAATTTGGTTCCCACACAGCTCTTAATGATGGTGTACATTTCCTCCTTGTTGTTCGAGTCCACAGGAACACTGAAAATTTGACAGGCTGCAAACAAACCCTACCTCAAACGATCATGCAATGCGGATAACATGTCATCCAAACCTTTCCTAAATGCAGCAATTATTTTAGTTGGATGAATCTGTTTCTCCAAACAAGGTGCAGCCACAGCCAACATCTCTCCGCCTAGAAAGCGTTAAGCAAACAGTTGACGATTACCGAGTATAATGACCGAAGTTGTGCCGTCACCAACCTCTTCATCCTGAGTTCGTGCGATCTCTATCATTGACTTTGCAGCAGGATGTTCCACAGTTATCTAGGACAGATAGATACTTGTAGTTAGTGTGAGATAAGATCAGGTAAAAAAAACTTGGTCGAGTCTTCGAACAGGCCTACCAACATTTGTTATTCTGAATCCTTCACAGATGGAGTAAATCGGTGTTTGACTTCGGTTCAGCAACAAACGTACAAATAGCATGTAAACAGCACATACAAATACTGAACTTAGTTCAAGCTGACACAGACAGACATCACAAAAAACCGCAACCGTAGTTCACGCTTACAGATTTTCCCACCAATACTGATTTCGGCCAAAGTTCGTCGCCATACGCGTATCCTTTGTTGTTCGAAATAAATGTGACGACAGGCAGGATGGACAAATGACACATTCAAGGTATGGAGACACTTATCTAACCTCTCAAAACTGAGTGAGCAGGACGACAGGTAGCATTTTTATCAAATTTGCGCATTTCTGGCTACATCGGGCGTACAGTTAACAAAAAACAAAAAAAAACAGGATAACCGTCCAAGTCAAACGCATTTATTGGTATCCGAAACATCCGAAGGCCAGTCTCAGTAGCTTGAGTCTATCACATCAACCGATTTAGGCGCATTTAACCGGCCTTTGTGGCATTAAATTCAATGAGTTTACCACCGGAACAATTTGCAAAGATCATTACCACCTACTTGATTTTTGGATTCGGGGTCAAGGATATGGACCTCCTTAAGGAGCCAAACCAGATTGGGCTGATTACTACTGAGTCATGAGGTAAGTTGATACGGGCATATGAAAAACAGATCACATCCCAAGCATTGCCCGGAAGTCGCTGTTTGGAAGTGGACTGAAGTCCGGTCATCTGTCTGACCCTTCTTATCCGTGATCCTCCGCGCCTACATTTTTCTACTCCTTTCCCCTCTATGGTTCTGTTTCTCTTAGACTTTTCAATTTAGCACACCGGCAGCCATCAGGTTTCGTTTCTTGTTTCAATTGCCGTTTACCTCTTCCCTACCCAACATTCACACTTCTTTACCCAGGTGCGTTCAATGAACCTGATCAAAGCGTCTACACGACATATCCTTGCTGTTGTTACCATGTTTCGCAGTTGTCAATCCCTACATTTATATACATATATACAAAGAACTTTTTCGGTTTACATGTTTCCTGTATCTGATTTGCCACCCACTAACCATGAGTATGGTGGTCTTTATCCAGGGAAGGGGTCTCTACCCACAAAAAACCAAGACGATTACTCTCCGCTTCAATTATTATCCTTTGCCTCAGATCACGGTACACACGCAACTTTTGCCTTACGTTTCTGCCAGTAATATGTGCTTGGATCGGTGAAATTCAAGTTTTCCCGGCTAGGTGGGGACGGAGCACCGTAAAAACTCATCTACGACGAAGGGTAAACTGATTCAGCTTTGCAATCGAGAATAATGTTTTCAGTGTTCCTTTATATCACCCCCCCACCTATTTTATGGCAGTTGAACGTTAGTAAAACTCGGAAAATAAAGATTTCATACCGTCAGTGCTAAGAGGCCGCAGAGCACTGTCTTGCGTCTGTTCCATCATTTTTGGGGATTATCGGCAGTGACCATATCACGAAACACGCAGAAAGTTTCGAACCCGTAACCTATCTGATAGCGGTTGAACACTTAAGCGTTTGGCCAGGAGTGGCTAAGCACTAGCGTGATTAGCTCTCACTTCGACAGAACGTGGAAAAGAAGGATGAGACCATATATATTGTTATCTATTGTTAATCTTCATTCACCACTCCGGTTTGATAACCACCTTATGTGCGAGTATTTCGTATAACTCCTTTGGTACTAAATGACCGATAAAATGGGAACCATGTTCGTAAATGCGTTACATGGTTGCTACATCAGATGATGGATTTTACAGACAGACTAAAGGTCAACGTAACATTACGTCATCTGCTGTCTGGAGGGACAAAGGTTTGTTTCTGCTGACTGGACCTTACCGTGGTGTGGCGTTTTGTGTACCTCGGCGGCCCATTGAGCTATACTGGGGGTGTCAGCGCGACACTCACAGAATCTCATACCAGGTTGGTCCATGGGCAGAGGTGTGACGAACACAGACTCCTGGCCATCCAGGTTAGGGGTTGTAACATTTATGGCGCCCTGTTCCGTAAAAATGGTGATGTACTTGCATTTCCAGCCCAACAAGGCTGCCTTGAGGTTAGGCTTTTGAGCCAAAGGCTTTGGTTGAGAAAATTAATCGTCCTCCTGTCTAGGTGTGAGCACCTTGGCAGTACCCAGGCCCTTACAACTATGACATTTAGAGAAAATTAATCGTCCTTGCCATATCGGCCGTCGTGTGTCATCAGCCAGGTCGCCTTACTTGCTGCATACAGCAGGTCGGGTAAGCGAAAACATGCTACTGCTGATGTCTCCCTTCTTACACTTTCACGTTTTCCTTCTTCCACCATCCCCGCTCAAATCTGAATATTTTCTCCGCATGTCCCAGCTCTAGGACTGACCGTTTCGCTCGCCCTGTATTACACTCAGCTAGCAGCTTTTGTGCGTCCGAGTTCAGCCACAACCCTAAATACTTCGAAGTTTGTTTCCAAACCCCGAAAACCTGTCTACTTAGCCACCTTCAGTGTTCGCACACTGAAGCAAGCACGTCAACAGGTGGCCCTTGCGCGTACGCTGGATTCCCTCTGTATTGATGCATGTTGTCTGTCAGAAACAAAGACGCAGGACGCAAGTACTTGACCGAAGTGACTGAACCCTCGCTCTCTTCTAGGTTCCGGCTGCACACTTTCGATGATGCAGAGGCCGCTACAGCTGGATATGCTGGGGTGGGTATTGTATTGAGCGAACAAGCGGAAGCGTCTCTGTTCGACTGAATACCCGTTGATAGTCGCCTCTGTGCGGTTCATTCGGCAACATCTATGAGAAAACCTAGAGGAAGTGAGGTCCATCACACCTTGTTTATTGTGTGTGCTTACGCCCCAACTAACTGCAGCTCTGAATCTGCCAAAACAGTTTCTATGACACTCTAGATGCCCTTCTACAACAGGCTAAAAGCCCAGATAGCACTGTGGTTGTTGATGAGTAGGTAGACAGCGCTGCTGATGCCCGAGTGGGTGGTCGACTTGGGTTGGACACGAGACGCACGGAAAACGGAGAACGCTTACTTCAGATGTGTGCCGATCACAGACTGTTCCTTTGTAGTACGAATTTCCAAAACAGCGAAAACCGCTTGACAACGTGGTGCCCACCAACAAACCAGCGCCGAATCCAAATAGACCACATCGCCGTCAGCTATCGGTGGCGAAGGTTGATCACCACCTGCCACTCCTTCTGGAACACCAGCGTGGACTCTGACCGTGAACTTGTACGCTCTGCCTTTAACTGCGCTTTTCAAACGTACGCAAAACGCACACACCCCACTTAGTCATTGAGAAGCTAATGGACCTAGAAATCAAACGAAACTATCAGAACCAGCTCCTCGAACACCTGTCGGAGGGAACGGTGCCGCATATAAACGGCCACTAGGAAGAAGTACCCAAAGCAATACTCAAAGCCGAGATGTCTGTTTACGGTACAACCCAGCCAAACTCGTCCAAACGTTGGATCTATGGTAGGACCGTGTCTTTTCTGGAGACCCGGCGACAGATTCCTCCTGACCGTCACCACGACTCCACCCGGCGTACCATCCGACGCCAGGTGAATCTGAGTGTCCGCGCAGGCCGAGAAGCTTGGTGGACCCGAAAGGCCGAAGAAACGGAAGATGCGAAGAATGCTGGAAACGTTCGCAAGCTGCTCCACTTGATTCGTTCGACTGGTCCTCGGAAACCTCTTGTCAGCGGAATAACCAGACCGAAATGGCTCCCTGATCTGCAGCAAAGCAGAACGTTTGGACCGCTGGGAACAGTACTTTGAACAGCAACTCAGGTGCTACCTCCAATCCAGAATCCTGGCCTTCAACATAAAGGTGGACCGTGAATATGGAGCCGCCTTCAGTCTCAGAAGTGTCCGAATGCATTTCTCTACTCAAGCGTTATCGTGCTGCTGGTCCTGACGACCTTCCACCTGCCCTTTTCAAGGATGGCGGTCGGTTCCTCAGCTAGTGCCTGTCTAGCCTGTTTGGGTGTATTTGGAAGGAGACCGTACAGACAACTGGGGTGAATCGATAGTAGTGCCCATTTTCAAAAAAGGGTACTTGCAGTGAATGTAGTAATCACCGAGGTGTTAGTTTGACTCCCGTTGTGACCAGGCTTTTGGCGTCACTGATTCTTCGATGTCTTACGGTGGCACGCGAACCCTTCACTAGTGAGAATCAAGCGGGATTTCGACCGGGTAGATGCTGCGTTGACCACATATTCACACTCCGTCAGGTGTTGGAGCAACGCCACATGTACGACCCACCCACAATCTTGGTATTCCTTGACTTCAAGGGTGCGTTCGGATCTGTCGATCGATCGGTGCTGTTAACTACACTTGCTCAGCAGGGTATGTCCCAGAAGTTTGTAAACATAATCCGATCCCTGTATTAACATCTGGGCGGGTAAGTGTATGGTGGGCTCTTCAACAAAGTGGTCAGACAAGAATTTCCACTCTCTCCATTCTTGTCCAACTTCATCATTGATGAAATAATGAAGTGAACGCTGGACGGTCTTCAAAATTCTGGTGTTCTAATTGTTTCTGGTGAGAGCCTTGTGCGCAGATGACATCGCATTCATCTTTGAAGACCAAAGCGAAGCACAACTCTGTTGGAATAAACTGACCGCCATCATACCATCATACCATATGCGCCTTGCACCTTAAAATGCAAAGTCCTACTTCAGAACGTGCCATCAGTGTCAACACTGATGCTGCTGTTTTTGACGATGATGATTGACGCCGAGAGATTTCCTTAGATGACAATCAAACTAATCTTGTGGGGCTTCTGAGTACGTGCTACAGAACCCACTGAGGGAGTTAGGCGACAAAAATTACCATTAGGATGGCAGTCAGGCGACCAATACTCCAGCGGTTCGATGCCAGAAGAGTGACTTCTGTACCTGTTTGATACGAATTTCACGGGGCACCAAACCAGCCTTCCATAAACACTGACGTCCTGAAAAGCCTCAAGCGCTTTGCTCAGAACAGATTAGCTTCCATTTCTTGCAATGTCTCTAGTCAAGCGAATGGGATCTCGGGCCCCAATCCTGAAAGGTGGACCGCACAAATAGCACTCAAACTCCGTGTAATCTCCTTCATGCCCTTCTGCCAAGTCATACATTTTCTAGCTCCCAGTTTTCGCCGTCCTGAAGTAAACACGAAGAACAGTAGGGTAGCAGGTGCGCACAAGTGAATGCTATTATATTAGACATCTGAAAACAATAGGTAGTTCCAACAATTTGATACGAATGTTACTGGGTGGGACAGTCGCTGATTATGCTTACTGGGCCTTGAAAGTACGTTCGTCCTGGATTCCCTTCCAACTCGAAAACCCAGCCATTTTATAAGAGCGCAGCTCCAGAGGTCAGACCTTCAGTGTGCCCTTCGACACCAAGTACCCGTTCTTTGCGAACGACTGTCGGTGCTCACTCATCACGAAATAATAAATTGGCGACACTAGTGCCATATCTGTTTTCAAACACCTGCAATCAAGTGAAACGCTGCACCAGATGGTTTTAGAAGTCTTCAGGTCTTAACGTCGTTAAGCTCGGTGTTTCAGAACTCCTCTCATTAGGGGACAGCCACGCAAAAACTAAAAAAGAGCAGTCAAAAGAAAAAGTGGCGTGCCAACGGACGCAAATTAATCGCACTTTGAAGCGACCTAGGGTTAGTTTCAACGTCCTGTGTGGTAAATTCACATGAAAAACACCATTTCTTACCAAGCAACCAGCGCTTCCAGTAATACTGCGTCTTCAAAAAAGACAAGCCATAAGCCAACACAAAACATCCACTGACAGTCGACCCCTATGGCCGGCTAGTTAGCTGATTAGTGAGCAAGAAATAATACGGTTTAATCCACTTGGAGTTCACCACTTGCTGCCAGGCACCAGCAGGCACAGTATAAGACGTTTATTCTCGTGGAGTCAGGAAGAATAATGTAAGAACCAGCTGCGATCCTAAGCTTACTTTGTGGAGAAGCACTGCATCTGTCGTACCGACTGCATTACATGAACAGGCTTGGTGCAACCAAGTAGATCAAGCTGTTGAGTATGAAACAGCAGCGAAGTTTCTGGAACAAAACTTGCTTGTTGCCTTATAGGTCGAGCTTTCAAGCGCCTAAACTCAGCCTCAGAAACTGGCATCATCAACCTTCAGTCTCCTGTTTATTCATCTAAGTGGGCGAGATGGCCCAAGTGGTTAGAGCGCGAATTTACTGACCGGAGGGTCCGTGGTTCGAATCCGACCTCCGCCACTCGCTTCCCCTGTCTAGGCTTGGGCAACCTGGCAGTATCCCAGCCCTCGTGCTTCCTTCGGGGAGCATGGCAGCTAGGCACCGGAAGGGTGCTACAGCTGAACGCTTTCTTTCATCTAAGTGGAACTGGGGGCAAGATGCCTCAGTGGTTAGAGCGCGAATTCACTGACCGGAAAGTCCGTGGTTCGAGATCGACTTCTGACTCTCGACTTCCCCTGTCTAGGCTTGAGCAATCTGGCAGTATCCCAGTCCTCGTGCTTCCTACTGTTGACATGGTAGTTAAGCATTGAAAGCGTGTTGCAGCTGAGCGAAATTAAACTGTGGCATCTGGACCCCTTTCCATGGATGATTACGCGTAATTCAGCCCCGTCTCAATTCGCCATTCCATTAATTTGACATTTAACGGTGAACATAAAGCCTCGTAAATTCGCCACTCAGTTAATTTGTGGACATTTTGTGAATTGCATTGGTCTTTGTCATGTAAGTTAAGCTACGTAGATCAGTTCGTTAAGCGCCGAATCCAAGTATCCAGAAAAATGACCTGATTTGCGATATCGCATAACGTGCTACTTTTCATTTTACGTGTCATCACATGACTAGATGAAAGGACACCGTACTGCTGCCCACTTTAAACGGCAATTGGATGGACGTCTCATAATGACTACTGCTGGTTGACTGTAGCTGCGTGATTACATGCCGGCACGAATCATGCCAAATTTGGACAGCGATTTGTACATGGTATTTACTGTCGTCCTGACGTTATATTGGCATGAACCTGAAGAATATTCACCGCAAGGGGTAACAGCGCCACTTACAATTCCATCTAAATAAAACCGTCAGCGCTGAAAAAACCGGAAGCTGATGGTTGGACAAACAATGGTAACCAGGAAGTTCATATTTTGCGGAGAAATCTGAATAATTGGATACACGAAAACGGAAGTGTTTTTTCAGTTTTAGAGGCTGCAATATTTGCGTTGCAGAGAGAACCGATTCACACCTGAATCAGCGACCAGTTACCGAGTTCCCAGTTCTGCGTACTAGTGTGATGCGATAAGTCCTTACAGTCAAGACATCAGTGTTGATACTTGCAGCTGAATTTTCAATCCCTCGTGGTAATCGGTGTTATGGTGATTGTGCGGTTTTGGTTATTTTCTTATGTCAAACCACAGTCTCACACGTATAAATGTCGATGGTAGTTCATCTCCTGACTGTCACTTATCGTTTACCGGTTAAAGCACTGTGAACCACAGGCTAAAATGTTGTCCCAAACCCCACAGTGCAGCGTCCTACAAGCTGCCTTCCCCGAGGACATACATCGTCTACGGAAGGAGACAACCACAGCTGCATACTATGCCGAAACCCTGTTCATGACACTTCCGAGTAAGCATAAAACCGTTGGGTTCAAGATCAGTCGCTTCCTGGTCCGGGAGACTGCATCTCGTTGGACTCAATGCATAGTTCGGCCAATTCGATCGAGGTCTTTTTGCAGACAGTGGTGTTATAGAACCGGGAGGTTTAAGGAAACTGGAGGAGGACACAGTCGAGAATGTATACAAACTATTTCGGTCAATCCGTACAACCAGACCCTGAAGACCAATTTTGGTGAGTTAGTCAAGCATCACGTTGGAAGTATGTTGTAATAAAATCCATGGATTAGGCCGAGGGTCGGAATATGTCCAACAGTTTAATTGGTCCTATAGACCTGAATTTGAAGAGTCGATTCGCTATAGTCTTGAAACACCACAGGACCGTCGACCCAAATGAGAGTGCACTGGCACTGGTCAAAGGTGACAACACTGTGCGTCATTCTGAACTTGTCCCATGTCAAAAGCACGATCAATGCACCCCTTGCCATACTTGCCGCATTGGGTTGCATCGATCTTAATTGCGACTAGTTACTGGAATCCAGTCCAGTAACGTGCTTTCAGCCCTGGGGCTGAGTGGAAATCCCACAATACAGGTACCACGATCAACTGCATGAGAATCAACAGTTTCTCATTGTCACACGACTCAAAGGAAGCACAAAGGTTGAGATATCGCCCAATTATATGCGGGAGCAGTCGAGATATAGTCTGGATCCGAACCACGGACTTTTTGGATCACGACTACTAGGAGTTGTTCTTCTTTGACTTCCTGGGGATAATTAAGCCTTGTGGAACGAAACTCAGTAGGATCATTACAGTATTCAAACCCGACCACTACAAGATGACGGCTTTTATTCTGGAATCAGATCAGCTTCACTCCAGCCATAACAAGACTCTCGGCAGCTCGTCCTTCGTCGTGACCTGGGAAGCTGAGTAGAGAGCAGCAAACGGGATTTTAGTCTGGTAGGGATCAAACTGACTCCTTTACATTCCCTTAGTCGCTAGAGCAACGCCGCGCACCAAAGATTCACACTTTTAATTCTCTTTGATTTGCAGGGGGCGTTCGACTCACCCCTCTGATCTGTTTCCTTTGACGCACCTGCGCAACCGGGAAGTTTGCAATACGCTACGTTGTTTGTATCTTGACTTGCGGGCGGGTTAGGGCATGCGGCGGACTCCCCAAAGTTTTTTATACAAAAAATGGGGCCCGACAAGGAGTCCTACTATGTATTCATATTCAGCTTCGCAGTCGACGAATGGTACCAACGCTATATCTGGTTGGTGTTCAAAGAATCGCTAACGAAAACCTTGTCGATCTGGAATATGCACACGACATGGAACGTGTCCTTGGGTTAACTGACCAGTCATTCAACTCTTCAACACTCGTGTAAGACCATGCCTCTGGGCATGCAGCCACTGAGCACGCTTTACTCGGTGTTGTGGAGCGTCCTCGGGGGTCATATATTCCTGATTTAATGTGATTGGGACCAACGCACAAATCCCCAAAGTTCGGGTCGCGTTCAGGAACAACGGCTAGGCTCCGTACCCCAGTGGTGTAGAAAAATTACGGCACACAAGCAGGGACGCAGCGTCATTTTACGAGACGAATCATACTGAAATCAGGGGGCTGAGGATTGTTCGACGGCCAGATGAAAGAAAGCGTTCAGCTGTAGGACCCTTCCGTTGCCCAGCTGCCATGCCACGCGAAGGAAGCACAAGGGCTGAGATACTGCCAGGTTGCCCAAGCCTAGACAGGGGAAGTCGAGAGGCGGAGGTAGGATTCGAACCACGGACCTTCCGGTCAGTAAATTCGCGCTCTAACCACTTAGGCCATCTCTCCCCAGATGGGGCAAATATCTACGGAAAATTACGCCCAGAGGGACGTTAGTTTAGCTCTTGTCCGAAACAGCCAAGCGAGAGCACCTCAAATTTATGCAGCTATTTTCTTGGGAGAAAAAGTGGATGCAACATCATTTCGTCCATTCATGAAAATTGGTCTATTAACCACCAACTTGCAACTCTATGGCCGTAAGTAACCTGTTTCAGGTGCTTGCATGTATCTCATTCCCTTGCAATATTGCGCCCGATTTGTCTTCTGCTTATAGAGCTAAAATTCACTTGAAATGAACCAAGTTTCTCTGTCCATATCAACTCTCATTTTTCCGTTTATTGACGCCACGTAGTTTTGGCTCCAAACCATGCAGTTCGCGCGTCTTTTTATCCGACATGGTGGCTTTGACCACTGTCCTACACTACAGTTATGCTTTTGAATTTCTGGTCTAGCCAGCCGATGAAGAGGACACATTGAATACTCACCTCAGTTGGTCAATTATCAGCAGGGACAGATAGAAACAAAATCACCTCAAAAATTCCACTGCACCGCCGGAACTCACTTCTCGCAAAATGGCATTACCGTCATTAGTCATTACTATGCCTCCCATAGGATCCATTAGCATCTTCAACATGGCGCGCGGACCCAGGCACGTGCGTATCACATCCGCCACGGTTTTCCCAGCCTCAATGTTGGCTAATTGAACGGACTTCCCCTTCTCACCACGTGCATTGCGATCTGTTCAGGTAAATTGACAAAAGAAGCATGAAACTCACTCAAAACTAGGACAGGCGCACCGCCCACCATGCTTGACCGATGAGGTTTTGAACTGCGCTCCGAATCTCTGAGGGAGAATTAGCTGGGAATAAGCGTGACCAAACGAAACTCTGTTTTCGACAACTTACCTGACATCTCATGTAGCATCTCCCAGGAAGATTCTGCATTGTCGCACGTCACCACACCCTACTGTGAACTTTCCCTCCGCCATAGCGATCTTGGATCTAGGCCGCCGTGACAGTCCAGTGTGGCAAAAATAGCTACAGACTTTATCTTTCATGGATTCACACAGGTTCACGGATCGATACAGAGGATCGAGGCTTTCGCTCAAGTTTTGGGGGTCGGTATTTCTCTTGTCGTTCACCTGAACATTACATGTGTAAAAAGGATGTAGCAGTGCTCCTTATGTTCTCAGTGCGAGGACTCCCACAAAGTGCCTAATAGTGCTTTGAGCAGGGTTCTAGAAGGAGCGTGGACAATCATCGGAGGAAGATTATTCCAGGCAGCTGCTGCCCGAAATGGGAAAAGATTTTACCTAATAAATGTGTGTACACTGAGCTTGAAAATCTTATCATGTCCCCACCGTGTGTTTGCTGGGTCAACGGTGAAAAAAACTTTTTGCAAAGCTTCGCTCGGACAGGGCATAAGTAAGAATTAGGTCCCCTCAGAGGTGATGATACTCCAGGGGAAAGAGGTCGAACACCACGAGACGCGTTTCGTAGTCTACGGTTTTGAGGCCGGTAACCATCTTCGTAGCGACTCGCTGGACACGATCGATGGGGTGACGCCTTTCATGTGTCTTGATTAGACAACTGGTTGGCGTATTCAAGGAGCGGCCTGATGTAAGCCCAATACAGTATTTGTAAATGCATGCGAGTGATGCTGAAGAAAGAGGGCCGATTCATCCGTAGAATAGCAAATGCCTTTTGGGCAGATTCCTCTTGGTGCAATGAGAAGGACAAGTTTGAGGGGAGCCAGATACCCAATCCTATCCCAAGGATATTTTCTGGTCCTTTCCTGCCCTGCATGATAAAGGCATTGGCTGAGTCCTTTCCAAGTGACGTATGCACGCACTCTTCGTCATTCAGAGGAAGGTGCCAGTCTAATGACCCCTGCTTTGCAGCGTCTGCATCCATTTGGGGGGCACTGGCATTTGAACTCCAGGATTTTGAGTCGTCTACAAAAGTAGACCTGGACTTGCAAGAATTGTTGGAAGGTCGTTGACTAGGTCAGAAGTAGCACCGGTCCGAAATTGGAGCCTTGAGGAATTCCTACATTGCGCTTATTCGAGGAACTATAGGCAAGTGCGCCCATGCGTTCGAGTAAGTCGCGTCCCACGTCTAACTGTTCGGTAGTTTCAAGTATAAAAAACGGAAGGGAGTTTAACATCCTCAAAAGCCTATGATTAGAATAATGAGTGCCGAAATTCTGCTGAATGTGGTTCAAGCGGACGTCATGGGACAGTCGTCTAGGAAACTGTGCGTAATTCTACTGCGAGCCTCATGATTGCTGTGTCAACACCACACAAAGGTTCTAAAGAAGGACTGTAAAATCCAGTCGTTTTGTGTTTAAGAACATTCCGAAAAGAGGGACAGGATATGGTCACTCTGAAAGGGTCTAGTCCGAGGGGACAGAAGGAGGGTGCAACTAGGGCTGCTGAGGACTTGAACTGTGTTTTCCAAATAGCAAGTCGATCCTTCAGCGGATCGTATCTTTTCTTATGAGACCCTGGCCCAGAAGAGATTAAAAGGCACAAAAGTGCAGCTTTAGGACATCTTGAGGGGCTAACTCAGGTTACCAAGTGGTTCAACGGGTTCCGAGAATCCAGCCTTTCTGATTTCATGGTGACGAAAAGCGTAAGAACTTTCAGTAAAAAATGGGTGAACTAATGCTTCTTGCAAAATAGGACTTTCCAGACACACACGTCTTCAAGGAGGTCCAAACTATTGGATTTTCGTACGGGTCGAAAAATTGTTCGGAGGACAAAACTGCCGCGAAAGCGTGTGGGTGTTTTCATTTGTTTGAGTTGGAACGCAGAGAATGTAGATGGAAAATAAAAATAGCTTATCTTTCGAATCCAACAACAAGGATAAGCAGTCCTATTGGCTTCGATAGATGGGAACTCGAGCTTCGGAGGCAGGTCAAGGCTAGAACAAAACCCAAGATTGCATAATGGTCAAGGTGCACGACGCATATTGGATTTCAGTGTTTCTACTATTGGTTGGAACACTGGTTGCGATCGAAATCGTCTAGGTTTGACGATTGTGCGGTACTAGAAGCGGTGAAAACACGCAACCTTATTCGAGGCCCACTCTGCTTCGGGACACACGGGTATGACCTGTGTGAGCAGTCCTGGTGCGCAGGTAGATGGATCTGCCGAGGTCCCAGTACACGGTTTTGCTGGCTCCGCAGGACTTTTTAGATCGTGCGTGTTATCTTGTCCCTCTGAGTGTAGCCTCAGGTCTAACAAATGCAACAGTAACACCAACAGCTGCAGTGATACACTATTTTGGTAGGTCTGCGCATAACCAGATTCATAGCAAAAAGATTCTTAATGCTCTGGATCTGATCGTTACGATCATCGTGTGGAAGTGCCGGATTCCTCCTTCCTCAAGACAGCAAATATGTAGTGATCAAAATATCCTCTGTTTTGGCTTTAATTAGTCATATCTTGCGAAAGTGCGCTCAGGCACATGCGCAAGTCGACTTGATCTTCGCCCCAAGGTACACTTTACAGTTTATTGAGCACGCTGTGTATGGTGTATACCATATAAGACGCGTCGTCGTCTCTGGCTAACTGACACTCAAGCCCTCTTCCACCTGAGATACTGCACATCATTTTCCTTCCTTTTTGTACACAGCTTTTTCCATGTCTGAGCACTTTATTCACTGTTTCTGGCCGTGGATAAGATTTGTTGAATAAGGCACCATGGAAACATTCCTCTTCATCTTCAAACGTTTGGTTTTACTAACCAGCACTCGCCCCTCCATCTAATTTTGGTTGGCTAAATTTGATTACCTGGTGAAATCGTGCACTTCCGGGTTTCTGAACGTTATCTTCTCTGTAGTCCTGTTGTAAACATGCCCAATTACCAAATGCAGGCACGTTTTTGCAGCCTTTCTGGAAACTGAGCGGTGTTCTGTTCTGTTATACAAGATGACTACGTCCTGATTAGTTTGGGATGATAATTGCTGCGAGCTCAGTGGGCCACCGCAGCTCCAGATAAATTGATTTCATGTCTGAGGGAGCTTGCAAGGCGAAAAATAAAATTCCATCGCTGTTTGACGTTTTCTCCGCACAGTAAACGAAACTACAATGAAACATTAACGTGCCTTGAGGGCCAGTAGAAGCGTGACCAGTATCTGATTGATTTTTCAATTACAAACACACCCGTCGATAGAGATTCTATTTCAATGATCAACTAAACTTACCAAGCATAGGAGAAATCTAATCAATTTTTCAAAAACACAGCGGAACCGCCAATAATGACCCACTGGAATTTTCTGTTGGTTGTCAGGTACAAGAGGCATAGATAATTGCGGTGCTGAAAACGGCGGGTAAAGTTGTATCTACAACAGCTGAATATTAGGTCCTGGATCAAGTTAACTAAAAAGGCAGCAGGGAAGTAACAGTTCCAGAAAAGCATTTAGCAAGAAGGAAGAAAAGAGGGCTTTTTTCGTCAGCTGGGGACGGAACTCTTGTTTGACCGGGAATAGTGTACGTTAGTTAAGAGTGAGTCCTTAAGAGGCATTTTGGTGATTGACGATTGTTCAACTCGTGGTCAGCGGTTAAAGTGACAAATATTATTAAGTCTCGCTTACCCTATACATTGGCAGCCATTCCTCCTTTGTCGCATCAATTGAGCCATAATTAACCAAACCAGTGGTAGCAATTGGATGCCTACAGATTGTTGCTGCTGTGGTGTTAAAACCGTATCCTTCGCAGGACTTCACTTGTTTGCATGATTTTGAAAATCCATGGCGGACAAGGCGTACAAGTACGATTACATAGAGCCCCACTAGATCGTCAAGGGGTTTTGCAAATGTTTCAACCTTTAAAGCCCAATTAAATTCTTGATTAATGAATCGTCAGGATTCAGTAAACGCACGAATCATGTTGTGAAATTCAAACAATTCAAGTGAGTCCCCCTGGAGATCAAAGTTCAATGACTGAAAATCCACGTAACCCTTGATGAGACGGCCAAAATATAAGTAGCGCCACTGTAAACACCTAACTGTCTAAAAATGTACATTCGGACCGAACGCTTTTGATTTGTGCACTTATCATTTAAGCTGCAAAGTGCGTGTTACTGTACTAGCCTACATATCCTTTTTGTAGATTCCAAATCCCCCAAACAATCTCCCCTGAGGTTGTCTGCGCTTTTTGGTAACTCCCGCAAGTGAGTGTTTCCGCCCAGTAATGTTGCTAGTAGTGTGGCGAGGCACGAAAAACAGTGAGCTAATATTCGGAAATTTCGCCCTTGTTTTTTGAAGGTGTAAATCCATGTTTCCGTCTGGCCAAAAAAGCTGTCTGAGGACTGTCGACGTTAATTACCACAAAAAACGTGAGCCAGCCTACGAACCTTGCTTGGTATTCATGATGCGCATGGCGCCTACCCATTATCAGTTCAGATCTATAATAATATTACTGTTTATTCCCAGGTGGCGTGATTATGACGGTACAGTAAAATTGCGCGACTGATAATAGTCGTGGGTTCTCAAGAGTGCGCGGAAGCGGGATAGCCACAAAATTGAGCACTATTCGATGTAGGTGAGGTTATGCCTAAAATGGCGTGATTTAAACGCGCTGGAAATCGAAGCGGCTATTGAGGCTTTCCCATCTTCCAGGGAACGCGTCAAATTTGAGCGGGAGTAAACCGTTACATTTTGAAGGTGGTGGACAAGAGCAGAGTTGGGAGGCAAAATCAATTGTTCCTGCCCGGCGCATGATAAGAAAACTTGAATTTACGGAAAGTAATGAAAAAGAACAACGAATCTAGATAACCAGAAGCAGCTAATTTGGGCTAAAATTGGGAAAGACTGCTCGGGCAGCGTGGCCTCGCACAACTGCGTTTATGGCCAGGATCACAAAACGCGCAAGTAGGGATGACGAAATTATTCTCCTTTCGGACCTGTGAACCATATGTAGAGCAAAACTGCTTTGCCCCTTAGAGCCGCCGTTAAAGAGGAGTAAAGAATAAACGTTATTCAAAAGAGTGCATGAAAAATGCAAGCACTGTAAAGAAAATCATTGACCGTGTGGTGTAAAAAGAAAATACATTTTATATTCAAATCTTACGGGAAGTTCAGCTAATCAGAACCTAATTTCCCTAATTAGGGTATGTACTCTGAGCTTGAAAATCTTCCTCCGCTTTGTATTGGCTGGATCTTTGGTGAAAAAACTGTTGGACACACTTTGTTTAAACAGGATAAAAGCAACACTGGGTTTTCTCGGCGTCGACGATACTCCAGGGGAACGAGACAAACACCGCGAAATGTGCCTCATAGTCCACGAATTCAAGGCCGGAAAACATTTTCATGCAGCTCTTTGGACACGCTCAGGGAGGATCACATTTTTCTTGCGTCTGGTGTAGACAAATTGGCTGGCATATTCAGGGAGCGGTCTGACTTCAGTCCCATAGAGTATTTGGAAGTCAGTGCAGGTAATACGGGTGGAGAAGCAGTGAATCATCCACAGAAAGGCGAGTGCCTTTTGGGCCAATTTCTCATGGTGCAGTGAAAAGGACATGTTCGAAGAGGGTCAAATAGCCAAATGCATTTTAGTATCCACCCTTGTGATATCCTCCGGTCCATTTCTACCGTGCATGACAAAAGCTTTCGCTGAGTCTCCTTCGAATTACATTTGGACGCACTTCTCCTCATTGAGAGAAAAGTGACAGTCCAACGACCGCTGCTTTGCAGTGAATACATCCACTTGGAGTTCACTGGCATCTAAATTTCAGGATTTCAAGTCGTCTGCAAAAAGTAGACATGGACCCAAATGCACGTCTGGAAGGTCATTGACGCAGATCAAAAACAAAATTAGCCACAAAACAGAGCCTCCAGGAAGTTCACTGTAGACCGGAGCCGCTGAGGAGTACGTCAAGCCCGCTTCCACTCGGAATGTTCTGTCCGATGGAAACGCCTTAACCTCCTGTAAATGTTTTTCTTGAATCCCGTTAGAGTCGAGTTTGTAGAGCAGTGGGACGTATGGGACTCGATCTAACGCTTTTCCGAAGTCGAGAAATATTGCAACAAATAGACACTCTCGGCAACGGATCTGCGCTTAAGAGAATAGATGCAGATGCGGTCCCAGAAAGTGAACCTTCTGCACCAGCGATAAGTAAGATGGTAAGTAATACCCAGGAGTACTTGGACGTAGGCTGGGTCATGTGTGGGTTAACGCTGGAGGGTCGAAGCTCGTAAGCGTGCACGCTAAGACTAAGTAATTAGTTAGTGTGAGTGAAACTTATGAGGGCTTGGGGCGTTTTTAAAAGCGTTTAGTGTGAGCTATGGCACAGAAAGACGCTTGAGCTTCTCAACAAAAATTTGATATTCGAGTGTGTTTTAAAAGCCTACATAAGAAGGTGTAGTTAGAAAATGGGTTGGGAGCTTGTTCCACAGCTAGGGTTACGGGGAAAGGTAAACGTTTTGTCTGAAGACAGTTGGTCAGATCGACAATGAGAGTAAAACTCCAGGGTTACCTCAGTCAACAAGTTCCCTCCAAGTTGCGAAGTAAACCTGTTAATATTATAGACCTGGGGGCGGCAATCGGCTAGGTAAGCCCATTCAATGATCAGGCGATGCAGAAGGTCTAGTTTGGGCCGAATGAGCATAAGCCATAAAGGATACAGCCGAGGTGACAAACAGTGGAGACGGAATGGCGGTGCAGATGACGCCGAGAACTAGAGTTTAGTGGATATTAGTAGTAGTAAAATTCAGCCGCAACTTCTCCACAAAAGTCCTACACACCTCTGAATACTGTGAGGCCAATAAAGGGCTAGATTTCAGAATAGGGTTTACAAAATGCCCAAGGATGTCAGGTTACCGCAGTTCAGAGCGGAATGATCGGAAAACGAAGGCACAGATCTTGTGGGCTTTAGCCACTTAATAACATGCATGTTGGGAAAACCTTAACGCGCTGGAAAACTTGAGACTTAGGTCCTTCACTTTGGGAAGAAAAGGAATCAAGTGTCCATTAAGGAGGAATCCGGAACGGTGAGAAAAGACAAGAGTTAGAGGACCAGATGGACCAAGAACACAGATCAGACTTAATGTTATCTAGAGTAAAAATTGCCACTGGCCCTAAATATATAATCCATCTTTATGAGGATGGCCGTCCAATTTCGTTAATCTGGGTTCTTTCAGTTAAGCGCAGAACAATACAACAGAGAAGCAGACCACATATCTCCGTAGATCGTAATTTATTGAGGGGTGCACCGTGAGGGATTTGGTGAAACGTCCTTTAAATATCAAGGCAGATAAAAGTGATGCACAGCCTGGTATCGCAAGCAAATGAAGTATGATTAGAGAAAACTATCTGGCATTTGCTAACTGACCTCCGAGCCGAAGACCCAAATAATTTGTGTTAAGTGCTGGGGCTTTGATAAGGCGCTCTAGGAAATAGGAGAGGAAACAAGGAAATTGGATGCCCCTAAAGCTAGCTGGAGCAGTCCGTGCACCCGAGTTATATTGTGGAACAATGGCAGAGTACTTCTGCTAACTTGGGACACTGTCAATGATGAGGGAGGTATCGAAGAGACTAGAGGTGGAAGTTGGAATGTCCAGGCCACCAGATTTCAGGAGATGATACCACCGGTGCCTACAAGCTGGAGTCTCTAAGACTGTTGGATGAGGAAGCCAAGTCAAATGAAGTAACTGAATGTGGTTACCCCCTCCCGTTTTAACACCTTCTTCATCTTCGAAGGATGCATCCCTTATGGAACAATGAATTACCGTCCGATCGACCTATTTCGGACACAAGTAAAACTAATAAAAAGTCAGCGGAATATTTATTATCTCGAAGTAGCTCATCTTTCAAGCGTACAAGGCTTTTATCTGATCCTGTTTCCTAAGTCAGTAGCTAGAATCTGTGTGTTAGCTGGTTTCTTACAGTCATGGTCTTGAGCCAACCAGTGCCTTGTTCAGTCTGTTGAAGCAAAGGGATCAGTGGACCGTAACCGTTCGACCTAAGCATGGGCTATTTGGCAATTCCGGGGACAATGTGCGAGCATGAGGCGTACAACCGAAAATAGCTCAATGATGATTTTAGGCAGCAACTCGAAGTCCATCAAGTAGGTCGTTCAAGGCTTCCGTCCCAGATCATCCCTCCATTTACATGTCGGAGGTTCGTTTGTCCTACTTTATCCTCTAGCGGAACCTTACAAGACCTGATGTTGGATCCAGCCTTAATTGCATCCCCTCTGTCCCACTCCCCAATGTTGCCACGGGGTCCCACAGTATGCTGATAGTCCGAAGGAAAGATCCGGTGGGCTGTCCAGACTCAAGCTTAGCGTTAGGAAATAAAATATCGGAGTAACCCTGACATACGTCCTTATTGATGCCGTCATCTTCACCATTACAGTCAAACTACTCGACGTATTACGAAATATGGGCGAGATTATCTTCACGTTGTTATTCACGTTCATTGACAGCATCTGACGACACCGCGGCATCACGTAATTTTTCTGGGCGAAATGCAGCGAGCAGGCTGATAAGCTTTGGTAGAAACTCACAAGGATACCAACCACATGCAATTATCCCTTTACTGCACAACTACCGCATTTGAACGCCGTCCATTTGAAATATCGTGTGCTTCTCTGGTGTTTCCTATATCCTTTTCACAAAATTCAGCCTCCCTAAATTCTTTCTTTATCCTTTCTAATAACAGTTATTTCTTAGACTGCGGTTGTGTATTCTTCGTCGCCAGACTACAAAAGGATTTTTGTATCTCATGTATCATTCTGGAATGAGCGGCCCCAAATTGTTTATCCCTCATCACATTCAACCATCGAAACTAACTAGTCAGAACAAAATATATTTCTGAATTCCAGTGTTGGTTTCGAGCCCTTCAGCAGGTTCATTTTCTGTGCACAATTTTACGTCCAGTCCTCTGGTCGCTCATGGCGCCTTCTATTTACTTACAGTCTTACGGTAGTCTTTCTTGAGTTTTGAGAACAACCAGTTCGTCTGTGTATACAGAACAACATTTATTTACCCGGTTGTGCCATCATCTTGCCTTATGCTAATCTCCAAGATATGGCTTTCAAGGATCGTCATGTTTTCGGATACAAGGTAGGAGCCCAAATGTTGACAATTTTTGCAATTCTGCGAAACCAGGTCCAGCCGGTCTTTTGGAAATTTCCACAAAATATTTTAACATTTTTGGACGTACGCGGCCAGCAACCCCTCATAGTTCGCCTGGTGTTCTCGAAATCAGGCTTCGTTTTTCTCCTATCTTACACAACCACTGAGGATCCTTTCGATTTCCGGCTACGGCCGATTCGGATGCCTTTTTTGGCTGTTATTCACTCTATCGGATCTGTACTTTACACCAGAATGGATCCTCATCCGGACCAGAAAATACCTGCGACATTACATTACCTTTGCTCTACATCAGCGGATTTCCTGAACCAACCCCCCAAAAATCCCGCTGTCCACAGGATTGCACGCCCCAGCCCCCTCAAACATAGCGGATTTCCTGAACCAACCCCCCAAAAATCCCGCTGTCCACAGGATTGCACGCCCCAGCCCAAATACCTCAAACATGACGTCCGTCACGGTGTTATCCAGAAACCGAAGTATATCACTGCACTAATGGCATGGCATTGTCGTACCTAGCTTTATAGCATACCCACAACTATTCACCTCATACCTTCGGCGATTCTCCCGCCCACTCGGGCCCTCTAACTGCGAACAAACTCTTCACCTGGCTCCAGCCGCCTCTGGCCATCGTTCATTCCAAAACCCTGAATCTTTTGTATCGGATGTAAATATCTCTTTGACCTTCATTCTATGCTTCTCATAAAGTCAGTCATTTTCCGTGTAGTTTGCGCTCCACCTTGTGCGTTAGCACCAAAATACCCCAAGGAACTTTTGCTCCAGGACCCATGCCAGCAATGGCACTAGTGAAATTCTACGGTTTTAATGTACGTCATGGCTATGCGATTCTCATCACTGCTTATCTGTGCGACTGATTCCTCCACTTCATCTTCCCCACTTTTGCTTTTTATGACCCTGGCCATAAGTCACACAGCCCAGGGCCGAATACGTCTCATGGGTGGTTCTTGCTTCCTGTTCACATTAACCGGCCAGTTCGTGACAATCCAGCTACTGCACCAGATTCGTCGTACTGGTTCATCATTTTTCGCAATTTGAAGTCCCCTCATTGTGTCAAGAAGGGTGCCTCCTTGTTACCCTCTCTGGTTTCGTTTTTGCACACCATTTCTATGACTTATCGATCTGACCTTGTCTCAGCGTGATATGACTCCCCGAAAGTAAGGTGATCTCGTGACAACTGTTTCTCCTTTCACTGGCCCGTTTAGACGTGGTCAAGTCTACATCGGATATTGCCCACCATTTATGACATTGTCTTTTTTGGCGCATTCCCAGCGAATCCCCCAGTCGTGGTCTATTCCGACTGTAAGCGTATGAGCATGTCCGACGGTTTTACACCCACTGGTGGGGAATAAACATTAATACTATTAGTTATTACAGCTGCTTCATCGGAGGCCCGGCCCGAGCACGGATTACAGCCGCGACGGTGGACAAACAGGTTCCGTAAGCCAGTGAGGCCACTGCAAGCGAACCCTCGGCCTCGGAACTACGTCAAAAATCTTCAAGGAGGAGTTGTTAGGCGGAATCCCACATGGATATGCTTTCCTGCTCATACTCAGGTGCTGCCACGACCGAGAAGCCTATCCCACGCGAGATTAGCCGAAAATTCGGACAGATTGCCGGTCCGGCATCAATCCGGTATCCGATTGGTCGAAAGTCTGGACCCAACAGACAATCATGACGAAGTATTGGCCGAATGCCGGTTGCCAATGCCGCATCTTGAGCGCGTCAGGATTTCCAGAAGGCTCTTGCCGCTTATGCTGTATATACGAAGCGCTTTACAAGCGTCCCTGACTTTGTTTGAGCGTTAACATACCTTGTGTACCTTTGGTGGTGTTTTTGATGCGAACGCTAGCTTGGGATGCTCAGACCGAGAACTAAGTTCCTTAGGCGCTTTACAAGCGTCCCTGACTTTGTTTGAGCGTTAACATACCTTGTGTACCTTTGGTGGTGTTTTTGATGCGAACGCTAGCTTGGGATGCTCAGACCGAGAACTAATACAGTTCCTTAGACTCTACAACTGAGCTTTTGACAGATATGTGCGCGCCGCCATACCCACCACCCTCTGCCGTATATTTCGTGGCATCATCAAGTTTTGTGACGATATCTAATGGGGATTTCCTCGAAGTCAAACACGGTCGTGCGTCGGCAACACAGCCTCCTTCTAAATTTTGTCATGCTTCACCCATGTGCTCGCTGCGACCCCTGTCAGTTCACTTCGCGCGGTGGTTGTGCTGGTTCAGATCCGTACTGATGAGGTTTGGTAATTCTCCGAAGATCGCGGATGGACGCGCTTCATACTGACCTTTTAGAATCTAAAGGTAAGCGGATGTATTCGCCCTGTGGCGTCATCGGAATGGGCGTATGTGCCCCAGAAAGAGCAAAAGCTTTGCATCATGGCTGGGCATCTGTGATTATGAACTCTTGATCCACGTGGATCGCCGATTTAAATGTGAGAGCTTTTGTGTTGAAAATTCGTGCTGACCAGAAACAGTGCACAACTGGAGTAGTATTTCTGTCTTGACTGTGACGTGAGCGTCGACGAGCAACTAGGCGTCAGGTGAAAAAGGCTATCCGCGTGGGTCGAGAAACTTGGTGGTTCCAGGAATCTGAGGAGATGGGTGAAGCGATAGCGTCTACGAATTCGCATCAACTATTCTGGCTGATACATGCAACAGGTTCAAGAAGACATCTTGTACACGAATGAATTACCGATAAAACGGCTAGCCCATTCCTAAAAATGGCTAAATTGCTGGGTTGGACGCTGTCAACAACACTTCAATTGGCCGCCTGTAGTTGCTCACCCGGATTCCCGACCTGCAGCGCAGCTCTGGACAATGGATTTGGAATCCCCGACGGCTTTGGAATTAAGCGCATGCCTTTCCCCATCAAACATCACTGAGTTGCTGGTCCTGACGAGTTCTCAATAGCTCTTTTTAAGCATTGCGGCGAATTCCTCAGTCAGTGCTTGTCTACCTTATTTGCCTGTCTGGGTAGAGCAGACCATCCCAACCAAATGGGTGAGTCGATAGAATTGCCCACTTAATAGAAAGACTGGCACTATAGGTTGAACTCACAGGAATTAACTTGATTCCCTTTGTTCTTCGTCTGTTTGTATCGCTTATTTTACCTCACCCTACATCGTCTTGTGTCGTCTTGCGATGCCTTAGAGTCTTGGTGTTGTTTCACTTCAAGGATGCCTTCAATTCTGTTGACCGATTCGTTCTTTTCAACACGTTTGGACAATAGGGTATGCCCCGGAAGTTCGCGATTGCCATGCACTGCATGTACTTCCATACTTATGGGAGCATAAAAGTGTATGGATATGGGGAAAATGGCTCAGTGGTTAGAGTGAGAATTTACTGACCGCAAATTTCGTGGTTCCAACCCAATCTCTGCGTGTCGACTTCCCCTATCTAGGCTTGGGCGACCCGACAGCATCCCAGCTGTCGTTCTCCTTTCGGGTGGTAGGTCTTTTAGGCTCCGAGAGGGTGTTGCAGCGTTCGACAAGGACGCCCACTCTAGCCGTTTTTTGCTTTTGTCATTGGTGAAATGACGGGACGAATTCTGGAAGGTCATCATCATCATCATCATCATCATCAATGACAGCAACATCAGTGTTGGCACTGATGCTTCACTGCCGTACAACCATAAAGTTCGTTTAGTTATATATATATATATANAAATAGCCCCGATTTGTTTGGGTCTATTTATTGTTAACTGACTTGGTCGTCTGATCATTTGTCCCAGTGACGGAATGTTACCTTGAAATGGATCTAACGACCATTTACCAGACTTCACTGAATATCCGCTTCCCATTTCGTTTCCTTCTTTCCATCAAGTATCTTCTAAGTTCTCCCTCACAAATAAGCAAAATAATCACTCTCAAGTAACATCTTGGTGCACACTTGTCGGCTTGTTCCATCGGACCTCACTTTGTACAGCCAGTATTATTCTGGAGGCAGGCGTTATACCGCGAGTTTGAACAGATCCGTCCAAATGTCGGATAAATTTAGCGATCCAGCACGATTTGATTTTCGTCCGTGCGATTTTACTTGTTCTGCGGTCTAGTCCCGTAGCACACAACCCAGGCCTGCGTTGTAAATTGTTCACTCCAAGCTACTCTGTGCTCTCGATAAAGTATTGATCCTACTCGCCTGGATTTTTAGATGTTATCCGCCATACCTATGTGATGAACATATTAACGGGAATTTTGTTCCCTTTTTTAAAGTACTCAGCCCAATTATCGAGTTGGATAGTATCAGCACCCCTAATTGAGCAGATAACTAATGAGTGCATACATGTGGCCTTCTTAATTGGCGGAAAAACCAGCGACTGCTTCTCACTAGAAAACAATTCCGACAGGTAAGAAATTAGTGCATCAAAATTTCTTTGCTGTTTCAGTTACTCATGAAAATATATTGAAAGGAGATAAAAGAAACGCGAATCAGTGTGGTAGTCACAGGAATTCTTTCAGCTGACATTCCAGATGATACAATATTCGAAACGACAACGCGCCGTCTCGTCAGGGAATAGTATGCCTAATGTAGGGAGACAGGTTTATGACAATATATAGAAAGAAGAGAAAAGAAACGTGACTCATTGTGGTGAACACCTACGGAATTTCTCGCCAGCGGTCCTCTCCTTATTGCTCAACTGATATTTCTGTTGGCACAATATTCAAAACAACAACGCGTTGACTCGTCGGAACATACTATCTCCAATGTTACTGAAAATTCCTCAACAGACCACGACCTGTCCCGATCTTTCCAGGCTCATCAGACAGGTATAGTCTCCGAGTGTCCGTCGCTCTAACTGTATTTTTCGTTTTGCTCCAAAATTGTGTGCATTTTCAATGCAAATTCATCGCTGTGTTGTAGCCCTTTTATCCTGCGAACAAATCAGTCTTGGAGTAGTTCAAAGTCGTGTTGAACCTAGACGGCCATCTGAAAAAACTTGATGGATATTGACAGTCGCGTTTACGGGGTGACATCATCAAAAGGCAGTCTGGTTCAATTTTCTGTGGTTTTATCCACCCCGGCTTGTACATGATCTACAAACATGATCAGCAGTACGTTCTCCAAGGAGGTCCTTCCGAACTTTGGAAATTGCGCCTGGTAGGCTCCTCAGACGGAACTGGGAAGCTGCCTACATTGGAAGCCACTCAAATGAAGTTCGACTGTCCTGGGATTCTCTCATTGGAATATTAGACCGCCGGTAGCTAGTGCACCTCAGCGATGGTGCTGCATAACCCAACTACATTTCTTAGGTATACAGCGCGAGATTGGCACGAGGAAGTCTTAATTTTCGAGTCAGTCTCAGCGAAGCGAACACAGGTTAACACTTGTGTAGATGACTGGCATTCACTTTTGCTTATCATCATGCCTAAAATCTTTAAGCAAGGCATTGTTTCGCGACTAAAATGACTGAACATGTGAGGCCTTTAAAACTGTTCACTGGATAGAACAGGAGAAATTTAACAAACATTCTGGATTTTATTCCAGTTCGTTAGGAAAAATACGATGACTCAGGTGTCAATAAGTCATTAGCTTAGCAATTCAAAATAATAAAAAAAACGATAAAATGGGATGACCAGGTTCAAAATAAACAGCCGAAGTGCGGTTTCTGTAGAACGTATGAAGATGGAAGTGAACAATGAGCAAACAGTGATTGAAATCCACCGAACACTTCCCAGCATGTTGATCAAGTCACTCGTCCCCTGCTAACTTACAGTCACTTGTCTTGTAAAAGAGGCAGAATATGGCATTTTCAGGTGAGACATTGGATTCCCTTCGGCTTGTTGCAGGAAGATGTATGTGGGGAGAAAAACGTATAATGTAACAACCTTCAGATCAGGCAATGGGATTGGGTCTCCTTCCACAGAAGAAGATATGATCCTCGAAAATAATGGATGTATCGTAGAAAGAGGTCTTGAGCAGCCGAGTATGAAACGTTTAGGAGAACGAGCCTAGTGCTTCGAAATCCGCCAACATGGAGTACGGAGGCAGCGAATTTTACTGGGCAATAAGGCTCAGTGATGTACCAGCTCAAATTCTTACTTGACACCCTTGCACCTATTGTTGGAAGGAAGAAGGCAAAAGTCGCCAGAACAACTACCCAAAGCTTTCGCCTCTACCCAAATCTCCGAGTACCGGCACTATGTCCGTGCCGGTTTCAATAAGGTGATTTATATTCTCTTGAAATAGTATTATTATTAAAAAGACAACCACGGAAAATCTGTCTCCCATTGCTCTTGATTAAACACGTGAGATCCTCAGACACTTTGACTCGAGGATTGTTTGGAAGAGAGCGAGGGGGCAGTCAGTTCGATTACAGTACTTGCGTCCTGTGTCCTTGTTTCTGACAGACAACATACATCAATACAGAGGGAATCCAGCGTACGCGCAAGAGCCACCTGTTGACCTGCTTGCTTCAGTGTGCGAACATTGAAAGTGGCTAAGTAGACGGGCTTTCGGGGTTTGAAAACAGACTTCGAAGTGTTTAGGGTTGTAACTGAACTCGGACGTGCAGAAGCTGCAGCTGAGTGTGATGCAGGGCGAGCAAAACGGTCAGTCCTGGAGCTGGGACCTGCGGATAAGGTATTCAAATTTGGGCGGGGGAGGGTGGAAGACGGAAAACGTGAAAGTGTAAGAAGGGAGGCGTCAGCAGTAGCCTGTTTTCGCTTACCCGCCCTGCTGTATGCAGCAAGTAAGGCGACCCGGCTGATGGCACCACGCGACGGCCGATGTGGCATGAGAATATTGTTAGTTGTGTAGGTCATGGTTGTACGAGGGCTGGGATACTGCCAGGGCGCCCACACCTAGACAGGAGGACGATTAGGGTCCTCAACCAAAGCCTTTGGCTCAAAAGCCTAACCGCAAGGCAGCGGTGCTTGGCGGGGAAATGCAAATGCATTACCTTTTCTACGGAACAAGTCGCCATACATGTTCCAACCCCCAACCTGGAGGACCAGGAGACTGTGTTCGTCTGACCTCTAACCATTGACCAACCTGGTATGAGAGACTCTGTGAGTGTCGCGCGGACACCCCCCAGTATAGTTCAATGGGTCGCCGAGGTACACAAACCGCCACACCACGATAAGAGTCTGTCTCTTCGTGCGGAAGGTCACTAGGACCAGTTCAGATTTCCTGGGGTGAGAACTTAATCGGTACGATTCAGTTATTGAATAGTGGTCCTCCACGATAAGGTCCAGTCTCTTCGTGCGGAAGGTCACTAGGACCAGTTCAGATTTCCTGGGGTGAGAACTTAATCGGTACGATTCAGTTATTGAAGCTGTAGTGGTCCTAGGTCATACACCGGTAACGGAAACAGGCGACAGCCGTACAATGGAGACGGTAGTGTGCCAGGGCTACAGATGTCGCAGTGCAAGTATGGAAACCAACTTTCGGTTTGGAGCGAGTGGATAAGATAGCTACGTACTGAATACATTTTCCAGCCGTGACACCCGATGTGTAGCTGCTGTGCAACTCGAACACGGGGGCCAGAATACTGCCATGGTTTCCTGGCCCAAATGAATGCACTCGAAAAGCCAGGATTGGGTTGGACTCAAGCCCGTTGTTCGGTACCCTCCAGTCTTACCGGCTGATCTGATTGAAGGCGTTTGTTCTGCTATAGGAATGCTGTTGGCTCTGAATATGTGATTCATTTCAGTGTCTATAATCCCTGAGGTTTTCCCAAGGAGTTCAAGACAAGGCGATTGTGACTCTTGTACATTCCTTCCACACCGTCTGGAAAGAAACGAAAGTGCTACAATTGTATCGACGAGGTAGATTTTCAGTTTGTATCGGCGGAAATAGGGGTTTCCAGTTACATTTCTCCTATGAGGAGTGATTCTTGTGAGCGATTCTTGTGAGCAAATGACTCTACATATCTCTAAGAACAGGTTGTATATTTTTGTATTTCCATGTACAAAACATCCATTTTTTACTTTCCAGAACCGTTTGTAGAGGTTCGACCTGCCTGGTATTAGTAAAGCTGGGTGAAATCCAGCCTTCTGGACATCGGAATTTTGAAAAGCTGTGCCTCAATTAACAGCAGGTATGTGTGTGGACCGTTGCTGACAACCTACTCTAGTTCTCCTCTTTCCAGTACTACTTTCGATGCCACATAGTTACTCAGGCTAAATGCGAGATCGCCTGCTTTTGTTGCTCATTCTTGGTGTTGGCCTTATAAAGATTTGTATGTGATTTGCTCTTCAATACCGTAAACTGACATAATAACAGATGAAGAATATGACGAAGAAGAGGGAGATGAATTTGGGTCACCTGATCCTATAAAGCATAAACACAGTCGGCGCGACACCTTTTCTGTGGTGAATCAAATGCCTCTGAAAGCACTAAGAGAGGAAACCGTTGAGGCGATGCATTTCGGAGGACGCATTAAAATGTCAGAATGTAAAGACATCCCGGAAGAGTGTTCCTGCAGGTATGTTCCAACGCTGACGTTGTTCCAAGCATGCAGGCGTCTAAAATGCTTTGGAGAGGACAGCTGCCGGGAACAGTTGTCTGAGACTGTCAATGAAGTGGGATCCCATGGCGCAAACAACCACTCGAAGCCGCTTATTTGGATCAAGAACTGCCGCCAAGCCATTCTTCTTGGCGAACGACTGTGCGAATGTCGGCGTTTTTTGTATCATAGGGATGAATATGATCAAATGGAACAGGCAGCTAATGCAGCGATGGAAATGCCATCTGGTTCTGTCGAAAACTTGTCACTTTAACTCCCTTGCATTTATTCTTTTCTACTCTATGACTAGAGCATTTTAAGCGTGATATCACTTACTTTGTAGTCGATTTTCCTTCTATTAAAACTTCGAAATAATGACTGCATTTCAACTTACCTGTTTGTTCCCTTTTCTCTTGTTATTCAATATATTCTAGTCATATGCATTTTTCTCCTATGGTTTTCTTGTCTACACTGGTGTCACTGTCGCATTTTGTTTTTAGATTGCTATGGATATGATATCATTTACGCAGAAGGTGGCTCTAATCACAGGTACAAATTGCGTCATATACATACATGATTGATATATTTGGAATGTTCATGTGTAGATCTGCAGTTATTAGCTTTTGGAACCACTAATTAGCGGGAGTATTTCGGATTCCTTCGTCCTCCACTTTTCTAGTTCCTTTGACTGAACTACGTCTCATCATTCTGTTTGTCTGTTGTTTGCTCCTTTGGACTGTCTGTTTCGCGTGTGTTGTAAAAAAGCTGTAATAAGATAACAATATCGGCAGGCAGCCTGACTATCTTCCCAGCCATTGATTCTCGGTCAGAGTCTTCATTTGCAATCAGGACATTGAGAAGACAGAACTGGCGAGATGTTATTTTGCTTGTATTGTTATGTCGCTAGAGTAAAATGCGTCCATAGATATAAAGTATTGCAACATCTATGAAGATCATACCTAAAAACTAGAAAATGAGTGGTTGTTTGGGTTTGACAGACGGATGTTATGAAAAAAGGCTTTCTGCGCCATACAAACTGATTTTATCAAATTAACACCACGAATACCGGAAAATGTGCCACCAATACGTATCGAAACGGTTCTCAGTCGCAGCATTATCTTTTATGTAATAGAAAGTACACTTAGTGGAGCGAATTGCATTTGGAAGAGCAAGGTTTCTAGTTCGACACTTTTCATTGACCAGTTCTCAAACTTCTTTGGCGGTTACTCGTTCAGCTGTAGCACCCTTTCGGTGCATAGCTGCTATATGTCACCCAAGGGAAGCACGAGAGCTGGGATACTACCAGGTTGGCCAAGCCTAGATAGGGGGAGTCGAGAGGCAGAGGTTGGGTTAAAACCACTGACCTTCTGGTCATTAAATTCGCGCTGTTACTACTGAGCCATCTCTCTCCCGGCCGTTGCTCAGTCTGAACTAGCGTATCCTGGATAAAACTATCGTTTTTGATGTACTCATGGACGTTTTAACAAATGTGGCTGTTGGAACAAATCATGATTTCATGCACGATTGTTCTAAATTCGGAAAATGGTGGCAATCAATGGTGTATTTGGGGATCGCACTGTTGTAGTGTATACTGTGCCTTCGACAGACTGGCGTCACGCCGGCTCCATAGTTGTTGAAGGGCCTTCCCTATAGAAAAAGTAATATCGTTTCCAGCTGGTCCACCGGGACCTGTACAACTGCCAAAATGAAGAAATCTATCCACAACTTCGATTGGCTGGTCTGTAAGAATGGGGTTCGGGTTTGATCCCATCCACTCGCAGTTTACAATTCGCAGGCGCGAAGCGCATAACAAACGGTACGGCAGAATTATTTAGGTTATTTAAAATTAATTGCACATTTGGAGGATCTGAACCAAATAGAACAAGGTCGTTCACGATCGGAAACCCCTGGAGCATATCTACCGCAAAATTTTCAGAGGATGACGGAGTTTGCAACAGCACCCCGTCTGTCCATCTCATGTTGACATTTCTGTTCAGTCGCTGGCATACAACGTGCAAGTTATATGATTGATGGGTAATTCGAGGTATTGCTGCTCTTAGACTGGCTGCTTCCTTTTGATCTTCCTGGGATGGTTGCATATTTTTAAACGGAGTTTGATGCAGTGTAGCCTGTGAAATCTCCGCGGAACTCAAGCCCTACACGCGGTACGCTGACAGCTCTCGGTTGTAAACACTCTTTTCCTTCAGATGGGATCTTAAACTCATTCACTAGTGGTGTCCTTGCAAGGGCACAGTTTTTGCAGCTTAGGATCACCCGGTATATTACCAGTACTATGATTCCTACGATGCGGCGAAATATCGACCTATGTTGCCGTCGTCACCGTAATCGTTGAATATTTCTTCCATCTACCGATTTTGTATACTTGAGGGAGCAAGCGATCCCATACTTGTAGCGTACTACTGACTCTGTTATTGTAATCTAGATCGGGGACCGTGTCTGATTTGTGCCGGGATTCTCTCATATTCCACTTCGGTTACATGGCTAAGGGATAGATAGCTGAAATATACTGCGGCGACCAAATCACCAAGTTAATGTGGATGAAATTTCAGATTCGAAGGCTGAACAGGCGGAAAAGTAGTGACCGAGAGAGATGACATCTTATCCGCAAGTGGATTTATTATCGTCAGAACTTTACGGATACTGAGATCCACGAGATCCACAGTTTCACCCAGCATTTACTCACAGATTGCTAGCATTTGGGACTGTGATCTTACGAATGATTTTTGAACAACTGATCGAGTGTCTACTGAGTGCTTTGTGGTGAGATGGCGTCTTATATTCGATGATTTTAAGTTTCGGATGACTGACCGACAGCTTGTTGATTACTAATTCGCTGCGCGCGTCAAACTGTAGGCTGTGTTCGCCTGCACCTTGAGGAAGCTATCGATCTGCTCCATCGATGTGCTTTGTCACTATGATTGCAGTGAAGCTAATTGACAACATGGGGGTAAGAGGTCAGTGCCTTTTGGGTTGGCGTGTTTGGAATTTAGGAGCTAAAGTGGAATGAGTCTTTCATTTTTGTACAGCGGGAGGAATACAGACCCATTGATTTGGTGTTCTGTAGTGGAAGAATTTTGACCAGTGCTTTAGAATAGTGGCGTACTGCATGAATTATGAGATGTTTCTTGTTGAACATATCAAGGGTACTAAGGGTTCACGTGCTTTTATAGACCCGTCTACAGTTGCCGCTATCTCAACCGAGAACTGTCGCTCACCTTATCATATTCAATATTGGACCTATCATTCCAATTTAGTTTTTATTCCCGTCATAAACTGCACACTATTTCGACAGTCTTAACTTCTCGAAATTTCGGTTTGCTGTTGGCTCTTCGTCAAACAAGCGCCACAGGGTACATCGGCCATATGAACTGGTAGTGATTACCACGCAAAAACGATGCCATCTGTCACCTTACAGGCTGCTCGAACGCAACTCTAATGTGTGTCGTTCACGTGGAATACATGTTCACCTTGGGCCACGGCAACCATCGGAGCGAGTACGCATAGTGATGTAGGGGGTCACATAAAGGCAGCCTGTAGGAAGTAGCTAGAATTGCCCCTGTTTGAGACAGATGAATGAACTTTCAATGAAAACTCGCACATTTGAATCTACGGAACAAGCTGCAGTTTGCAATAACCATGAAAGCTACATGTAATGCAGGGAATTTTCATGTGCCTCGTTACTTCCTGAGGGAAGTAAACTGGACGCTGCTGACTCTTACCCATCTTTTCAGCACCAACAATGACATTTCGAATAGGCTTGGAAAACATGGGGCCGAAGTAGCAGTATTTGCACCAGGCAAAACGGAGTTTCGGTAATAACAGTTAACGTAAATTTTCCATCCACCGGAGGAATCGATAGCCTCAATACAAACACAGTTATCTCTGTCCTTCGGAATATCCAAGCAAATTCTGACAGTGTAACAGTGGTTGTAGTCCTAAACTTGCAACTACCGTACACAGACGCGGCAGTATTAAAAAACGTATTAAAAAAGATAGATGCTCAGCTGCCATGTCACCTGAAGAGAGCAAAAGGACCGAAATACTTCCAGGTTACCCAAGGAGCAGTCGAGATGCAGGGGCTGGGTTCGGACCATGAACTTTCTGTCAGTCAGCTCGCGTCTTAGTCACTAAGCTTTCTCCAGCCCTAATCAGTGAGCTGTCTCGTATTGTATAGAGGGTCGTTAGATAGAGTGAGTACTGTACTATGAAGTTTTGATGAATCATATCCAGCTCAACTTGAGATTCTCCACCAACAGTGTTATTTTTGTTGCAGAGCAAGTCAGTGGGAAATGAGTTGCGTAGCTAGTTTGGCTAGCTAACCGTATCAGTCTCCACCATTTTTACTGCACGCTAAACGATTAGGATGTTAGACTGACAAACGTGTTCTCGGTTGCCTTATTGATATTCGAGCAGTTTGTGAACGCATCACGGAATTATCACAGTGCGCCGATGATGTCCTTTCAGCTAGTGATGAAACATACAACAAATCCGTATGAACAGTCACCCGAACCTTATTTTCAGCTAGTGATGAAACATACAACAAATTCGTATGAACAGTCACCCGAACCTTGGATTTGTTAACCCTACTGACAATGGCACCAGCCGTGGTTAGACTGATATAATTTCCGTTGGTTGCTGCAATTGAATGCGGCTGTCTGCTCGTGAAAGTGTTAATTAGGAGGTTGGTTTAGTGTTCTCAGAGATGTTTTCCTCTATGAGTGATATCCTCAGGAATGGATGGTTCTCTCTGCCAAGTCAGGTATTCCTAAATTGTTTTCCCTATTTATCCGTCTTCTAAAATATTCATGCCTGTCAATTCATCTGTCGTGTTCTATTTATTGAAACCTCATTGGTTTATCTATTACGCACTTACCAATGAGCTACCAAAGACTTTTCCCATGCTTCTCCGGCTTGCACTTAAAAGCTGACGTTTGGACAGCTGAATCCACATTTTCACTAGATATGGTGGGAAGTGCAAATTGATCGAATAGGTAGTATGCGACAAATGACTTAGGGGCGAGATGGCTCAAGTGGATAGAGCACCAATTTACTGACCGGAAGGTCCGTGGTTTAATTCAATCTCGACTTCCCCTGTCTAGGCCTGGGCAACTTGGCAGTATTCCAACCCTTCGGGTAGCATGGCAGCTAGACACCGGAAGGGCGTTACAGCTGAGCGATGCGACAAATGTACGTTACTGTGGCACACGATCATACAATGTAAAAGTACACTACCTACTATCGTAGAACCGTATAGGTCTTGAGCGGCGATTGCACTTAACTTCATTGGCAAGGATTCGATCCCTTACTGAGTCCTATACTTTTCTTGGTCTTACGGAAGTTCCCCTGCAACCTCATGATGCCAGACAAAATGCTATTTCAGATTGCAGTTGTCGATACGTCCTAAAGCAGGTCGCACGTACGCTTCAACCGAGCGTTCTAACGCATGTAGATCGTTGTGCTACCCAACTGTATCCGCTCAAAAAGGCCGCATTATCGCGTGGCAGCGAATTTGAAGCAAAAGTAGCTATCAACCTGATCAAGCATGACATCCGAGCAGCGAGACGAAGTGGACCGGATATATAAACAATCCTGACTTCGCCCGACTGAACCGATGGATCTAGAATTCTTTCACCCAACGGGAATTCGCAGCCACTTGCACCTATGCGCTGTTTAAATACTTGTTTCCACACAAGTACGCTTTCTGTTAACTGAAGCTGTTGTGTTCTACGGACTGCCGTGCAAATTCTATGCCGGTCCTTGTCTTCCTGCTCGCTCACTATGGTATATCAACAGGCACGGTAGCTTCAGACATCCCTTCATAGAGACAAAGGAAGATTACTACTACTGGATTTATAAGGTCATCTCAGAATGTTCCAGAAGGTCGCGCTATAAATGCTGGCATTTTGACCAATCAAAGCATGCCTCCATTTTGTCCATGACCCGCATGTGACACATCCGCCTAGTTGATGTGTTCGGTTATTAAAAGCCGCTAGCCTCCGGACACCTTTCTAACCACTGCTTTGATCTAAGTTGCGACGGCCCAGGGAGGTGGTTCCGCCTGTCAGTTCGTCCCTGAGGAAGTGAGCATGCTGATCCTGGATCTGGTGCCGTCCACTTCGGGAGTATGTCAGGGCTGTCCGGTGTTTCATATGATGTGGTTCCCTTAAGGTACCACAGTCTGCTGTCTGAAGTTAATTCGCTTGACGTGACCGTACCTGATGTGATGTGTGCCTGACGTATTATTCGATCCTGCATCCATCGTGAACAGCATTCTTTATATCCTCCAAACCGTTAGTAGCATCTGTGTGACCGTTATGGTATCTCTTCTGCCAGCCCCCTCCCTTTTGGCTTTCTGGATAGCAGTAGAACGATCTTCCTGAACATCGGTATGTGGATTTGAGGGTAAGGACCGCGGCTACAACGTTACGGGCTGCTGACAGGATTCGCCAAAATGTACTAAAGTGGGAGGGTCACTGATGTCGGACATCACGAGTTGAATAGCCGCTGTGTCGCGTATGCTCCGGCTGGTCTCCGGTTGGGCTGTAACTAGCGACAGAATCGTCATGACGGAATATTTCCAGTAACGAATTTCAGCCGTCTGCAGTTGTTTAGTGACAAAACACATTGAGGTGTTGGTCCAAGAGCTGAAGCCCATTAATCGAATCCAGGCCTAAGAGATCAAGGCCTGTATAGTTCGTGAGGTAGCAGGCACCATGAACGTGAACCCCGTTGAACGTTACGGAGCAGTTAAGCTTTTCGGACAGTTTTAGGCTTCCACCAGACGCGCTACAAACGCTGCACTTTGTGTTTCACTACTGGCCTCACAATCACGTCCCAGGTTCGTTTTCAAATCGGAGTGAGGTCAGAATCTGTATCAAGTTTGAAGATAACCGGCGTGCCATCGAAACATACTATGACGAATTTTCGTCGGCCGGGTGATTTCATCCTGAAGGAGCGGTGACGGCGCTTGCCCTCGTCCTTTATTCGGACCGATATTTGCGAGTGCTTTTAAAGTCACCTTTACAGAATTCTCTGTGACCTTTTCAACTGGACTTGCTGCATCTGTGATTCCTGTTAGAACAGTGGCGTGAAAAACATAATTTGTCACAAGACAGATTCACACTCGTTTGTTCACTATGACCCTTAGCTTGGTGACGGCTAATCTACATTCCTTTCCAGTGGCGTAGATTCGCAAAATGGTATTCTGTTGGGGCCTTGCGTTGGTAAAAGAATATCTCTAAACGTTAACCATCAGTGATACTTGTGGCTGTGCGAGCCATTGAAGGTGTTTTCTTAAATCAATGGCAGTTTGCCGGCTAGTGTTTAAGATTCGAGTCGACGTACGCATAGCTCTAATCTATGTTTCAGTTGTTTTCTAACCAATGCTGCACGTTGCTTTGCGAACTTCCGACACTTATGGCACAGACGTGACGTGGGTTTATCTGCAAAGGGGAGAGTTTAGATTGCGGCAGTGCGATCCATACTGCTTTATGGATCAGAAACGCGACCTCTACGCGTAGAGGATATACGGAAGGTGCCAGTGTTTGACCTTCGAAGCGTTGGCCTGGTCTAGTGGCAGCATCGGATTAGCAATGCCGAGGTACGCCAGGTGGACTTAGGAAGAAGGAACTCTCCCGCGATAGATGGATTACTGACACTTCATGTGTTACGCTGGTTATGTACTGCGCATGTCAGAAGACCGTCTGCCTCATAGAGCTCTTTTCATCCAACCCTGTGTTGAGCGGAAGCGATCGAGAGGTGGGCGGTGTATGACCTGGCAACGAAGTACAAAAACGCTAACCAGTAAACTTAGTTGGGTGGGCAACTTCCGCCTCCCTGGATGGGGAACTCATCTCACCAATGATTAATGACACTAGCATGAATGACCCAATCACGCAGTTAGTGGCGCTCACGCATCAAAGCTATCGCCAAACTAAACATGGCAAACCCCCAAGGTTTGACCATATCTGCCGCAATCTCCCACTTTTCGGTGATCGAAACCGTATCGGCTGGAACCAATGTACCTGTGGTACATCGTTCATAGCTTACAAATCGACTGATTGGTTGATTGCTAAAGGTTATGCTTTGTTAACACGTCGTAACTTAGTACTGCGGCGCCCAGCAATGGTTTCTACGTGTGGGCTTAAATACTTCTGAAACATAGTCACCAGTTAACCTGTTCTTGGAGAATCCCCGCAAGTATAGTGGTGAGCGGCAGTGGGATGACATGTTTCCTACGTTTATTCTCGTCAGAACTCTAAGGGCCCGGATAATTACGTAGGTGACACTGTAGAACTTTATTTCGACTGTTTGGGTTCGAATCCCAGAATTGGTGCAGCATTGGCTATCGCTCCCATTTTTCGATAAGTGACCTAAAAAGCTACTCAGTTTCAGATCGAATAGTTAAAAGATGTGTCCGGAACAGCCGCCATCTGCGACAAGACAAACCTCGCCATATATTGAGCTATTGTATTGTCTGCCCTTTTGAATGGCAGTGTACTGGTGTTGTATCCGATTTTCGACCGATTTTATCTGCCATGTCTGCGGCAACTTGTGTGTATCCAATAGTCACACATGGTCAAGAACGACCAAGTTTATGCAAAACTATCTTCGTCCATAACCATCTAGACAGATTGGGACTTGTACAACCCATGGCATCATGTTGCAGTCGTAAAACGAGGAACGTTCATTTACTCAGAGCGTTTTAAATGTCAGGACAGTGAATTTGCCAAATATGGGCATTTTTCTCCTTGTACCGCGACAAATTACTTAGGTCTTCCGGTTAGTTTTAGTGTCAGCATCTTGAAAAACTAGTTCGAAAATCCAAATAGGATGGACGTCTGGGAATCAACATGTCGATCACGATAGATTTACCTATTGTTCCCGGTAAGCAAGTGGTAGAGAGCTTTCTCGGGACTTGTGGGATGTTCATCTAATTCCACCGTTTTTATGAAATAATTTTGACCGAAATAGCTTGGATGCTGTCGCAAACAGCCACCGAGACTTCATACTAATGCTTTAGGCAAACGTAGTTACGCATGGATGGTTGCCACCTGCTTGACTGACGACTGCTCGGAAGACAGTCCGCGTAGATTTCTGGGTTGTTTTCTCTGAGCATTTTGCTTGTGGTCCATAAAAAGCAGTGAAGCTTTTTTAGCTCCACTTGTGGATTCCATAGTGACTGTTCATCTGATTACTTTCGACCCCCCACGGAGAAGAGCGTGATAGTCACAAATGCACTTTCGTTAACGTGTGAAGAACGGTTTAATCGGTCGGTTTCTTGTAAAACAGAAGGCTGGAAACTTGAATTGACGATGAGTCTGATAAGCCATTTCACCGCTTTTGCACCTGCGAGTAGGATTGTTGACGGTTGATCCACTCTGGTCCAATTTTTATAAGACATAGAACAAATTATGGTGGCTACGTGGGTTGCGATAACAGTTAGTACGCCATAGGATATGGACACGTCCATCTGTTTGGGGTGTGTGAACCATGGACTATTGCCGTAGTATCCTTAGCATTTTTATGGCCGACCTGTAAATTCTCTTCTATTTTGACTTTCGTTGTTTTGCGAGATTTTCATCTCACTAAGGGTGCCTTGACTTTTGTCAATTCCTTCTCAATAAGGAGCAAGCTCGGGGATCGGAAGGTCCACTGCTATCCTGTTTGCGAAATTGGGATGTCGGTTGTCTCTGATTGGTCGTGATGAACAGCGGTTGAAGGAAACTGTAATGGAATGTCAGAAAGTCAGTGGAACGCAACATCCACCTGGGAAGGAACCATATCTTTATGTCGTGGCTGACTTCGTGGATCTTAGACAAATAGACGCAGCTTTTGCGAAGACACTTTCGCATTTTTCGCAGTTGGATATTTTGGTTAGTGCTCATTTGATCAAGTTTTCCCCGTTGATGCTGTTTTATCAGGCACTCAGGATGTTGAATTTACGACGCCGTCCATATCACCTAAAGTTAGATGGAATTACACCCAACTTGGTGAGGAGCTACGTAGTATTTTTTGGCGAATCTCTGATCTATACCAGAGGTCATGGATATTATTTCAGAGCAAGATTGCTGATTACTTGACGTGCTGGTCGGTTTCTGTGGATGTCGTACTTGAGTTTTTGTTTTGAACAGAAATCCCGCTTTTATGGAAATCAATTGTACCGTTTGGAGTGTGAGTAAGCTATAGACGGAGATGTTAGTTTCACTTGAGATGCCCTCAGAAAATGGCAGTGTGCGGAGTGTTTAGTCAGTTTTGGCGCTTGATTTTTCCCGCTTCAACATCCCACAACACTAAAAGTTCTTTATTGCTTCATTTACTGATCAAAACGAATGCATCCACTGACTGTGTCACAGGATTCAAGACTATAGTATATCCTAGTTGATTGTCATCCTCGTTGACAGCAACACCAGATGAGAACGTTGGTGCTTCACTGCGGTATAGCCATGTCAATTTATTTGAATAATGAAAATGAGGGAAAATGGAACAAGAAGGTGGATCTAAGATGAGCCTCCGACAAACATCCGAGGTGTTTACACCTGTTTACACTTACATCTATATCTCCAGCCAAGTCGTCCTGGAATACGAATGGCACCACCAGCAGCACTCAGACTTTTCGTAACATCCTTCATATCCTTCTGCCATGACATATTCTGTCCACCTCTAAGTTTGCGACACCGCAAACCTAGGTACCGAGAACAACTTCCTCATCATCAGGCGGTAGGCCGGCATGCGTAACGCTAACCATATCTTTAAGTAAAATGCCTTCCACTTCACCAGTGACTTGTTTCCTCATAACCTGATTGTGACTCCACTGATTCCAGCCGATTCTAGCTATAGTTCTGAGACATCGGTGACCAGAGACCTGAAGATCCTCTACCTACAGAGATATACCTTATTGTCACAAAGCAAAAGAAATCCTGACCCTTGAGATTCATGTGTTGGCGTCTGTGACAGTATCGTCAGAGTTAATACAACTGCTGAGATAGATATGGTGTTACCTAGCTTCCAGGGCGTTCGTTTGGAGTTTAGAGGCGTGTTTGAATAATATGCATCCCGCTGAGACCTTGCACTTTGCGGGAATGAGTATTCGACGTTCAGTTATAGCACCGAATCGATGCCTAGCTGCCATGCCACCGATGGGAGCATGAAGGCTGAGATACTGCCAGGTTGACAAAGCTTAGAACTACAAAGCTTCTGGTCAGTAAGTTCGAGCCTTAACCGCTGGACGATTTTGATAAGCTTTTCTGATAACGGTCGTGCTTTCTGATATCTTTCAAAAATGAAATCATTATCATTTGTGTATTCCTGGTTGACTAGGTTTTCACTGGGTGAGTTTCGAACAATGAGCTCTTAGAGACCTTTCTAATCTTTCTGATGTTGGGTGTAGGGTCACCTTTCGGTCAACAAAACTGTAGAGCTCTATGGAGGGAAGTCCTGTGAGAATCTGGCAGAGAATGCTTACTGTGTAGTCTCTTAGAAAGGATGTGTTTTTAAGTTATGTGTGGGGGGCTGCGGGGTGGGGAGGTAGCTGCACCTTTGAAGAGCAAGACCCGAAATAGGAAGCTAGGTGCTGCAAATGTTGAATCGTGAACCCTTTAAGCTGTGTTTCGGCGATTTCGGGGTATCTTAGTTTCTGATTACCAATCATTCACGTATTTTACGGTATTGTAAAGCCAACTTGCAGGCCAGTGATATCCTATTGCGGTGGGAGTCGGGTAGCAAACAAAGGAGACAACGTGCTTACCACATATTTTCGTCTTTTCGCTGACCTGTGGAGTTAGGTTGTCTTTCTGTCCTATGCAATCGAAAGGCTAGGGTTGGGTTCGAACCGTGGATTTTCCTATGAAGGGATTACCTTATTAGTCACTGAGCTGTGTCCAGGTCCTGTAAGTACATGCAAAAATACAAATGGCAGCCGTGAATTGCTTATAGTACCCGGCTTCTGCATCTCTACTTCTAATGTCTAGGCATGGGCAACCTTGCAGTATCCTAGACCTCGTGTTTCCTTCGAGTTGCATGGCAGCTAGGCACCGAAAGGGTGTCACAGCTTTCGTTACCTTCCGGTCAGTAAATTCGCGCTCTAACCACTGAGCCACCAACCAACGATATATTTCATTTGATTATTTGTCGGTTCTCTCCGTCGCTGTACACTTCCCCAACATTGGGGTAATAGCGTGCAGTTATTTTTGCATCAGAAGGGAGGTGCTGCATGACCTAATCCAAAGATTGCATTTCTGGTGGCGTATTTTAACACCGGCTGCTAGTTCGAGTATTTCGCGAGAACCGAGCAGTTGTTTTCGGTTGGTCGCTTGGCTTGTGAGCGGCAAAAGAAAGATCACTAGTGTGGCAACCTGCTTACTTATTGTGTTGTGCACTCATTTGTCCCGTGAACCCGACGGAACTTGATAACCTCCACTGTATCCTTTTGCACGTTACATGTTTCACAAGATGTAAGCTTCACGTGCATATCTTGCAGATAAATAACGCGGGATGCCTACCACGTGATTCTATAGAAACTATGGACATGGAGCAACTGGATCGCACAATGAAGGTGAATCTTTACTCGGCGATGCACTTGACTCAGCTTGCCGTCCCTTCACTGACCAAGACTAAGGGCACAGTTGTCAATGTTTCGAGTGTTTGCGGTAGTCGTTCGGTAAGTATCCTTGAATGCATGGTCATTGTGTATTGCTTAGTGGATCCAGTGATTATTTGGACTATGGACTATCTCCAAGTCACGGTTTGGTCTGGCATATGACAATAGACAACAGGGCAAACCTCGTAACTTTGCGTACAGAAACTGCTCTTCTTATGGTACACAGGATTGGAAGGGGATTTCATGAGTAACACCTGATGGGGTCCTGACCTCAGCCTCGATGATGTAAACCTTGTTCTCCTGTCTACAGATTGTTATCTTGACGAATTTTATGAGCGACGGGTTGACTTTCAGCAGACGAAAAGAAGTGAAAATTTTCGTCTTTTGTTTCTTGTGTACAATGGGCAGTTGTCCTTTTTAGGTTTTCTCTCTCAGGATGTATAACATGCTCATTGCGGTGTGCGCTGACCTAAAACATCAGCATAGCATTTTGTTTTAAAACAGGGTAATCAGGCAAGGGGAGACTGTGGCAACGAGCAACATGCTTAAATACCGAACAGCTATCATCTTTCCTACATTCGAATGTACCACTTGCAGGCCACTGGGATGACAGATTTGTGGTGCTGACACCATCCCCCCTAACATCAACATCAAGCTCGGAGGAAGAATAATTGCACTGTATGAGTGAAGCTCCCTCCTTAGACGTTGTCACTTGGGGATCCAGTCAAAAAGTGACCACGTGGTGTGGTTTCTGTGATGAAAGGTTTAGCAGTGATTTACCCTGTCTGATCACACTGCTGGTCAGCTGCTAGTGGCCGAACCGTAAAGTATTCAAGCATTGGCCAGGGAGTTGCGGGCTCAAAGTTCCCTGAGTTCCATGAGATGCGAACTGCGAACAAAACAGCTGTACAATGCTTCTCAGATTTTCAGCGTAGATTGGCTTCATCCATGGGTATCCAGTACGAACAATCGGTACCATGAATTGATTCTGCTTGAACTCTCCAGCATTCACCACTGGACTGTCTTCGGGTGTAAGCATAGGCCAATAGCCTATTCTTTGTCAGTTTCAATGATAGCCTTTTGACACACAGGCCCAATTTGTAGACAAATAGATGTTTTCGTTGTAGTGGTTGCCGTCTTGGGTAGTCCAAAGGGGTTGTCACTAAAGGCACTTGGAAAATTTCCTGAAACTCCTATTTCGCTTTTCCCCATTCTGTGTGCGATTCCTTTTTCCCGTTGAGCGTAGTTTGTTTAGGGGGATCTCGCTTCTTATTTGAAAAATCATGGAAGAAGTTGCGTATTTGATGCCGTGCATGCTTGAATTAGGCATGAAAAAATGTATGTGCAAGTTCAGTCGATGAAGTTGGTTTGAATTCCACCATGCTCCTGTCATCGGGTGATCAAATGATTTACTGTAGTGGCTATATTCGTACAGATTTTAGTCAAGAGCAAACTTGTGGACATTTAGATACTTTTAGATTTGAATGTAATGCGTTCTTGTGGGAAGGAGAAGCCTCTTTTTAGAAACTGATTTATTCATTTTTATAACAGCTGTGAAACTTTGATTCGCTTTCTCACAGTTTTCTGTTTCCGAAGCATGCAATGGAATAACTCGAGGACAAGTTATCAAAAACATGCTCTTATATTATACTATGTTATATATATTATACTATACTATACTATATTATACTATATTATACTCTTATATTATGAATCGGAGTGGATTGACTTATTTGACTATGTGTTGAGTGCCACTTACCTTTAAAAGCCAAACTCTACTCACAGTTCACTGAGCGTGGAGTCTCATCAATGTTTGTCTATCTCCATTTTCCCCCTTCCATTCAGTTTTCTGGTATACTTTCATACTGCGTGAGCAAAGCTGCATTGGATCAGTTCACCAAATGTGTCGCCCTAGGTGCGTTCTGTTCTCATTTCTGTGTAGTCACTTTCTATGTGCTGGTCATTTTTTCATTAATTTTTGCTTTTCTCGTCATGTTCGACTAGCTTTTTTGAGGACAGGCAAAAGACTACATCCATTTACCAATTAAGTCGTTGTCGGCGAAAAACTCAGCTGGATCCCAGCCCAAACTCTTGTTTATGATAGTCTTCCGCTGCACGGAGCCCTGCTCGCGTACTGCTTCCCTTATGCTAATTTTTGTATTTTCAAAGATAACTCAAACTTCGAAGGGAACTATACTATACTATATTATACTATATTATACTATTATATTATGAATCGGAGTGGATTGACTTATTTGACTATGTGTTGAGTGCCACTTACCTTTAAAAGCCAAACTCTACTCACAGTTCACTGAGCGTGGAGTCTCATCAATGTTTGTCTATCTCCATTTTCCCCCTTCCATTCAGTTTTCTGGTATACTTTCATACTGCGTGAGCAAAGCTGCATTGGATCAGTTCACCAAATGTGTCGCCCTAGGTGCGTTCTGTTCTCATTTCTGTGTAGTCACTTTCTATGTGCTGGTCATTTTTTCATTAATTTTTGCTTTTCTCGTCATGTTCGACTAGCTTTTTTGAGGACAGGCAAAAGACTACATCCATTTACCAATTAAGTCGTTGTCGGCGAAAAACTCAGCTGGATCCCAGCCCAAACTCTTGTTTATGATAGTCTTCCGCTGCACGGAGCCCTGCTATGTTGATGATAACTCAGAGCCCGATGAGCCCCAAGAAGGGTCAAATCGGTAGTGGAATGTCGCATAGTTTTCGGCAACCTTATAAGCCGTGTGTTGTGTCAAGAAAAAACGGTGGGATTATTTGTAGTGTCCGTCGTCCGCTATCGATTCGCGTATATTTTCTATTTTCAGAACTGGCTCCGAAAGGCATTCGCGTGAACAGTGTCAAGTAAGTTTAGTGGATAAAAGTTACCTGCCATACAGTCACGGTACTGTGGAAAGTCAGTTTGCTTCACCACACTGCATGAGTAGTTAGCACCAGAAGAACGGCGTGTTGCGTGTGTTTCATACGTACAGACCGTTTCTGGTGCTTGATTCGCATGTTGCTGTGCAGCAGAATTTCCTGACCTTCATTTTTGTGGTCATATCTCTCAGTCCTGCCATCCTCATACTGGTCGTCCGAACTGGAGACTCAGTGTGTAAAGCTATTGAGACGGGTGGCTGTGTCAGTTAACATGAACATTGTTTTTACCGCAAGCTGTCTGTCACTTGTATCCAATCAGTAGTTAAATCCCATGCGCTCATACAAGTCCCCATTAGGGAC
This sequence comes from Opisthorchis viverrini, assembly GCF_000715545.1. Taxonomy (NCBI): domain Eukaryota; kingdom Metazoa; phylum Platyhelminthes; class Trematoda; order Opisthorchiida; family Opisthorchiidae; genus Opisthorchis; species Opisthorchis viverrini. Next base: position 943,771 of record NW_008751773.1, on the reverse strand, counting down.
TTGTCACCAGACGCTATTGTGTGCCCCTCTGCTGGGTGCGGAATGAGACATCAGAGACTCACTAGGAGTCCTGATCACTCAATCCCAAACCAAGTAGTTAACTCATTCAGAATGGCACTACGAACATCGTGGAACAGATGGAGTGGGATTATGGCAGGAGATCTTGCAGTAACTAAAGTGTCTGTATGCAGACTCCAGTGTAATCCTTCAAAAAGCCAGCCACCTGGCAGGCAAATGCCCATTGATGTTGTGCGACCCATGCTGAGAGAGGGTATATGAACCGGGGTCTGGTAGTTGAGTCCCGCGTGGTTTATCTACGCAGAACATGGACACCAAACCGTGACACACGCAGTGTGTGCTTCCATCCATGCACGTTATCCTTCTTGTCAGTTTTTTTTAAAATCTCAACACATCAGAGCTATCTGCGCGTGAGTTATAGAACTAAAAGATCTTGATTAAAAGTCGAAGACAGCGAGATGTATCGTTTGTTTTCCATGGATTTGATGCAGACCATTCCTCCGGTTGTAATGTAAATGTTTCCAAAAGTGATGAAGGCCAACGTCAGATTTCTAATTTTGGGCACAAACCGAACCAGTAATAAACAAAAGCATCAGTTCGTTACTTTGTTCACGGATTGTAGAAGGCTTGTTGGAGACAGTCAAATAATCCAGATGACGTTAGTTTACAAGAAATTTCAAAGACTGCATTCGTTCAGAGACTTTTGTCAATTTTGATTCAGTGCCAGCAGAACCTCTGTAACCTCATACTGCGTGTTGAAATGATGCAAAACGCTCGCAAGGCTAGTTACAACCAGGTCAAAGTCAACCGCATTTCACGTGTTGCTCCTCAAGTTCCCGAACTTATCCACAATCACTGTCTTTGATTAATGGGTTAGTCCACTACAGTTGTATACAGATGCCATTATTATATCGTACGCGTTTTTGAATGGGTTGATACCCCTATTGTTATGCGGGACGCTGCCACACACATACACTGCGACAAATGAATGACATCCTTGAACAAGTAGCAGTGGTCGCAGTGTTGCCATTTGTAAATGTTTCACTCTTGATAAAATCGAGAGGTTATGACCGAGTCTCCTGAGTTTGGACGTCATTGTGATTTACCGTGCTGTATGGCCAAGTAGCGTTTGTCTATTACAGATACTAGGTAACCTTCACTGTGGCTTCAGCTACTGCGAATTCGCTTTTTTCCCACATTTTGCCAGTAGCACACCAAGCCACTGGGACCGTCCAAGTAGCATTTTTTCTCATCGTTGACGATCACTTCCACTCAAGCATGGCTCAATTGGTCCTGTCTCACGTGGTTGTGCGTTGCATATATCGTCTAGTCAGCCTAAGCATCTTTCTCATGTTCGTGCCACGAACTTGAATAATCTTAGAGCACTAGATTCTCGCGCCTAATCTTCAAATTCCAATCGGAGGGCGTTTTCCCTACCTGACTTACTTTACTCGGCTTTGTGTGAGCTTCCACAACATCCATTTCACATTGTTTAACCGACATGGCGATATCGCTAGGTTTTCTTGTAACGTTGTTCTAGGGGATCGATGAGGAGCTGTTCAAGAACCGTCTCGCTGAACTAACGCGTTGCATTGCATCTGGTTTTTATGTGTGCTGCCGTGGATACAGGCGTTTCCTCAAACTGTCAAACGGGTGTTTTAATCTCATTGAGAACTCAACTCACCACTGACTGTTACTGTTGGTTCCGGATATTTATTCTAACCTTCGAGCATCACTAGTTGAATCCAGGAGCATCCTGCATGTTCAGTACAGCCCGATGTCATCGGTTGAATCATACCAATCAGAACTTTGGAGTTTTGCACGTACCAAGTAGAGAGTGGTCGTAGATTCACTGAGGATGTGAAAGAGTTTGAATTTCGTAAGTTGTATCGAGACGGAGGAAAGTAAGAGAACCACGTAGATACCAGAGTCTAGCGCACGATAACAAAGCCTATCTAGGGAACAAGATTATGGTCTCAAACACAAAAATGTGTGGCCACCTACACGGGGGGGCTCAAACTGTGGATGGTTTCTTCCAGCGAGTCCGTAGTTATTTTTACCGAAAATTAATTCTATAGGAAACGACACACATAAATATTTTCTTTAAAAGGTTTGAATGTTTTTGGCAATCCACATAAAGGGAGTGAATTCTGAATAACTGACTGAACAACTCAGTGGGTTGAGTGATCGTGACACGCTTCTTGATAAGCTTTTACAGCTTTCATCCTTTACCTTCTAGCGAAACAACTTCGTGGACACCACTTGCCCGATATGTGTTCGAAATGGGTGTTCAGTGGTAGTTGTTCGGGATAGTGAATGAACTTACGTTTGCCGTTTTGCCCAACCAATCAAATGTGACAAACCACTGGGTATGGTTGCCACAGATGGAAAGATTTCGTGTCGTTGCTGTGGGAACAGGGCTATTTGCTAGGTTGGTTGCATCAAGACAAGTTAGTACAGTTAATGTGATCAATTATTTGTGTACAGTTAGGATCAGGTGACCAAACATTGTCCGTCACATGAAAGTAATGCGCCCAACGTGCACCTCAGGTGTAAAGCGACAGCTGACACCACCAGCCGCTTCTGTTTCAATCACCTACTTTCTCAGTGCTAGTAGTTAACGTAGTTTTACAAAAAAGGGAAACTTTTCTATCTCAGCTCTTATACGCTAAAGCAATCGATCTGCAGCTCGAGGTGTGTTTAATGTATTTTTCGGACACAACTCTGTAGAGTGATTGCAACCCATCCCGCAGGAATTCAGGCTTTCGGGTTAGTCTGTTCATGCTTTATACACTAACTCAGTGTTTGCTGGTCATTTGGGGGGGGTCTGTCATGGTCAAGAAGTTTCTTTGTTCCACTTTATTGTTTTGAAGAAGACTGGTTGGTTTAAAATTTGGCTATGTTCTATCACTAAACTCCTGTGTTTTTATGCGGAGTGTCTGTACCGTTTTCTTTCATCACCGGTCTGAAACACAGTAATCCTTCGAAGAGAGGACGCCAAGAATGAAAGGACGTTCTGGGCTCTCTAGCGGAGCGGTCTTCTTTCAGGAATCTTACTGGGCGTGTAAATGCTGATGTTTCGTTGGAAAAAGTAGAAACTGATTGAATTTTTGCTTGTCCTAACTCACCTTTCTACGACCACTTGTCATTTACAGCCCTGGTGTAATTGTCACACCTTTACAACGCCGTGGCGGGATGTCACCAGAAGAGTATGAAAGGTTTCTGGACAACTCCAAGACCTCCCACGCCTTGGGTAGACCTGGAGAACCAGAGGAAGTGGCTCAAGCTATTGCCTTCCTCGCCAGTTCGGCGTCTTCGTTCACCACTGGTCATCTTTTAGCTGTTGACGGTGGACGAGGGGTAATGTGCCCACGGTAACTGCACGTCAGTTGCGAATGCTGGCTTTTTCATGGATTCTTTTTATACTACTTAATGAACCAATCCACAACTTGTCGTTGCCTTCCAATCGAATACAATTAATTACACAGACCTACCTCACTTTTTATGCATCGTCCAATGATTTCCGAGGTGTGCCAGTGCCTCAAAGCATTCACGAAGCAGGGACGATCGATCTATAATACGTTGTCTCGTGTTCAGTGGAATGCCTATATGCAACCATTATTGCGTATAAATGGATGCCTTCAGGCCAGATATCACTACACCCTGTAGAATGACCAACAATTTCATCAGTGTTTCCACTATATCTTTGATGGAAACATGCTTATTAATAGGGGACCCGATGTAGTTGTTGGCCTTGTAATTTAGGCTCTTACGAAGGGGCAATTTTTCTGCCACATACTGAGTTAAAATAAGACCACAAGAAAAGGAGTACGATAAAGTTGTACTGTAATCAAACAGCAAAAACAATAGTGCCTCCCGGGAATCTGATAAATATCGACTTATTGTGGTTCTGCTTTAGGGAGCAACTCACGTGACACAAGATGTGATTTTAGCGGACTATGCTCACTTGCAAATTGAGCCAATGTTAACGGGCAACTCATTTGAACCTCAGCTGACGTCCTCATTTAATATATTCTTTGACTGACTGCTGCGGCAAGACCGCCTCATAAACAAGAGATTCGATTGCAATTCAGTTGAGTCCTCTGTCTGCATCTACTTAGTTCGCAATTCGTTTCATTTCAATGGTTGCATACAGTGTGGTGCTCAGTTAGAACATCAGGTTAACAGATTCATGTAGTCATACGATATCGAAAAGCTTTCAGCGACCTCACGAATAACAATAGATAAGTATAAAACATAACAATCTATCCTAACTTGATTAGCTGATCAGTTCGTCAGTTCTGAAATTACTGATCTTGTTTTAGTTGCTTTACACCAACGTTTCGCCAAAGCGAATTCGCATATACTGCAATGATATTGTTCTGGTCGGGTCATTCCATTTGATTTACAACCTCGACCTTTTGGGATCCATGATAATCCAACAAAAGACGCTTAGGAGATTTTTTTGCTGTTTTCATAATCATGTTACACTCTTGGGTGCTTTGATTGGCATTCCAATTTTTTGTCGGCCATATGTTACTATGTTGACACGACTTGTTTCAGTGAATCGGGCTTAGCGAAACCGTACGAGGTTAGAGCCACAGGTTTTCAGTGAATACTAACATCCGCATATTGCGAACAGAAAATTTATCATGCCTACCTGATGAGCCCTAAGAAGGGCGAAACCAGTCGTGGGTTGCCGAAGAGTTTTCAAAAACCTTGTGAGTAGTTTCCTTAATGAAAATATTCGGCGATATCTCGAATATCATGCCAACTTAAACATGAGGCGGCCTGTGTGCACAACATCCAGAATATCATAAACAAGAGATTCATTTGAGTCTCTTGTGAAAACCAAACTGATTTGCAAATGAGTGTATTTCTCAAAAACAGTCCAATTTGGGTTCAAGTAGAACATAAAGTAGACGGAACCTCGGGGACTGCGCTAACCTGATGAGCCCCAAGACGGACGAAACCGGTCGTGGGCTGTCGGAGAGTTTTCAGCAACCTTGTGAGTAGTTTCCTTTATGAAAATATCATGCTTCTTTCATTGACCCAGGGCTGTTATCCACAGTACAACTAACTCTCTTTTGTGTGGAACTGACTGCAATTGGGTCCTGGGTTGGCACTTCTGTGGGAGTAGAATCTAGGCTCTCCTATTCGTTCATTGCTTAATACCAGGTGAAACTGGCCATAAATCTTGGAGTTATTATACTCGTCTGTAAGCTGGGTGACATTGATCACGTTTAGGCAGCTTGCGATACCAAAACAATCCGCGATGTTTGTTTGTCTAGCATTTTTCTTGTGATGTGTGTCCCAAATTAGAATGAATTAATTAGGAGATGGGGAGAGACTTGCTGATAGCTTGCCAACAAGATCGCCGCTGTCAAGTATAATAGCAGCAATGTCTTACAGTATTTTTGAGCAAACAAGGAAGGGTCACGTGGACCGTCTCCTGGAGCTCTGATAACAACCAAAGTAATTACATTTCTAATATTTTGGACTATACGAGTAGTGTTATGCACAGCGCTCAGGGTTACACAATATGCATATGTCCATGTTCAAACAATTGAACCTTTCCGGTTGCTCTGATGAAACATTATCGGAATGTTTTTCTTAGCTTTTCATACCCTACATATATGTACGTATAATTTTCCTCATTTTATGTACTTTTATGTTGCATTGATGTACGTACTCTGTACTGACCATTTACAGCTATATTTTCGATTGTGAATTACATGAGAGTCAGTGTTCTAAATCCGAGCGAGGGCCTTGTCAAACTGGAATATGCAGATGATGTTATCCTCATTTCTCAGAAAAAGCAGGAAGCGCAAGTAGCGCTAAAAATGTTGACTAAAGTCCAGTTCTTCGGCATATACTTCATGCTCCCAAAAAGCGAAGTCATGCTACGGATGCTATGGATGGTCTTTGGATTCAAGGAGTGACACTGGAATTTGTGGAAAGTTCTACGTATCGGAGGTTGTATTAGACCTGACGGCAGTTTAAAAGACGAATCTCAAAGGCCAGAACTGCTTTTGCCCATTTTCACCATTTATGATATAAAAAACATCACTGAGTCTCAAAGGATGCGTATATCAGGCCATTCTACTGGGTTTATTTTTGTGAATGTGCGAGATCCGGCGACTTCGGGTGGAGGACATGAGACATTTTCAAATCTTTGGCCGCCAGTGTCTCAGAACTACAGATGAAGTTATTTAGAACCAGTGAATTCGGTACTCAATGATCAGGAGACTGGTTTTAATGAAGCAGACGGTGTTTCACTCAAAGAGTGCGGTCAGCAATGCAAACTCAGGTTGCTGGGCCATGCGCTACACATGGCGAGTTGCCGTCTGCTGAGACAGGCGCTGTTTTCCGTGTCTATTTGGAGGTAGCCAAAACTTGGAGGTGGAAAGAATGTCATATGATGGAAGGGAATGAAGGAGGTTACGAAAAGTTGGGCGCTGTTCGCTTTCCAAGACGGGGTCTATGTGACGACGCTGTGCTTGGCTGGAGATACCGAACGATATAGCAGCTAAGCGGTGTCAGTGGTGTTCATGTATTAAGTTTCTGTCTGGATTGTCTGGCTGAGTATTGCAGGTGTAGACATGTCAGATGTTCGTGGCTGGTTAACTATGGCTTACATGGTTAAATCGGGTAGCCTCGCTCATTGTTCTTTTCATTAAAGCACGGATGGAATAAGGAGCCTGCTTTCAGCGATCAATTGCAGTGACGTTAGCAGGTCCATAAATCGTCGTTTGATTACTGGGGAGGCACATGCCCGAGATCTTTGGAGGCCGCTTACAATGGTAAGACTTGTATAAGCCAACGATGCGAAAAAGCAGCTATCTTGCATTCATAATATATATATAATATATATAATACAATATAATATAATATAATATAATAATATGATATGATATATATGATGATATATGATGATATATGATGTGTGATACGTAATATAATATAATGTAGTATAGTAATGGTGATGCGGTCAGATTATCGAAGGGTTGCTGATAATCAGCGGCCTGGTTCGAAAAATTACTCGCGGTGACGTGCAATAACGGTGGACAATTGGCGTGTGGCTACTTTATGTTGCCACTTTCAGACGCGTACCACTTTGTTTGGGGTTCATCAGTTGCATATACGTGACTTTTTTGTACCTGTGCCCATCAAGGCAACAGATGAACTTAATGTCCCCAGGATTGTGCGTTCACAGATCGGTATTTTACTCACGTCCTTGGTTTTGCTGGTTATCAAGATATTAGATGTTTAGTTCGAAGTTTATCCGATTTAGTAGTGATAAACACATCCAACCATTTCGTATAATCCCTAGTTACGTCGCATGCGAGTGAACGACGAATTTACCAGGAGTGTTTATAAACTAGCTGTATAAGAAGGTATTAACCATATGTGTTTGCAATATTTCATTCTGGTTGAATGCATACGATTTGACATGTACACAATTAATCTAACTCCGTTTGATAAACACCATCCGATTAATTCCCGCTACATCAAGGACCTCCAAGTTTATTATACTTGAACCGATGTTTTTTTCGCGGCTTTGTCATGTACACATGCGGGCAACCAACTATCTTAACGGCTACTGGTTTTCCGGCATTTTGTGTACCATAACAGAAAACGGGTATAAACATTCCGATCGTGTTTTACAGCAGCACGTTATCGTACGTACGTAGGCGTTCTATAGGACTCGCACACAGTTCTGCTAAGTCTTCAACATGCGCTTGTTCAACCATGCAGGACGTCCCGAGTCTTTTTTCAACCCAGTGTGCGGTTTCGACGTTTGTATGTTTCTCATCAATAGTTAATATCAATAGCTAACAGTTCACACTACAGAATTACTACACACTTTTATTCTTTTCGCTGGATACTGCAGCTTTTATCTAAATTTGGAGTCAATACTTGACGAGAAGTTGAGTGTTCATTTGAGTAGACGCTCCTGTAAGACCTATAGGGACTATTCACTTGGACGCACTAGGTAATTCCCATAGATCTTAGCTTTCAGAAACAGTTGCATTTCGCCAACACAGTCATTGCATTTCGTTAGATAATAAGTTGGTTTTTGCTCTGCCAGAACCAGCGACCCAGCCCACGGGATGAACGGACAAATTTATTTAGCAATAGCACGAGACGCTTGCACGATTCATAAGCATATGGGATACTGAGCTTCAATCGTTTGGCAGTAAATAAACCTATGAGGTGTTCGGGAGACTCAGTGAGTAGTGAGCATTTTGATTTAATAGGGGATTTCGCCAGCTTTCAATAAAACGTTGTCCTGGATGTTTTTAAACAGTATGCGCCTCATGGGGTTGGCATTCGTGTTGGAAATTTTAAAGGAACTGCTCTTTATGTATTTAGGGATATTTTCAACTTTTTTAGGCATCAAGGTTTATTGTTCCCTTTTAGATGAAAAGCTCTGGGGCTAGTGTCCCTGAAATGTATCATGCGTTTATATATATGTTGAAATTCGAACATTTCGAACAATGTTGCGCTCTTTATGTATGTGCTCAGGAAGAAACTGTAACTGTGTAAAGGTACGAGTAACCCATATCAGTCGTAATACGAAGCTCTTGAGACCGAGAATTGTTTTCAATTTTTGTAGCATTATGTGACCACATCCGTCCCAGGGGTCCTGTTCAAACCATTGCTGAGGGAACTTTCGAACTTGAGCTAGGTGACATTGCGAAACTAATTTAGAATTTATGGGTAGAAACAACTTGTTGGATTACGTTTTTCGGCTGTAACATTGAACTGAGTCTAGCAACTTCAATATAAACACTAAAAATCGCTATTTTGGATAGACGAATTTATGTACGTTAGTTTTAACATTAAATATTTTCAGAAATGTGAACTTTGGTGAGATAAGGACTCTCTTGATAGTTTGCTGACTCAGGGTGGTCACAAAAGGAATACTTGCGCAAATCTGAATCATTTGACATACGGAGAAAGTAACTTGGGTGAAACGTCAAACCTGAGCAATGAGGTTGTTGCTTGATCCTAAAGAAATTCTCTTTATACCCTTATAAGTTCACTTCACTTTAGGGGACATTTTCGGGCCAGCGAGATTTTTCTTGGCAGTTTTTTACCGCATTACCATTTTTCAAGCAATTCGGCTTCGGTAAACAGTTAATTTCGCAACATTCAAGTAGGACATCTACCGAAAGTTTACAGTTCAGGATTTCTACAGTCAAGTGTGCTTGAGCTCCGGGCATAGTGGAAAGCTACCAAAATTTCTCCTTGAATTTTATCCCAAACTCAGATGGACACAAGTTTCTTTCCTCATTTTCCGTGAGACAAATATGTATGTAAGACGTTTAGTAGTAGCCATTTATTAGTAGTAGCCATTATTAGTAGCCATCTATTCATTGCTGTATGACGCTACTTTCAGGTTTCATTAGTTTTCAGTTCTTGAGTTTTCAGTTTTCCGTCCTCAGTACGCCGGTGTAACGGCGGGTGCTACTGATGAGACATGCGAGTAGTATGTAGTTTTCACGTAACTCTGACTCGCGTCCAATGGAAGTTAGGGTTTATTACGGGGTTTGTGGAACTGCTTTGCACCATTCACTTGTAATTATCTGGTAGCCAATGAATAAAAGTTCAAGAAAACGCGTTCAAGAGGAGACGAATACGAATATTCAGTTTTTTTTTACAAAACGTGATGCACAGGAGAAGCTTACTTTACTGTCCAAGAGTTTGTAACTGTTTAGTTGGTGTTTTCTGGTAAACAACTCCGCGCCTAAAGGCTTTCCTCCTTTCACCAGTACTCAACCATTTTACGATGGGACAATAGCCTAAAAGAATACCGCCCGCGGGTTTCGAACACAGCGGAATTTTTACGTCCAGTAATTCGCATTTCAGAAGCTTTGAATGGTTCACTGGAGTTGTTGGCTGTGTTCTATTTATCCATGACAATCCTTTTGGGGACGCGCAATGTAGGTACTTCTTGTAGTTGGTTTCCATGGGGAAATTCCCTTAGAAGAAGTCAACAGTTCTTTGCTTCGCAGGTAGCTCCGTTATCTACTTTCTTTGACTAAAACAAAATCCATCCGCATGCCACACAGGTATGATGACCGTTGTTGATCGACATCCAAGAAGAATATGACCTCTCTACAAAGACCTGTTTGCTACGGGACCATGACGCTCGTCCTTGGGAAAGTTCTTACAGCCCATTACCCATATGTTATGACCCCTATCAGTGATTTCAAATTGCTTTATCTGTGTTTTTAGGAAAGAAAATGAAAGCGAGTGTTTGCCGATGTTCTTTTTGAAAAGTGTTGTTGGTTGTAAAACTTATTACCGGGATCCCTGAGGCACACCGCATTTGCGGCAGTCGATCGGATGCGAGCAACGAAAGAAATTACCAGGAATGGTGTCAGATACCAGGGATGGGTCTATGGCGCATTGTCAAGTGCTAGCAGGAACAGAATTCAGCCATTCTCGCATTGAAACCAGAAGATCACATGAACATTCCTTGACGTCAGAAGCAGTATACACATCTGATACCAATAAGCAACACACCAAACACTCAGTTTACCTAAACACGGGGTTTACGGAATAAATACAGGTTACACTATAACCGGTTGCCTTGTGTAATTCATCTAGGAAATTTTGTATAATTCCGACTGAAATTTCACTGGATCGTAGATTCGTGAACTCTTCTGGGAACGGCATGTGACGTGAGTATCAGCGGTGGAAAATCTCACGAGGCTGTTTGAACTAACAAAGTGTTCCTGGCTTCTGTGAGTGTGCCTGCGACATACCAGACATGTTTACTGTCACATCGAGAGTACAGCAGTGATCCCACAATCAGTTTTAATCAGTTGCCACACGCATCCTCATCCAAGTACCTCGATCTCCGGGATTATTCTTCCTAACCATTTTCCTGGCCCACTCAAACAGGGGGTATCAGGAAGGTCAGATTCCTGAAAGCAACCACTGATTGCCCGAAATCTACTGAGACCCTTAGCTCCGCTAGAAGCTGATCAGACAGACAAACGTCCCCTCAATATGCAGTGCGTCACAGCCTTGTATCAAGCTCAGACAGCACGAGTTAGCGTTGATCAAGTTCGGACAAGATCCCCGCAATGCGCAGCGCGTGACAGCCTCGTATCGAATTCAGATAGCGCGAGGAGCAAGGTCAGACAGTGTCCCTCCAATAAAATAGCTTTAGGCCGTTGTATTTTCGCACTCGCACGCACTGACACGCTTGTTCAGAATATAGCTGTTGTGTTCCCTTCTGTAAGTCTCTCCGGCGCTAGGCACTGGATTGGGGTCGGCAACAGATCTAACAGATTGGCAAATCAGCACATATAACAGAAGGACGTCCATCTTTTGTGCGTCGACCGGACTCCTTGGATCTGACGATTGTACACGGGATTTTGGCGTTTTGAACTCAACCAAAATGGACAAGCTGGCTGAGCGCACGTAAAGCAGGACACGGGTTGCTTCATCGTGGATGTAGTATGTCGCATGGGTCGTTTACATTTTTGTTACGAATCTTCAGAGTTCGTCAGATGAGACCGATATCGTAACCCATACCCGGTCACTGGGCTGCACGGGAGTATGGAGGGTGGATCATATTGAAGACAATTATGATATCGTTGAGCCGTCTTTCCACGGTTTCGTAACACGTGGCTATTCAGCAGCTGGTGTTTGTCAGTTCCGGTACATATTCAGTAATATGTGGATGCAGCTTGCGCAATCCTGCTAGGCCGAAATTAAACAACATGCAGTGTATACTATGAAAAATTTATTCCGAGGGTGGAATGGAGTCGTAAAAGTCCATCGTCAATCATCAGGTCTTCTGGAGGATGGTGAAAAATTAAGGAGAATTAGCTGACTTATCATCCGAAGTGAGGCAACTAGCGCTACTTTTGACTTGTATGGTCATTCGATTAAACGAAATAGGCTGAAGACTCCTCGGGTGGCGAAAACTGGAAAACCTCCCTGACTATCTCGGTACGGTTAAGATTATTCACTGTTTCTAATCTCGGAGGAGAATGAAATCCAATTCAGTCCTTTTTTCCTTAGTACAAACAAACCGGCATATTTGCAGAAGGGAACGAACAGGAGGGTTCAAACGAGGATGATACTGATTCGGAAGTGAGTGCATTACTTAACAAATTATCACGGTGGAATAGGGCGGTAAGTGGCTTCAATACCGAGTCCTAATAATGATTGTCAAGTTGACATAAAAGCACTTATCGAAGGATGACCTAAAAGTAGAAGGGACAGCTGTAGTCAGATAAAGTGCGTTCGGGAGCAAGGCCGAAGGATAGTAGAAGAATCCAAGTGGGCTGACAAAATAACTAGAGCCAAATGATAGAAGTTTTTTGTAATTTATAATTTCAGGACAAGATAATCGACATTTTTGAATTGCCATAATAAGTTATTGTCTCTGGATTGTGATCAGTATATGTATGCGAAAGTGGATGTATGTATATACCATTCTTCTGTTGTTCACTTCTATGGAAAATTTTCACTTGTCTGGTGCTGTTAAAAAAAAACAAACGCAGCAAATACTCCTGTTTTACTGCGGGGCGGTAGGCATTGAGCGAATTAGGAGTAAATCTACAAATGCTAACTTCTGAAGAATGAATCTTAGGAGCAGGTCTGACGAGTTAGATGACCAAGCTGCATTTTCAGTTGACCTTTGAAGAAGTTAGCTGGTGTGACCTTGTACAGATGTAACGGTGGATGCTACTGATGAGGCATGCGAGTAGTATGTCTCCTCGTAAATCTCTTCGCGTCTGTTGAAGAGTGAGATTTATTACGAAATTTGTGGAATTGATTTGCAGCATTTGTTTACATTTGGGTGATAGTCAATGAGTATCCAGGAAAGTCTAGGAAGACGCGTTCGAGAAGAAGACAGATATTAAGTTTTTTTTATGAAAAAGGATGCATATCAGAGTTTTGCTTCTCTGTCCAATAGTCTGTACCAATTCAGTTGGTGTTTTCTAATAAATAACTCCGCAGCGAAGGCCTTCTTTCTTTCACAGGTGGTCCTAAGTTTGATGGCACATGTTGGCAAACACCGAAGATTTAATACAGGGTTATTATGTCACTACCCTTGATAACCTGAAATCAGTCGGAATGAATAGGCCAAATCTAACTAAACTGCATTTCTATTTATCTGTTTTGTAATTTCTAGCTGAGTTCAGATTGTATTCCAAAATACACTTGAGCTTACCAGTCTATGACCTACTTAGAAAAAAACAGCATACTCTGCGCCAAACGTTTTGCATCACAAAACAACTAGTGATTAACGCGTGAAGCCGAGAGATAAATAACAGTGACTGTGAACAACCAGAATAAGAACTAAGCGACCCACGTTTCTGGAGAAGATTTGAACGTTCGCTGCTGAACTGCACTGGGTGCAGTGAGATACATGGGCCTACAGATGATGCCAACATTCTCGCATTCATGTCCCTTTGATCGAATTTCGGATGCCTCCGACTGACGAAGGATGCAATTCGGTGTAGTAAATCGTGATTATTTTCTCTGCCAGCATCTACTTTTGGCTAATAAGAATGTTCATTCAATGTTTTCTGGGTTGAAACCGATGTTGCTTATGGCTCTTTTAACTGGATTTTGTTTGGTTTTCAATCTCCCTCGAGAATGCCTATGTATAACGAAGATATTCATTGGTTGGATGGTGACGGTTTTTTCGTCGAGATTGATTGTAGATGGATGTGCTTCCAGGACATACGTTGGAAAACCACTGAAACTCTCAGAAGAGGCTCTAAAGAGTGACCGAATAGTCAACTTGACAAGACTAGCTATAAGGAAATTTAACGAACAAAATGATGAGCTCTACTGGTACGCACAACGTGAAATTTCTAGTGGACGCAAATGGGTTGGTCATTGTGCTGAAAAATATAATCACTCAACGTACACAGTTACATAAGGGGGCGATTTACGAACTAGATTTGATACTACACCCAACGTATTGCATGAAAAACACCATTTTGCAGAATCCAGATGATGAAGAAGCTTGTGTACCGAAAGGGAATTCGGTAAGTTCATTGGTTGTGGTTTCTATCGAATCGCTCGCTCAATGTTTGGCAGGTGGTGGATGTCAAATTAATCTGGCTATGGTTTCAGTTGCGGGGTTTTGTGGGATAAGTTTTTGGTTCATATTCACACCATTGTCATTTAAATGGTTGTCCTCATGTTCTGATGTAATTATTCTGGTGAGTCTACACCATAGGAGGCAAGCACTGAACTTGAGTTTCGCTCTTATTAGAGCTCATCAGTGGTGTATATCCAATGGTGTGCCGGGATTTGAACTTCTGATACCTGACATGCGAGACGGGCACACCAATCACATCGTCCGAGCGTAAACACGCCGCCTGTTCAGACGTGAAAATTTGGATGCGTCCAACGTGCGTTGGTGGAGTAGTGGATTACACGTTGGTGAGCTCTAATAAGAGCGAAACCCGAGTCCAGTGCTTACCTTTGGTGTGGACTCACCAGAATAATCTGAATTTCCCAGCGAGTGGCGCAGAGTAATAAACGACTGTAAGAACATAAAGAAAGTACATAGAATTGCTAGGATGATGACGAAATTTCGAGGAACGTATGAAGTTTACCGACAAACTTTATCTTTCTCACGATAAAAGACCTCTTAGTATGTATTTCAATCAAATAGGCTGGAATTAAATAAGTAAGCGCTAGAACGGATCTTTCCGCACGAGGAACAGTGATTTCCCTGCTACGAACTGATGTGGTCAGGATAGGTCTGAGATCCATTGGGGTGCCACAGTGAAATACCGCTGCTGCTTTTTTCGAAAAATCGATAAATGGCTTTGCTTTATACGTACGAACGTTCTAGTGTGTGATTATGATTCTGAGCATCATTCGACCCGAAAAATCTGCAATTTCTCATGTAACAGCATAATGCGGGCCAATGACTAGTTATCGATTATTAGTACGAAGCAATTTTATATTTCTGACTTTCTGCTCACTACTATACATGTTATAACACACCATAATCCTAATTGAATGCGAAGTTCTGTTTGAAGATTCCAGATGAAGCAGGATGGTCAGAGGGAATCTTACCACTTTTTCTCACATCACCTTATGCCTTTACCGGTGGAGAGGAAGGCAGTATATTTTTAGTTGGAGGGCTGGGGGGAGATGGAAATGTTGTAAGTTATTATCAGTCAAGGATTTTAATGTGCTGGTCATCCTCCTCCTGTTCAAAGACAATGAACAGAGGTTTCTGTAGCTCGGAAAATGGGGAAACCAGCGGGGACAGCATTTCGATCGACTAAGTCAATGGATACAGGTGAGCTGAATCGCTTGTGAATCAAGTAACAATTACAATGTGTAGTACATTTTGAGGCCTATTTTAAGAACTTCAAGGCACAACGTGAAATTTCTAGTGGACGCAAATGGGTTGGTCATTGTGCTGAAAAATATAATCACTCAACGTACACAGTTACATAAGGGGGCGATTTACGAACTAGATTTGATACTACACCCAACGTATTGCATGAAAAACACCATTTTGCAGAATCCAGATGATGAAGAAGCTTGTGCACCGAAAGGGAATTCGGTAAGTTCATTGGTTGTGGTTTCTATCGAATCGCTCGCTCAATGTTTGGCAGGTGGTGGATGTCAAATTAATCTGGCTATGGTTTCAGTTGCGGGGTTTTGTGGGATAAGTTTTTGGTTCATATTCACACCATTGTCATTTAAATGGTTGTCCTCATGTTCTGATGTAATTATTCTGGTGAGTCTACACCATAGGAGGCAAGCACTGAACTTGAGTTTCGCTCTTATTAGAGCTCATCAGTGGTGTATATCCAATGGTGTGATTTGATTTGAACTTCTGATACCTGACATGCGAGACGGGCACACCAATCACATCGTCCGAGCGTAAACAAGCCGCCTGTTCAGACGATTTGGATGCTCCAGTGCTTACCTTTGGTGTGGACTCACCAGAATAATCTGAATTTCCCAGCGAGTGGCGCAGAGTAATAAACGACTGTAAGAACACAAAGAAAGTACATAGAATTGCTAGGATGATGACGAAATTTCGAGGAACGTATGAAGTTTACCGACAAACTTTATCTTTCTCACGATAAAAGACCTCTTAGTATGTATTTCAATCAAATAGGCTGGAATTAAATAAGTAAGCGCTAGAACGGATCTTTCCGCACGAGGAACAGTGATTTCCCCGCTACGAACTGATGTGGTCAGGATAGGTCTGAGATCCATTGGGGTGCCACAGTGAAATACCGCTGCTGCTTTTTTCGAAAAATCGATAAATGGCTTTGCTTTATACGTACGAACGTTCTAGTGTGTGATTATGATTCTGAGCATCATTCGACCCGAAAAATCTGCAATTTCTCATGTAACAGCATAATGCGGGCCAATGACTAGTTATCGATTATTAGTACGAAGCAATTTTATATTTCTGACTTTCTGCTCACTACTATACATGTTATAACACACCATAATCCTAATTGAATGCGAAGTTCTGTTTGAAGATTCCAGATGAAGCAGGATGGTCAGAGGGAATCTTACCACTTTTTCTCACATCACCTTATGCCTTTACCGGTGGAGAGGAAGGCAGTATATTTTTAGTTGGAGGGCTGGGGGGAGATGGAAATGTTGTAAGTTATTATCAGTCAAGGATTTTAATGTGCTGGTCATCCTCCTCCTGTTCAAAGACAATGAACAGAGGTTTCTGTAGCTCGGAAAATGGGGAAACCAGCGGGGACAGCATTTCGATCGACTAAGTCAATGGATACAGGTGAGCTGAATCGCTTGTGAATCAAGTAACAATTACAATGTGTAGTACATTTTGAGGCCTATTTTAAGAACTTCAAGGGGCTGTGATAAGTAAAGTGAATCGAAAGATTAACTGTACCTGGAGAGGAGGTAAGAAGCGTTTCGGATAGTCTTTGCTGGGGGATTGTAGCTGTCTTTCTAAAAGACACATTTGAGGGTAAGAATTACAATGTGTAGTACATTTTGAGGCCTATTTTAAGAACTTCAAGGGGCTGTGATAAGTAAAGTGAATCGAAAGATTAACTGTACCTGGAGAGGAGGTAAGAAGCGTTTCGGATAGTCTTTGCTGGGGGATTGTAGCTGTCTTTCTAAAAGACACATTTGAGGGTAAGAATACCAAACCAAATGGGATGGGGGGGGGTTCTTATAGGGAATGGTTTAATTCGGAATACTTGCTGCGGGGACAGATTTTGTCTCTTCTTACAGGCGTTTCATCTGATAAGGTAGTCATATTCGGCTGGGCGCTTTTTATGACCGCCTTGAGTTTGGTTCCACATCTAGTGTTTCTATCTCAGAAACGAAGTTTTCTACATAGGGGATACAGATATGCTGACTTTACAGCTGCGACATAAAAATGATAGTGGTTTACTCAAAGGTCACTGGGCTATATATGCCTAAAAGCGCAAAAGTGAATATCAGTATGTATGCGAGTGTTGGTTTTCATAAACGTGGATGCAGACTTTGTAGGTAAACAACAACAAGTGACTTGTTGAAAACCTGACTTGACGAGGGTGAGCCTCTTGAGGAGATGGAACTATTAGAAAGGTGAAGCTATTGTTTTCTGATTTAATGAGCTGACAACAGCCACGTTTCTGAAGACAGCTGGGGCATTCCAGAACGTAAATGACCAGATCTTACTCAGAGTTTCCAAAAGTCAATTGGATACTTGCTGCAAAGCTGACATAATGAAGTTGAGATTTACAGGAGACGCTTCAAGCCCGTAAATGCGTGACAGGCGAGCCACAGTTTTTTTTAATATTTCAGATGACCTCCGTCTTTCTGTGCACGCGATTTTTTGGTTTCAAAGATGCAACCAAATTATTGTGGTCAAGAGGAAATTCAATCACCTGGCGAGTGACATTAATTGGCTAGCTTTTGCCTGCTAAAATCACAGGTCTGTTGAAAGTTAACGTGAATCCATATGAAACAACATTCAGTCAATGAAGAGAAGTTGCATATATTTGCTGCAAGTCTGCCGTAAAACTCACATATAAACATTAACGCGAATGTTGCGGGTATGAGACCATGTGATGTCCCCAGCTGAGAGGGAAGATATAGAACGGCGATGAGTGCTCTACTGAATTCCTCATACATATTTCACGGGGTTCGCGCTCATGAAGTAACCGAGACGGCCATCGTTGGGAGGCAGGCCACACGTCAGTATTACTTTCAAGTCAAATTTCACAGGGTTATTTTAACTGGCATCGGTTAAGCGGTGGTTTATTTCCGGCGGCGGCTGTACATTACTTGACACATCCATAATATAAGATGTTAGAGGCATGATGGCATTCAGCCAGGAAGTGAAGGGGGACTACTTTAACCTGGCGTGAAGTAACGCACATTGATAAGCTACGAAGCAATGTACAACCGTTTCATATTGGTTACTATGGCGAGTGTAGAGTATACCGACGAATTGAATCGATGGGCTCCTAACTGGGTAAGGAACCGCAGCCAAATCAACACCAAGTGAATGTTCCAGTGCTGTGGTACTAATAGTCAAAAGGCGACATAAATAGCTATTTCATAAATAAAGCAATTCCTTATGAACCATCACTATCAGGAACCTAGATTCATCATCGTCATCATCATCATCATCCACAGCACAACTTCACTGTTTGACATCGTTGCCTCGCTGTCGTACACACATATATGTCAATCAATTTCAGTGTAAGAGCAAGAGCAATTTGTTGTCCTGCCTGCTTCAGAGTGCGAACACTAAAAGAAGCCAGATAGACTGGGCCTTGGGACTAAAATATCTGTTTCGAGGTTCCTGAGCATATCAATGCCGGGTGACGCGCAGATGTAACTGTCAAAACCGATGTAAGACGAATGGAGTCATCAGTCCCAACTGATGGACACACACGGAGAGAGTTGTTAATGGGATGAGGAGAGAGGGAGGAAAAAGTAGACAAAAAAGTAAGAACGCGTTGGCAGTTGCCTGTTTTCACTTATCCGCCCTGCTTTTTGCAGCTGACCCGGCTGATTACATCATACGAAGACCCATGTGGGATGAGATCATTATTAAGAGGACCCATATCTGGACAGGTTGGTAACTGGGACCTTCAACCAAAGCCTTTGGCCAAGAAGACTGACCCCAAAGCAGCGGTGTTCGGGGGGGAATGCAAATGCACTTCAATTTTTACAGAGCAAGTCACTGCACATGTTCCAACCCCTTACATCGAGGGCCAGGTGCCACTGACCCCAAAGCAGCGGTGTTCGGGGGGAAATGCAAGTGCACTTCAATTTTTACATAGGAAGTCACTGCACATGTTCCAACCCTAACCTCGAGGGCCAGGAGCCTGTGTTCGTCAGAACTCTTACCACTGACCAATCTGGTATGAGCTATTCTGTGAGTGCCCCACGGACACCCCGCAGTATAGCCCAAACACAAAACGTCACTCCACGCTAAGGTCCATTCTCTTTGTGATGGAACCTGGTCACATGCAAGTTGCCGGGAGGTTTTGACTGAATGTTTCTATGGCAAATCTCAAAAATATTTCGAAATATACAGAAGCCACTGAAAATTTGAAGAATGCATACGGTCGGTGGAAAACTATATTTGATGAATATTTGATGACCGATTGGTAGGCTTCAGAAACACGCTTGATTTTCACGTTTGCATTTATCCTTCCATTTTGCTCGTATCTGGGTAGTATTGCAGTGTCTATCTAAAAAAACGAACGAATACTGGTTGTTATTATTTGAATGAGAGCAGACGCGGATGTAAGCGTAATGGGGGAAAAATAAATTATGTAGGAGAACAAACAGAAGATGTTCTGTTTATCATCCGCAGTACTTTCGATACATCGACGCACACAAGATTTTCATTACTCAACTTTAAAATTCGCGAATTAAGGGAGACAGACACTCCACCGTGGTTTGTCCGCCGTAACCTCTTCATCTAAAGCATCAGGAGGCTACACGAAGCGGGAGAATTCTATTTTCAGTGTATCAAGAATAGTGTTCAAAGTTTTTCGTCTGCTGTATTTTGCTTCCTTCCCGAATATCGATAGTAGTTGAGATTATGAACAAATTTTTCTGTAAATTGAGCTACCGAAAACCCATCATTGGTTGAAGTGTGTGGTACGGTCTAGTACCTAATCTCCTTCGTGGTTTTCGATTACCACGGTGACTTGATTTCTAGCACAAAACAAAATGTCAACCGCTGGTTGCTGCGCACAACCTCTGATGCAACACCACACTGCCGTACACAAGGGCGGACTGATGATGTCGTCTCAGTTGTGATGAAACATTTGCAATCTAACTACCCATTTCAGGCGATGAATCAAAGATGACGTGTGCTGCCAGATCTATCACCATTTTCCTGGATGGTGAATTGTTGAATTCTGTTGCTCTTTCCCTGAATTTGCAATTCACGGATTCAAAAGATGGCATGTGTGTTGGCACACTGCGTTGTTTGATGCGGCACCGCTGAAGTAATCCTAGACGGATTCAGTTGCGGTAAAATATGGGGTGCATTCCGAGAGGCCTAATTAGGTTTCTCACAGAATCAAAAGCGCACTGGAACTCCTGATGATAATACATGCATGATAGTATGTGCACGGAAGAGAAAAACATTCAAAAATGTCGAACTTGCCCCCCATAATTTTGCACGAGCCTCAGACGCCTGAATCTTATAATATGTAAAAACGTGATAGGAGCGACTGACGATATGTTTTACGATCGTTGGAAGAGGTGGTAACTAGAATCATTTGATGGGAAAGTTGTTCTTGTCGTGAGAAAGAGCTACTACACATCTGACAAATTCCCCCCCTATAACTTTGTGACCAATGGGCAACTGATTGCCTACTTCAAGAGGTCAGACCCAACAGAGTATTAAAGCAGCGTTCATTTTTTACCGAGTTCATTTTTTAAAATGTATTTCCTTTTACCTTCTTGCATTTTAACTCCATGCAATAGAAGTGAATCAATTCTTCCGTTCAAACAGGTGAATGTTAGTTGTGCATTCTTAGTCTGGCAAAGAGTTTGGGACAATCATAATGTGATGATCGATACCTCCGAGTGCTTACGAGCCGAGGGGTTCGACAGTGGCACACCAGTGCGGGAAATCCATACACAACCCGAAAAATTGATCAAATCCACCAAGGCATATCAAGAGGTTATCAGAGACATCGGTGAACAACTGAAGCAGAAAAGTCAGCTGCCTCCTGATGCTCCTTATACCGAATACTTTTATATTGTGAAAAATGTAAGTGATTGGTCATACTTGAAGACTGTTAATTCATAGTCGTCCAAGAAGATGGCCATCCTGGAATACAAATGGAATCTTACCGGGTGTCTGGAAGCACAGAACGCAAACTCTAGTGAATGCTACGACAAGCTGCCCGAAGTAAGTGGTAGACCGCGTTACTATGTGAGGTACCTGAAAAATTTAGCAGCTCTCTTTATTGCAAACTGTAAACTCTACCGTAAATTATCAACTCCCTGAAAGGAATTGGTGAGGAAATACTGGTGCAGAATTCCTTTGACTTCGTTTTCTCAATAGGTTACTTAGGCTTTTGTAATGCTTATCCGTGTCTAATAATTATCACTGTGGACAGCGGAGATGCTGCTTGTGATCTTGTTAAATAGCAGGGGATTTCATAACGAACTCAATGAAACTTTGTAACGCCTATCTTCACCGGATACGGTCCCATCCTACATTTTCATGTTTTTCGTCGTAAGTTTTCGGTGTTGAGGTGCATTATTACTCCACAATAACGCTGCTCACCAAGTATTCAACGACGGTGGTGTGACTAATGGTGAGATAAATCACGAAGGGTTAACAAGATGAAAGTTGCAAAATTTTTTTCTATTCTCAGATACATTTTGGGATCCGTCAGCATTCAAAACACTCAAATTTGTCGACTGACAACGTCCACCCCGTATATAAGTTATGGAACAGTAGATAAAATAGAGTGTTTAACAGTTCACAGAATTCTGATCATTAGGTGGACCGCTTAGGGTCACACCAAGGGAACTGAATTATTCATGTCAAGAAAAGGCATGAAATAAATAGTGCAAGCTATAAACTGGAGAAAGAATTTCCATCGGGTTCAGCTAATATAAATGGGTTGGGCATATTTCTTGGACCTTAAAAAATTTATAAGAACGGATGCACGTGGACACAGAAGTTGCAGTGGGCGTCAAATCGAAACGACAATGGTCTGTACTGGTTTCGGAATGGAACTGATGAATACTTTCGAAAGGGTCACACAGGCAATTTGTACGAGTTGTGATAACTGAAATTTATTTTGGCTGGTATATATTCCCATCTGAATGCTAGCGAAAAAACCCAGTTTTATCTGAAAGGTTTCTTTATAACAAGTCCACGGCTAATCTTTTCCCTTTTGATAAATTTCTGAGTGTTCCTCACCGCCCCACCAGAATACACTGCTTACATGCTCGGCTGAATTTGATTGGCCGTACGGAAGAAATGGAAGTTGGGTGGAGTTGTTGGAGTGCGCTTTGACGCCTACTGTGTCACGTGAGGATGAACTGTACTCGATTACCCATTTAGCAATGGCGAAGGAGTTTAATACGGTAAGTCTGGTAATTACTTTGAATTGTATAAAAACTAATATGGGGCCCTAATGTCACTGCATGAGACAAAGGAAATGAGCAAACGAAAAGTTTTTAGGGCTGATAAAATGGGTTAACAATAGTGCAACCGACCCGATCTACTAATAACCCAAAACACGGATTCCAAACAATCTGTTTAGAAACCGAAATCTCTTATAACTCTCCCTGATCCACGGTTTGTGTAATCGTTGGGTAGCCAGTCACTTCCAGGGCACATGACGTAGCTTAAGCGGTCCAAAAATGATGTAGCGTCATCTCGTCGACGAAACAGTCCGCTGGTCGATCAGTTTTTGCCAAACGATGCAGGGTTCAAATACCATTCAGGTTGTCATGGAGTCGAATCTCACTTGAGTTCCCTGTGGTGTGCACTACTGGTGATCTCCAACGATAATAAAACAGCTTCAGCATAAAGTGCTGAAATGCAATACTAAGTGTGGATCAAAATTTTTCTACCTCATCACTACATTAATAGCGCTTTTCGCTGATCTAAAAAGTTCGGTTGTGTCCGTCTCGTGTGTGAATCACTTAGGCTGAGGGATCATGTCGTCTTTTGCTTGTAGACTTCACATAAGCTTTATATATTCGCTTGAAATTCTGATCAATCCTTCTCCTGGGGCTGGGATTTTGGTTTCTGGGGCCTGTCGCCATTTTTGACTTCTCTAAAGTTGAACTATCTCAGTAAAATACGTCATAATTTTATAAACTTTCTGTCTTCAGTCGTCTATTAATTAAGGAAAAATCTACCAAGCAACTTAGTGAAGTAAAGACATTGAAAACAAATCACTAAACTTTGGTATGGTAATCTACATAGACTTGTTTTGGGTCAGTCTAATGGGATTATCCGATCCCGACAGACGAATACAGATATTTTTCTTTTTGAATATATCTGCTGGATGATGGTCTATTCTAGGTAACCCACTTTTNCGATATGGGAATATGCTTCTGTCTCATTCGCCTTACATGGTGTTGAATGAAATGAAGTTTTTAACTTACTCTTGTTTGCTAATCTTCTCGGGGACAAATATTAATGAGTCGATGACAGTGATACTGTAATGCTGCATTACTTCACAAAGGTGAACCTCTTAGGGATTGCAAAAGGCGGTTAACTGCTCCAAAATATTCATTTTTCACTGGCAATAAAGGTTTTGTGTGCATTTACGAGGATGATAATTTCTAGCTGAGTTACTTTCTCAAATTATGTGAATATCTGTCATGAAATGACTCACACCGTTATTATCCATTTGTGAGACTCAGGCGTTATAGCGTGGAAAAAGGGATGATCCTTCTCATGCCTTCTTCATGCAAGGCTATGATCTAGGTTACAAGTCCTCTTGACTGCATAAGTTCACCAATAAAAGAGTCAAACAAAGCGGCCCTTAGAACTGTATTAGTGAATTCACGCACTCAAAACAGACGAATTTTATTTGTTTTTCTATAGATTACTGTTTAGTTGAAACCCATTCTAGACTGAAGAACCTGACAGAACACTATACGTTCGTTGAGTATCCTGAAGAAAATACAGAGGGAAATACACCTGTTTGCAAATCAATTTTGTTTTCACCAGAGACTCAACTGAATCTCTCGTAGAATATCATAAACGAGAAACTCAGTTGAGTCTTTCGTGAAAACCAAATTGATTTGCAAACGAGTGTATTTCTCGAAAAGCGGTCCAATTTGGGTTCAAATAGAACATAAGGTTGATGGGAACTCGGGGACTGCGCCTACCTGATGAGCCTGTGAGCCTGATGAAACCGTCGTGGGCTGTCGAAGAGTTTTCACTAACCTTGTGAGTAGTTTCATTTGTGAAAATACAGGGAGGTTGCTTTTTTCAAAGCCGCAGCTCCATTTATAGGTTTTTGATAAGGGCGGGTTTTCATTCAACCTTGAGAAGTAGACGGCGCTAGTAGTGTAGCTTTTCTGTACGGCTTTTATTCCATTCTTCTTAAGCCATAACCTGACCTGAATGTAGCTGGGCAGGCAAAGTCAGAATGCTGACAATGTGCCATATGTGTCTTCTTGCCATTCTCTTGTTCATGACAGAAATTTGGGTTTTAATCTTATAGAAGGATGTGGTGTTGTTCCCAACGTTCCATACTGTCCCATTTTTAAGCGACGAAAAAGTTGTCATTGTTTTTCTTAAGCACATACATTTATTAGTCTCAAGGCACGTTAAGGGGTGTTGGGTAAGTCTGGATTGAGCCATAAGGGCTTGCTGGTGACGAGGTAACATATTTGTTTATTCGACATTCTCTAGGGTCATTAACACGATAAATCGGTACGTGATGTAGGGTTATCAGAGGCTGTTCCATTTTTATCGACAGAGGAAGTTTGAAGTGACCAAGCTTCGTCTTGAGCCGCTTTTGAGTGTCACCAATGTTAATCTGTCGTCATTCTTTTAATCGATCGGTATAAGTATCGCCAAGATATGCGGGCGGCATATGTGGTCAAGGAGAGTTCACTGTGAGTTTAGTAGACCGAGCGGATATTGCAAACTTTGTCCGGCATAAATTGAAGTTGATCATTTCATTAACGGTCACCCTCTATACTCAGCTTTTGCCTCCATGCGTCCCACTATCTTATTTTTCTTATCTTATTTTATCTTGTTTTGGTGTTACTCAAAGTCCTGATGAAGCACGAAAGATATGTCGTTCGTCATATGGGATTTTGTCTCTTAAAAGAAAA
>NW_008751773.1:801222-918345 GCF_000715545.1 Opisthorchis viverrini | reverse complement strand
ACAGGAGTTTTAACAGAATTGATGGTTTCGTTGTTTACCATACGAGGATTCTGATGTTGAATTATATACGTTCCGGACGGTGCTGCAACATTTAGGTGGAATTTCGTCAATAGTGGTTTCGTGCCGATCCGCAAGGTATTTTCAATGCTTCATCCAGTCTAGTTGCACGTCACACATTCTATCTTTTGTGGCGCTCTAATCAAGTGTGGGAATTATTCGTGAGAAACTACGTCAGATAATCCAAGTTTTTCGAAGGAAATATACACCAGGATATGTACACCACAGGCTCCAGGATATGAGTAGCCTAGTGCACCTACGGAAGAATCCACTTCGATCTACCACTGTGAGATGTACCAAACACCACATTTCCCCCACCATATAAAACTTAAATAAGTGAAGACGTCTCAGGTCCGCTGCTCGAATGTTAGTTGTGCATTCTTAGTCTGATTTGGCTACAGCTTGGTAAAATCCTACGAGGAAACACGCATAAATATTATTTGCTAAAAGCTACCAAGGTCTGTCAAAATGTAATGCAGATAAGTTTGAAGCTTCTAAAACCTTTTGTAACAGTGGGTTAGATTATTGATACCTTCCGGTCTTCCGGCATGGAATTAACGGGTTTATCAGACCCCTAATTAAAGTTCGTAGATAATCTGAAAAGTTCCAAGTTGTTTAAATTTGGCTTCATCCTGAAAGTTACACCGTCCCATAGAAAAGCCCAGAGTGATGTAGAACATTTTCATTTATATTTTGAATCACCAGCTTTGCGGATTTCAAGAAAAGCTGAGTGGGTTCATATCCGTGACCTTGTAAGTTGCGATAATGCTCTCTATCGATATTTTATTCACTCATGAGTAGTTGTAGAAGGAACTTGTATTGACATTATTCATCTGATCTATGCTTATTACGGCCGATAAACATAATGAAATAAGCACCAAATTCAAGCTTTGCTTTACTAAACCCTACAGATATGAAAGTCCCGGTCATCTGCACGCCTTATTTACTGACTCCGAACAAGATATGTTAAAATAAGGGCGATGCATGTGTGTGTGACATGCCTGATCCCGTAAGTTTTCATGGGTTCACCCATCGGAATTTTTCACAGTTTTCCTGACAATGTCACTAGGCTTTAGACAAGCTGAAAACTGTTTGCTTATTGTTAGGCGGTTGGAAATTCTTTCATCTGAACCCACAGGTATTATCCAGTGAGCACCTTGTGCGAGTATTCAGGTGAATCAAAGCTGAAGAGCAATAAACTTAACTAAAATGGTCTACGTTTGTGAGCAGTTGAGTTCAAGTACTAGGTGTGCCCAAAATACAGCTAATCCATATATGTTGAAAGTTCATTCGTTAAAAAAGTTTAAATACGTTTGATAAAATTTTAACTTGAAATTAGACCTCTGAATTGCGTCTCTCTTTAGAGCCTTCCGATTGAATATCCAACTTTCATGGGGAGGACACTATCGTGGCACTTCAGAAAGACTGAAGAGAGCATTGCACCTTCACCTGAGGATGAAAACTGGATTTTTCCACTTATCAGCAAAGCCTACATGAGGGAACATCAAGATGACAATCGTTATTTGGATGTATCGCCTCAGGAATTCATCAATATGCGCAAGCAGGTAGATTTTGTATTGTTTGCCTATTCTTAGCCATAGATTACTCCGGATGAAATACGTCGTTTCACGGTCAAGCTGCTTGTAAAAAGGAAGGAACGCCACATCGTGGTGGGTTTTCTCTTTTTAAGTTTGGTTCTGGAACGCAGTTATTGAAATGTACAAAAGTCTCTCTTAGTTTAAAGGTGTTCTAGTTCGTTATTCTGCTGTCTGTCACGTGCCCATTCTTATAAGTTGCTGATGGCAAGGATGTGATCATCTTATTTATGTTGGTAATGCAGTGAGAATTTTGATTGTTGTTACATGATGAACCAAACCGACAATGCGTTGCAACTGGTTCAATTCTGTGCTTCTCACTTGTATGCACAGCCATCGCAGTGCGATGTGTGACGGGGAATCACGCTTGCAAGCCGAAACACAAATTGAAAGGCAATAATTACTCCGGTCAGAAAGCCTGGCCTTTACTGCCCGCTGTCCGTCTTTATATCACCGCTCTACGCAGGGCAAATCAACTGTCAACTTAACGAACAATATAACACATGCAGCTCCGTAGAGAGAACGACAGATGGGTGCAAATAACCCAAACCATGATAAAAGTTTCAGACCCCATATTAGACCCAGTTAGGATATACTCTCCGACCAATGATCATGTGGTATGAAGCAACTGCGTTTCTTTGCTCACCCTATCAGTGAGCTTCAAATTAGGCATCTATACTACTTCCATTCAGGCTTGGTTTTGCATCCCGGTGAAACTAAATCCACCTTACAATTTCTATCAGTGTTTCCACTGTCAATTAGGGACTAGACCTTACCCTGGTCTAACGGTTGGTGGGCCTCCGTGAGACATCGAGCTATACCGGAGGATGTCCGCATGACACTGGCAGAGTGCGTCATACCAGTTTGGTGAGTTGTTGGTCTGAGGGACAGGTTTGGGGTTGGAACATGCGTGGCAGCTTGTTTTTTAAAATTGGTAATGCACTAGCATTTCCTACCAGATACTACTGTCTTTTGATTGGGCTTTTGAGCTGAAGGCTTTGATCGAGGACATTAATCGTCCTCCTGTCTAGGTTTGGGCGTTCCAGCAGTATTCCAGCCCACGTACAACTAACAAAACTTGTGCGGCGGTAAGGCATCATTGGTGAACAATAATATTATGCTGTCCGTGATGATGAGCCACGCCACTGTATGTAAATGACCTCAGTTTCGAGAATAACAATGTCCGTGAACCACGAAAGAGAGAGCGGATTCTGCACTGGCCGTTTTATCAGCCTTACGCACACGTTTTGCATGCAGTCAATAGCCCATACGCCCGTAAATTGGATTCCATAGTACGACGCCATATGGGGGTAACATAGTGGACTCCGTCGATGTGTTCTTTTCACCTCATTTGTATTGCCTTAATAATTTCACCTGATTTTCCAGGCAACATTGATCAGGACGTTCAGTATCGATTTTCATCTATTCCCATTAGGGATAAGAGTCACGAGGCAAAAACACTTACACCTAGTTTGAACTGTTGCGAAAGACTAGTTTTTATTCCATAGGTAGTAAGAACAACTTTATAATTTATTCGATAAAACGGAATGCTGTGCAAATTTCTCATTTTAGTGTTATCTTCCGGCTACAATAAACTGTCTTGTTTTTTATAGCTTATTATCCACCTGAATTGTGTAATAAAAACCTCTGTAATGCTAGAATTGTCGCTGAATTCATCTCCCATAATTTCCCCCAATGTAGCGTTTTTCAGTGTCCCTGTGTAGGGAGGTGATGATGACAGCCTGAGGCTCAGCGATGTAAGAGTTCCGAACAAAACTCGTTGGGGACAACCGTCGTAAAAATTTTAGTATGCGACTGACAGAGAAGATGACGTTAACAAAAAACATCACGTTTACTTTTCCGAAGGATAAACTAAAGGATGGATGACTGGTCACAAGAGGGCAGACCTGAAAGCCGGACAAAGTCCCTCAGTCTAACATCAACAGACGTTTGGGCTGTCAAAGTTGCTGTTCTAACGGTTTAAAGTATTTAAGGAGGGAAGATTGATACAGCGTCATTTCAGGCAACAAAAGAATCCCAAGTGTCTGCTTAGTATTGTTCTAGTTAGTAGTCGGTGTACTCTGTGATTTTACTAGACAAGAAAGTCGAGGCAGGCTGTTAAAGTTGAATTAATTACGAAGTAAGCCGTTTTTATTCAGAAACTCCTCAACTCTCTGGTTAGCTCTGTCGTAGAGCTTTTATCAAGTGCTTCGATTCAGTAAAAGATTCTGTAGAATATTGTAGGCCAGTCATCACTGGAGTCACTCAATAATTCTCGCTTCAGGTCTCCCACACTTTATTCACGACTTCGCTAGTCCAGACATAGTAACAATGTTTGGTATTCAGTTCGGGTGAATTTTTAGTTTCCCATACACGACTGCTTGCTTTTATTCAATAATTGGTTCATGGATCATTAATCCGGTTAATGATAGTGATTAGGTAGCTGTCTTTTTCTAACTGACGTGGTTTTTTCACTAGGTTTGCAGTAGCTTATCAGATTGAAAATAGGAGGAATATTAGTCCATTCTATATCCAGAGTCATTGTTTAGAATCATTCGGAATTTCGGAGTACTCGTACTACGCATTGCGGTTGTCCACTCCCGTAACATCGTTCACGGTTTATGCAATGAGCATTCTTGAGTAAACCTGTCGTAAGCAGGACGCTGCGTATTGGCGTGAAACTAGGATGGCATGTTGAATGCTTTACTCAATTGCCTAGCCCTCAGATGTATGGCGTTGGACTGACTACGGTCCAGACTTATTCAGATCCAAAGGAGTAGACGCTAAAAGGATAGTGGGCCTCCTATAAAACCCGTGCTGTGCCAAGTGGCTCACAATGTTCGGTGTTTTTTACTAAGTTAGTTTCGGGGAATAGTAAATGACTTTTATATTATCCCCGCATAGACGATCGCGGGAAACGAACTTATTAAGTACAAGCAGTTTAAGATTAAGTCTAAGATCAGTCATATAAAAGTTGGTCTTATATCTCCTGTCGAACTTCGGTCAGTCTATATGGGGGACTAACTTCACAGCCCGATTAAACGGGCTGACAGTTGCAGACAAATGCAACCTTACAAGAGTATGACCGCGAAGTAAACTATTCCAGCAGCTCTTTGCCCACAATGATAGTTGATGTATTGGACCTAGCTTATCGACAGAATTTTTGGTTTCTAAGGCAGTAAAGACTGGAATCTATAGTTCAGTTCAAACGTGAATAATCTAAGCCAACAAACTCTCATAAAAATTCTTGAGGCGCATAAAGGCAATCAACTGGAGCCGTGCATCCTAGAGGTTTTCAAGATGGTGAAGTGAACAACCTTGAGTAAGTGTTGTAATATGAATGATGAGTGGGATATTGCTTTACACCTGTTTGATGTTACTATTCCTCAACCTTTCCCAGCGCATTTTCCGTCATCCATATGAATACAAACCGGATAGTGATTCGGGAAGATCCATCGAAGAGGTGAGGAAATTCATTTTGTGTGTGAGAATATACACTATCCGTTACCGTTCATGGGGCAATTCACTTATCACTGTTATGCCTGCAAGAATTTTTGAAAACAGAATTACTTGAATCTGGACACAAATCGCCAGCGCGTGCGAACGATACTAAAAATCTCCACTTTGCGTAGGTGACCTATAAACTGGGGCATTCATATGAGTTTCATCAGTGATCTGCTTTATTGGAACTAATCATAGTGTGAGTCCTGAAGGCAATGATGCTGACCTTTTCTACGATGGGGCGCTTCCTCCACTGATCCAAAAACTCCGCTAATTGCCGCTAAATTCAACCCTTGTTTTATCTGTGAACAATGGGCTATTATGGTGTATGCAGTTCACTCACTTGTTGGCTATGAAACTAGCCAATTTTCTGGAAGACACTCCTGTGAGCGATTAAGATTTCTGGGGTTCCTGGGCACAGAAATTTGGGGTTACCAAATTTTTCAAGGCGAAACTAATCTGTCTTCTTCCGGAACTACTAACTATGAGAACATGTACATTGTGACATTTGATATTTTGTGGACACCATTTGTCCTCACATTGGTCATATTGGCTCTTTTTGCCTGAGGTATTTTTTTAATAAAAATTACCACATTAAGTGAGCTGAAAAAAACCAGTACATCCATTAAGTCACCAAAACTTACACAACTGAATATTGTTCAGTGTTCCTCCTATCACCGCATGGTTTTATTTTGCTGGTTAGGATATGGTAGTGCAGTATATTTAGGTCAAAGTAGTGAGGTTGTTCAAGCTGAGTCAAGACAAAGACGGTTTACCAACAAAGTGCTATCAGAATGAAGCCATGGCTTATGAAGAAGAACAGAAGTATGGTATGTCTCAATGTGAGCATCTAACAATTTTGACGTGGAAAGCGTTCTAGACATCGAAATGACTTCAGAAAGAGTAGAATAGCCAAATGAACTCTGGGATGAAAGCTCACAGAAACGTCAGTATTTACTGACTAAAAGAATCTTCCCAAAATTTGGTCGCAACTGGAAGGGTATTTGAAAAGTTTTGAAAAAAAGGCAGAATTTTTTTTAAACCTCACGGAGAATACAGCAAAGGATGAAATGCTCACTGGGTAGACGTAAATTTGATTATCTACCTCACTGTAAGGTTTTGTTGTGCACTTTCCAGTTTACTCTGGGTGATCAATGGACTAGTCAACAAACTCCAAGGTAGAGGAGCCAACCTGGGTTTTTGTAAAGGTCCTGATAATACCCGTCTAGAATTATTGAAAAATATCACCGAAAATGAAAGTAAATTATTAATACAGAAAGCTGAAACGGAAATACAGCTTTTGAGGCTACTACACGAGTTTTGCTGAACCCGATTCTAAGTCTAAATTTTTTTCAGGGCCACAACCGGTAGGTGCAAACACTGGATAGGGCGAACAAGAATGGATAATCGGGGATGAGAAGGGAGACTAGGTAGCTCCTCGATCCATATTGGCGTCAGTGAAAATGGGACGTAATTTAATAGTTCATTTTATGTTTACGTTAAAATGATACGTCTCAAATGACATTCACTATTTAGTCGTGTGCAAGGAAAGACAGTACAGCTAATCACATGAAGTCATGTCGAGATCGTGAGATTTTAAACAAACGGTAAAGTCTCCATACATGTAATTTATTAAGTATGTTTCCCACGTATATGAGACAAACGATAATCAGGTTGCTGTACTCAGATGGGAGACAAACATGTAGTACCTACAGTAGCTCGATGGTTCTTTTATTTTCACAACGCAATCGGTGTTTATGATCCAGAATAGTCCCACGTTTGGGTCAGACACGATGAAGATACAGGAATACGAGGACAAGGTTTGTAAGCCATATTCAGTTCCAACAACCAGATTCACCTAGTCTAATTAGGTGCTCTGTGCAAACTTTTGACCGCCTAGCTCGTTCAGTTAGTAATTTAAACTTGTCAACATTTGGCAGTCAAATTCATTTAAGGTCTACAATCAAGAACGTAACGTGATAACTCCTGCTCAGGTAATGCGGACTTATATACCTTAACACTTATCTTGACATACCGGTACAATACCTGTCCAAAGTGCTGTTCAGATGCCGTGCGTTTCCCGGTACATATACTAATGTTAAGTTTGAAGCAGTTGTGAACTGAAGGGAACATTCGGCCGCCAATCTGAAACTTCGTACATTTGTCTTGGCTATGGCGACAAATTACCTCGATTGGAAATTTATGTGACAGTTTCTCAACTCTGAGTTGGTTGCTGTTGATGTTCGTATTTCAGATGTCTCCTTGCTAAATGAACTGCTGACCACCCTAAACTCGCTGACATTCTTTGTAGACTTTGCGAATTACGTAAGATGTCTTTGAGTGGTTGGTATGCAATTATTCTGACATTCCATAGTTTCATACTGCAGCTAGTCAGCAAAAATGGTGTAATGGAAAACTCACCAAAGATCATCACCATAGTTATTCATCAGGATATACTTCGTTGAAATTTGAACCAGGTACTCAAAAGCTGGGGCATTGTATCAGTGCATTCAAAACATTGTCAGACCTTTTCTGTCGGCAAGTACTAGGTTACCTTGTGGCGGTCATCTTTGCACCGAAATGCCCACTAGGCTATTAGTATAACGCTGCCCTAAGTTTTATTTTTAGAAGCTTTGTTTAGTTCAGCTGAGCCAATGGTTTTGCTTGAAAGTGCCCTCGTTAGCGGCATAACTGGGCCTTTCATTCCCAAGACGTGTGAGTTCGACAAGACCACCACACTGAGTGACCTGCAAGCCAGTAGTGTGGCAGCGACGGGCGGCCAGTAGTTAACGCATTGCTAAATTCCAGCCTGATCGGTCAAATCTGACTGATCTGAGGCAGCCATCAATCAATGCTAATGCTACAGAACTTCAGGTTGTTCAACTGTTGTGAAAAAACAGTGGCAACGGTACTCTACATCTTCACAACACGCAACGTCAACAAGTTTGCAAGTATGCTTCCAAAATATGGGAACCACTGTGCTAGTCTCGTGAAGCCAATGAAAGCGATGTGTCCAATGTTTCGTGATGCAGCACGACCACTTTTATTACGTAGGATGTTTTTTCTTGTATGAACGGTTCGGTCTCTTTTCCAGTAATTCCTTGATTACTTTCAGTAATTTTGATACATTACGTCAAGCAGAGCACTTAAGACTTGAAGCACAATGTATGCGTTTGTATTTGTTCTGTGCATTGATAGCCATGGCAAGAAATGGACAAAGGACAAACTGTAGTTAGATGCAATGACCATCAGAGCTGTAGAGTCAGCTCCACATGGTTAAATGGTGTTGTCAGCATATAGGCCATAATAGGATCAGACGTGATTTGGAATAGAGCACAGGTTACTGATTGTATTTGGCTGTAGCTGCTTAATGGAACTACGAACATGCCGTCCGTTCAAAACGCAATGTTTAAGCCGGAAAACCTCACATACCACACAACAGTCTCACTCTAGGGACAACAAGCGCTGATGTACTGATTTGTTGTCTATTATGTAAACCATAGCCCTCAGGTCGATATGAATTTCCGGTAGATGCCGTTACCTTCAGCATTAAGTTGTGTGGTTTTTGGACACCCGGGCATTTTATGGTTACTTGTAAGTCGTTTTGAGTTGTGCTTTTGGGAAGGTATTCATCATAGTACAGTCATCCTACCAAAGTGAATCTCTCCCTGAGGAGTTGCTTTCCGCGGAGAGATAAAAGTAGTGATCCCAGTCAGCCACAGCTTAGATAATGGGAGAAGAAAGGGGCGAGTTGCTCCTTCTTTTCGACTGCTGAGAGTTAGCTGCTACAAAAAGGCTGCACCTAAGTATAGACTCAATGCCTTGATATTTCATGTTACTGAATTGATTCACTCCATCATGTAGGATACGTCTATTTCTATCTTTAGTTAGCGGTCTTATTAACGTTTATACTCAGTAAATAAGACCGCTCTAAGACTGTAGCGCTATTGTACTTAATACGACAGATATTTAGTTGTTCGTGGTTCCGGTTGATACGCTATTTTCCATAGCGGTGACTCGTATCTGTGCAATTATTTCAGAACGTTTGGTGCAATATGACGCTCTTCGTTAAAGAATGGAGGGTTGCAATAGATAACTGTCAGGAAAGTGAACTGCGGTCGTCAACCAAGGCTAAGCCACTCTCGGAGGAAGAAAAATCGGAACCGTGGTTTGCACGAATGTTGGAACTGCTCACTGAACAGTTCAGTGATGTGAATCCGCTTGAAGCCCCGTTCATCGCACGTGAAGTTCATCGTGGGATTAAGAGATCTGTCAGTGAAAACGGAATGGATACAACACTACTGGAGCTGACCGTGAAATTCAAACTGTTCACTTGTCTGTCGGAATCGATGTACTCCACTTGTGATCCAGATGCAGTGAGCATTAACCTGTTTTCAACCGATTTTGTGAATTAAATTTATTGGTGAAGGAGAAAGCTATTCGACCGAAGTGCTGCTTCCGAGTTATTTCTACTGCGTAAACTAAGGTCCTACTTAATGTCAAGGAAATGGTGACGCATTCTGGTTACTATTAGAGACAAGTGTTTCTTCGGCCGCACCAAGGCGATGGGCTGTATTATAAGTTTTCCAATTCCCACAGAGCCCCTATGAAGATCATTTGGTTACCGATTTGGTCTATGGAACTGCAAAACGTCTTGGTGGTTTTAGGTTAGCATGATGAGGTTGTAGGACGCTCTACGAAGACCTGCATTCGGGATGCAGACAATTTCCTCATTAGATTGTAAAAGTCAGGCACAGGTGATCTTTTGACGAGTGCACAAATTAACGGTCACAAGCCTACCGTATAATTACAATTTTAGCCCGTTAGCTGGGAGACTAGATAAGTGGGCATGCCTTAGTGTTTTTGCTGCATTTTACAGGCGGTCGAAGGCATTATTGTTCAATATTCTGATTTGCATTATACCTGGGATAATTGGAGAGGACCTGCCGTAGGAAGTCACTTTACTCAGTCAAGTCTCATGGTACTTTTCCACTGAAATGCAGATTTCGCTACACTCTCTTACTAATACACCATCATACTAATACACTGTTAACATGTTGATCCCTTGAAAAATCCACGAAACCTGGGTCTATATATGTATATTTGCCTATGTATGATGGCAGTCATACACCCTTTTTTGTGTGATCTGTTTTTCACACTACAGACGTTGTCCCACATTGAGGTGTTGTCGATAACTGCTTTCCATAGACTTTGAGCTTAGTGTGCTCGGCGTTACGGAGTACAAGTGGGCCACTGTTTGCGTGAGTCAAGTTATGACAGCCCTACATCATCTCTCATACCGCGAATGCGAAAAATTCGTAGTTTGTGCAGATGGTTATCCCCACTGTAAAGAAGACTTTATATCTTCCAACTGCTAGCTCGTGAACTAGCATCGTTTTGCTCAAGCAGACTTGTGTGTGAATAAGTCTCTTCGAGCAAATTTTCTGTCCGTTCAATTAGTTACATCTGGGAAAGCTGCTCTATTCTAGCGGCTTGACGATACAACGCCCTATCAGTATGTCCACGGAAATCAGATGCAGTGCTGGCCACTACGGCAGTTGCTTGTTAATGCGTGCGTCGAGCTAGGCAGTTGCATTGTAAATGTTTCATCACAAGTCGAAAAGACCTTATCAATGCGAGTGAGGTGGGTAAAATCCTATCCTCCTCTATCAGAGAGCCACAAGCTGCAAAGTGCACGAGAATACCTGGAATGGCACCATATTAGTACGAAAGTTATTTCCACCTAAACCAACAGGGACGTGACGGTTGCTATGGCGGTACGGTGATTATAGGCGACTTTTTCTATACATAGAACATGTTTGAATCGATCGGGAAATCATAGCATTTTGTCCTGCTGTGAGGTTTTTGTGACGTCTGACTGGCCAATGGATTTTTTGCCTGTCAGTGAGAATAAACGCACCATAGTTTGACTGCGCCTCACTTTCGAAATATTACATCTGTGAGTTGTCATAAAATGTGAATAAAAGCAACAATCTACAATTCTAGCTGCCAAATTTCTTAATGTATGTATCTTTTGACTTCACAGGAGAACATCATTTGCGACGTGGTGGTTAAAAATACCATGGAGCATTCAGATGAATGGGTTGTAGTTTCTCTGTCTGACTGCTCGCATTCCGTCAAACTTCCAACGGAATCAATAGCTCAATGGAACAAGTTCCCCACAGAGCGACTAATCATAGAACCACAATGGCAGAGTCGCCTTGAACACGCGGTTCGTGTGCACAATTCCTACTTCAGTAGCACACCTAACTATACACGGTACTACGCGACGGATGCCCACGTCACATCTACGTTAGAAACGGAAGCAGTTAGGGCGATGTTCGAACTCAACATGGATATTGAATGGCCTGTCAACAAGGTAACAAATCACGCAACTTCGGGAATACTTTGCAGTTAGTATTATATACATATATATGTTTAAGGATGGAACGGGTATGTGATATAAGTGAGGCTTTTTCGAGTGA
Source organism: Opisthorchis viverrini (assembly GCF_000715545.1). Classification (NCBI taxonomy): domain Eukaryota; kingdom Metazoa; phylum Platyhelminthes; class Trematoda; order Opisthorchiida; family Opisthorchiidae; genus Opisthorchis; species Opisthorchis viverrini. The sequence continues at coordinate 906,707 of NW_008751773.1, read as the reverse complement.
CCCGTAAAGAAGACAAATGTTTTGAGAGCATTTCTTGCGTGGCACTGTAACAGACATCCAACACTTGGTTGTGTAAGTACCTACAATTAGGTTTTTTGAACACTTCCTTCCAAAAAGAGAGTTAAGGGATAAAGATGTCTTCTCGATGGTTTCGTTTTCAAACGCTTACGACTGTATGTTATACAGCGTTAAAAAGGAAAATAAAATAATGCTGGGAAATTTCATTCCTCAGCATTCTACTTGTCACGCACTTGTCTGGTTTACCTCTTGCCTGTCGGTGGTCTCCGTGCTCTTTTTGCGGTCGGTAAACAGTCTTCTATGCTTGGCGACGGGGGTCTGAGCATATGTAGGAAAGGTTTTTGTTTACGAAAAGCCAGCCAAATCCCTTAGAATGCAGCGGTAAATAATCCGGAAAATTTACTTTGGGTCAATAGTGTGACTTGTGTTGTGAGTATATTCAGCATTGTGATAAGTAAACTGTTCGCTGGCTACACACCAGCTGCAATCATGTGAAATCTGCAAACTTTCCGACCTCGACTTGCCTCTCCTGTTTTATGCGGCATAGTATGCAGTCGTACGCGTTTGGGGATGATCCTTCTGGAAAGAAATCTCTATTTTACGCATGTCTTAACTTATCTATTTACGGAAGACGACAGTTTGATTCTAAACAATCAGTTCAGCAGTCTCCTATCTCCACCGATTTTCGTGGCGGAATTTCGTCTTTCAAAATGTTAAAACATGAAAATTTCAGATAAAGGAGATTGTCGGACTTTCAAGCGGCTTTACTATGACATACACATATATATGATATATATATGATATATATATATATATATATGATATATAACAAGGGTACTGTCTGCTAGAAATGCGGACTAACTTATGGGGAAATACTAATCAGATGCCCGATTATAAAACTGACGATAGACGTGCCCAAGCCATCTTTTGTAAATGTCGGAAACTCACTTTCATTGATTTTTGGCAGCCTCATATAGTAGCTAGGCTTGGGAGACATTGGTTCGTAAGAACCACATAATTCTCAGTGCTAAGAATGCAAAGGTGAATGTAGAGATGAATTTCGTTTGTTGTCGGACCAAGTTATTTTTACTTACAACCGAGATTTTGTCCTGGTTGTGAAGCTGCCAGTGTTCTGTTGTAAATGTGATTAAATTGATTATCAGAAGGCGATAAGTGTCTGTTTCGCTAGAATGGTTCACCTTGGTAATAATAAATACAATGCAAAAAGTGGAATAGGTTAAAAAGTGACCACTGTTAAGGTTTCATGAGTGGGACGTGTGTTCTCTGCACTACATCTGCTACACGTGTTCCATAGTTGGCCCTGGAGACTTGTGGAGATCGTTTGACTTCCTCGCATGTGTGTTGGACCGAGTTGCATGCATTGTGAAGAGCGAGGTGTCCATTTTGTTAGATCGTTGCATGAGCATGAATACAACTGGACCTAATGTGAATGAAGGCCGTAAGCATGGCACAGGACGCAGGTGATAGCTGTGTAAACAAAATGTGGGAGATTGGAGTGCACCTGTTGTCTGTTAAAGTTGCAAGTGTGTCCCACCTACTTGTGACACGTGATCTAATAAGTGACTGGTGCAAAGCAAATCTGCACCGAGAAGACTATAAGCACTGTAAAGTTATAGCATCCTTGTTGAAGTGCACATTCGGCAGAGGGTTTCAAACCCTCCACAATCTATCTGATCGGTATTTCAAAAACTTAACCGTTTCGTCACGGAAGATCGACTAATTCTCCCTCAATCAAAAGTAAATATATCTCTCCATACTACCATTATTTTACTTTTAATCTGATGGGATATCTGTCTGGATAATGTGCGATATAGGTACCAGGTGAATAAACATGACACAGGTGACTATAAACTGTAGTTTTATGTGCAGACTGAAATTTCGGATCACTTGTATCACGCTTCCCTAGTGCTTACAAAGAATTTAGACATTTAACTGCTACCTTTCATCTAGCTTCGTTCGTGTCGAGTAGTAATTACGGAGTCCGAAGGAGGAATCTCAAATGTTGAAATCTACAACTGCAAGGAAGAATATTTATCTGGTCGAAGTGCAACCTCCGGCACTTATCGCCCAATGAGAAAAACTGAGATAAATTCCGACGCATTTGTCAAATTGCAAAAGTTAGCTGTATCGAAGGCAAACAAGATTTTGACCACCTCTGACTTCTATTACAAACTGAGTCACATTCAAAGAAGTGAAGCAAAGGTAACTGTATTATCTTATTTTTTGACAAAAATAAACGAATATTGCTCCTCGCGACTAGGTCGATGACATGGTAAGCGTTGAATTTGAAATGGTCCTAATAAAGACGGATTGCAATCGGGTGGACGAAACCAACTCTTTCGGTCAATCTGAATGCTCATTCCAGGATTTTGGGGTAAGGTCTAACTTATCTACCTTACATAGTATGTTTCACTGTATAGCTGCGTAGTTTAGTCCGTCACGTCGGTGTGTTATTTTGAAAGGTTTACCCTACATATTGACTGTCGAGAGAAAAAGACAACCAGATTTTGAAAATATCTTTTTTCCTTTGAAACATTTATGGTAACGGTCTGTTGAGGAGCACAGATAAAATATAAATATTGTGGTGTTCTCTCCGTGGTCGAAATTAGGAGAAGGTAAATGCCACTCTTACTTTGGTGCATTTTTGTGTAAGGTCAAACTGAAAAAGGGTGATTTTGCTCTTTCAGCTCAGTCAGATTTGAAGACTTTGGGGCTGCACCGTTTGAGAATTCAAACTGCCTGATTTCGTTTGTTGCGAAGGGCATCCGCTGTACAGTACTGTTGCATGAACTTAATCAGCAGGACTGGTACTGGGCTGGACTGGAGTGATGTTATTATATCCCACACATACATTCCTCTTATATTTTGAAAACAAGTGTCTATTCTCGCGCAATGATAGTCCTCCAAGCTAAAAGACGCCTGCTTTACAAACAAGGCATTTATATTGCTTTATTCTATGTAGTATTCTGTTAATAGTGCTTGGTCACTTGTCCTTATTTATTTATTTAAGACTGCAGTGGTGTGCGCCTGAAGAATTGTGGTCTGTCCATGATTGCCAATTTCGAGACTTACTGCGGTCCCAAGTGATGACTATCATTGCAAAATCCATTTTGCTCCGTTTTGAATGTGGAACTTAGCACACAATACAGACAAGTAGACAGTCCTGGGACGGCACGCACTGTATTCCCTAAATACCGTAAGGAAACAGTCAAATAATGGTAACAGCATCAGAAATAAAATGCGTTAAAACTCTTGAAAACGTGTTTGTGTAAGGGCTCTCTGCCGTTGAGCTTTGGATGAGAAAAGGTGAGGTTTTGTGTGTAAAGTAAACAGCCACGTTGCGGGCAGTGTTTATAGAGGTAAATATGACCGCTTTTTTCAGTGTGCCGCTCCAGTTTCCTCGGCAATTCAGTTTTCAAAGAAATCACTTCACTTAGCCAGCTACCAGGCCTACTCCATCAATCATGAGACGACCACAAGCAGAGACGAGCAGACTGTGAATATCAGTCTGAAATGTCAACCCACCACAAACCAGTTTGATGCTGAGATGCCACGCTGCACGCAAACTCTTTCTCGCAGTGTAAGCAGCACTTAGCCCCTACCGTGCCACGTATTAGCCCCTCTTTCATGCTTTTTAAGAGAGTTCGAGCTATTGTTATCCAATCATAATTGCACTCACCAGGCTTGCAGTAGAATGGATCTAACAGAACGTGGGATACCGATTCAGGTCATCGAATTTAGAAATGAAAAAATGAAATGTCCTTTATGCATCCGCTAATCTGGCCCGGAATCAGACCAAACTGCACCAAGTAAGCTAGCATCTGCTATCTTCCAAACGAGTGTAGTGCAGAAATAGTAGACGTCCGGCTGTGGCCTGCCGTCTAGTCCACGTTTAGTATTCATAAGTAGTTCGTGAGTAGTAAATACAAGCAATATGATCAGCCGATTTTTATTTGCATACCTAACTATGCTTCAAATACACGAACAGTTTAAAAAACATCTCTAGTCGACGAAGCACTAATGATCTCAAAGCGCAAAATCTTAACGGATGCTCTACATCCATTCTTCCTCATACATTTTGGCATTTGTTAGCGTTATGTCAAGGATTCCGCTCTCTGAAGCTCTGATGTTGGATAGAATTGAACTTTCACTCTTGCTATAACCTGCACTTTTCAGTCGGCTATGGTTTGTCACGTGCAAGCCCGGTCAATCTCATGGGTGCACTCTTTTCGCGATGTTCGGGTATCCAATTGTCGCGTTGTTGATCCAACACCACCAAACCTCAACCTACCATCAACTTACCTGGATATCATGGCCGCTGAAACTACATTTTCCGATATACTGAAAGAAGTGGAGGTGGATTTTAACAAGATGAATTCAATTTCAAAGTATTTTGGCCTGGTCACAGTGGATGATGTGGTAAACCACATGACACAGGTGAGTGAGCATGTGGGATGAAGAGATGCTACCTCTCTGTCCGATCGTTTTGATTTCAGGCAGACGCAGCATTATTTGTGACATTTGAGGCAATATTTCAAGAAACCAATTGGGAGAAGAAGAACGTGAATATCCTTGTTAAGAGTGAAGATTACAACGGAGAAAGCCAAGTGAGTCTCCGAACATCTTTAGCTTTATCGCTGCCCAATCAGCCAATAACATGCGATAAGCCCGGCTGTATTCTAATCCAGCGTATATGTCAGTGACAGTTAGAGCTTGTCTCTAGTTTGGGGAAGAAGTAAACGCAGTCATGTGGTCCGGCCAGTTGCAGAATGACGGGTGTGTTATAATTTTTTCGAGTCAACTGTAGGATTTGTACAATATGGAACACTGGTATGATCTGTTAGAAATAGTCCATTCCGGGAAGAGAATTAGGAGGTGGTATTGACCACTTCGGCAGTTCTTCTGATAAACAAGTGCCTCTAGATTCGACTAGTAATTTTTCAACTGTTTTGCATCTAAAAATATACCTTTTTCAACTGAAAACTATTTAAGTCTCCTACTATGGGCACCAATTACAAGACACTGTTTACGGACAGCGTAACAGATATTTCGCAAAACTTGTTTATGCTAGCAAAATTTGAGTGGGACACTTAACTGCTTGATATCGTTTGAAAGCCATAAAATTTGTTTTGTTCGATTGCTTCGATATTTCGCCTGGTTTCAGATTTTCCCTTCAATATGGGACGCTTTCAAATAAGCATAATTTTGTCCACGAACTCCCAGAGGGAGCCAAGCTGACTGTCATGCCCTGATTAGTGAAACACAGTGCAACAAGTGGTGGACAATTTTTGCCCAATAGTCGCCGGTGCTATGTCAGCATCTTAAATGTTATACATTCACTCACCGGACGACTTCGAAAACGCCTCTTCCTTTCTGCGAGCGAAGAATTTTAACCTTTCAACAAAAGTTGGTGAAAGAAAGTCAGTAAACTGTTCTTCCAACTTCCTGATACAACGAATCACTAATTACGTAAGGTTATTCAAACTGATTACTTCTTTTTAAATTCGGGAGCATCAGGTTGTGTTAGTTAAAACGAAAAGACTTACTATGAGAGGACTAGGAACGGAGTATTTAGCCGGCCTTTTTATCCCAGTCAGGCAAGATTTGCCTTCAATCGAATTTTGTGTAACCAACTACTGCTGAGTTTATGTAACTGGACACTTTGTTTTATTCAAAAAGTATCCTTGAAATTCATGGAGCTTTATGTGGATCTCTAACACAACCGTCATGAGAGAGATTTCGACAAATACACTCAATGGCAAACAAATTAGGATTTTCGGCGGACTCACCTGAAACCCAGCTGAATCTCTCTTATCTGATGATTTCAAGCAACAATGTGCTGAACCAGGCCGCCTCATGTTTCAATTGGTACAGTATTCGAGATATCGCGATACATGTGTAGATGTAATACACTACTCATAAGGTTGCTGAAAATTCTTCGATAGCCCACGATCGGTTCCGCATTTCTTGGAACTTATCAGGTAGGCGCATTCCACGGGTTTTCTTCAACCTTATGATCTACTTAAACCCAAACTTGAATGATTTCGCCAAATATACTCATTTGCAAACAAATGTGATTTTTTTGGGAGACTCAGCTGAAACCCAGCTGAATCTCTCGTTTATCATGTTTTGAGAGAGGTTCCGTGGATTGAAAAAAAACATATTACGAGAGACTCGCCGTTTTTGTGGTTGTTCCCGGTGGTTTTGGTAACCATGTTTTGAAAGTAAATGCAGGGCAAATCCTAAGATTGCACGTGACGTCTTTATGCTTGGATGATAAAGAAGAGTGTCTGCTGCCTGAACAAATACACTTGAATTATAATTATGAAGCAAATATTTGTTTTCTGCACATAGGTTATTTAGATTAGTGGACAGACTAAATTTTCCAATTTTCCCATTATCACAGAACTTTGTATCATGTAACGTATCGGTGAGGATGGCAGCACATGAAGAAACACACGAAGTACGCATTTCCGGATGTATTGCGACAAGAATACTGGATCTTCAAAGTAGAACGGAAACCCCGATCAAACGAGAAGAAGCTGATGTCGACTCAGTCAGAGAAGAAGCGATAAAAATTCTGAATAAGCAGTCTTCTACAGCTGTTACGTTTCACGTCCACTTGTCAGAGGTTTTGAGTCGTCAGGTAAGACACAGTTATTAGTAGGACAGATAATTTTATTTTGTAGAAATTCTTTGGAGATCGCGTATCGATCAAACTTTACCTTTCTTGGAGATCGCACACCAAAGGATCTCTGAAAATACAGCATTCCCCCGAGGTAGTTTCGTCGCAGCTTTCAAGTTCGTTTTCAAGATCATTTTCGTTACAAATACCGAATAGTAGGTGGTGTGGCCGGCTCACTATCGAGCTGAAAAATCACGCGTCCGAGAGGCTCAAAACGATTATCATTCAGACTCCTTCGTGTGTGTTGAGAGTGAGCTTTTATCAAGTTAGAGCATAATAAACTACAAACTGGAAATGTTGCCCTCACCGAATATAAGTGCCTCCTATTCTTAGGTCCAACTGATGTGATGCGTTCCACACATGTTAGCTGCAGTCATATATTGAATGTACTTTATCAGTGTTCAATTTAAACGCGCGGCGGAATAAAGTACGTTCTGAACTATCCTGCGGTTTGGAGCGCATTTTATCTTGTTTCATTCTTTAGCTGCTTGCATTTGACCACCACCAAACAGCCACTTTCTGTAGGAGAGCAGTCATGTAGTTGGCCGTTCTAGCACAAGATATTTATAGCGTATAAGTTTAATTAGATATTTTTGCACACTTGAGTGTTAATTCTGTCGTCTGCTCTTCTCCCTCGTATTTTCCCACATTGCTTGAGCTGCAAACAGTCAGTTATAGTATGCCGAGTGACATACTGGATCAGAACATTCCCAAAGGAGAAAAAAACACTGGATATCGAAGACTGCCGTATTTTCGATCACATAAAGCAAGACGGCTACCGTAGAAATATGAACCAAGAGGAGTTCCGAAAATTCATTGTGGATCCGTTGTCATATCGATTTTTGCGTCTGATTAACGGCACAATAAATGCGACGGATTCCTTGAAAATTGATGATATTTATGCAAGAGAATATATTGGAGGCGGTCTATTTGAATCGGCCAGAGGCGTTTCTTCGGTTTTAAATGAAACATTTGAATTTTACGCAAATTTGGTCTCCCAGTCTGTACATGAGACATGCGCAAACTTTTCATCGAACAACCATCTCCAAGGAAGTTGTCACCCTTCCCAGGTAAGCTTGTTTCTTTCGTGTTGAACATGAATGTTCGCATGCCAGTATAAAATTCGAGATTTTTCGCGGATGTATTTGTACCTGGGAAGAGAATAGACCAGAACTTGTTTGTGCTTCTGTGAAGCATTTTATCTATCCTAAAACTGACTGATTCTTCTTGGCTTTGACTTGCCTTTGTCACAGTCAAAAGTTTCTCAGTCCGTTCGTTTCTCTTTGTCAAAGTTGTCTTCTAGTTTCATGTTCATTGAATTCGGAGCTGTTTGCTACACCAAAGCTGGGTGAGCGCAGCGTGTACCAAAGTTTCTAGTAGGTGGTCCCACAAATTATTAAACCCCTGTAATAATAACAAAAAAAACGGTCGTTCATTACAGTTGGCTCTCTTATTCAACTTTTAGATGATCCCAGATTACTCAAGAATTTCATAGTGCTTCAGTTATACCCATGAGTTTCGTTATAGTTCCATCTATACAAACAACACATAAATGTACATAGATAGAAGTAGCGGCTTCCTTAGTTGCCAGAACTTGGCACTCTTGTCATCTTTCTGTTCATCATCTAAGAGAAGCGTGGTTAATCACCAGGATGCTGACAAGTCGAGATGCTGCTTTTGTGCGTACCTTCTGAGGAGTGATGGCGGCATTCGTAACTTATGGCAATTGATGAAAAATTGATAGTTGGCTAGATTTTTTGTTCCCCAGCATGCACATCGATATACTCAGTTACAGGCGGTTAAATTCACATAAAATCGGAGGAGTAAACAACTTTACCTCCTAATGTCTGTTCCCATTCCAACTGATAATGAATGTGTGATCCAATGCCTTGAGGCAATCACAGGCCACTGTTTGTGTTTCTTATTCGGTCGGATATCTTCTCTGTTTTCCTACGTCTTTGCCGGCTTATGAGTTATTTATCACATTGACGTGTACCGTCGGGTTCATTACATTTAATTGCTCCTTGTCTTCGCATCGATGCTCATTTACACCAGTAACTCATACCCAAATGCATTTACCGCCCAAAACATAAACGGTGGAAAGTGTATTCCGCTTCGCTTTGGTTGGACCTGGACTAACTGCCAAAGGTTAACCGGTACCGGTCAGTTCCCTTGATCACATACTTTGGTGTTTCTCTTGTCCGTTGTTATCAATCCATTCTGTTGGAAACTTTCAATGAAGAGACGTACGTTGTGCCCGGACCATGAACCTATAGGAAAAACTACTAATCAGCTCTGCTGAAGACAACAGACTGAGCGTCTTCAACGATCGCCAGCACAAGGGAGTGACCTAATCCTTGAAGCTCACCGGTTCAGAACTTTCAGATAAAATTGATTGAAAATTCGCACTAACTTGGCCTGATCTTAGAAACAGTTCACACGTTTAGTGGGTCTAATCACAGCACAATAGATCTAGCATTCAGTAGCTTGGTTTTACTTACGAAACGAAATGCATGTTGGGAATCCGTAGAGATTCTGATGCCACCTTCAAACTATAAGTTGTTCGAAATGGAGAAAAATTCATGTGAATATATTTTTGGTGAAGGCATCGGACCATTGGACCATCTTTATTGAGGTGATATCTCCAAAGGTATTGATTTTTTCCCTATTCCACTCCTTTTATGGGAGCAAAACCCCACGAAAACTTTCTGGTTCTCCACACAGCCCGTGGCATCACATGAAAATACGCTGTGCCTCAAACCCAGACTTGTCAGCTGAATGCCAGCACAAATAGTCCTTCTTGCACACATTTTACTAACGAGGTGATTATTTCAGCGCCGTGATTTCTGAGTAGTTACGACTAGAATTATCAATAACCCAGTTTTCTGTATACATACAGAACCATTCGATGTAAAATTCAGCAGCTGAAAAGCTAGTTGAATACAACAGGGCACTGGGCCAGGATTAAGTGGCACAAATTGGACCGATACCTCAGATTATCTGAGATAATCATTGTCAGCACGGCTAACCATTTGAACGGTACCACTAATGACTGAAAAAATACTTTTACAACTTTACCATTTTGTGGTCCATTACACGGCCTAGTTCCTGAAATTCCTATCAACGATTTGTTGTGCGGAAGGCCAGTTTATACATAATCATTCATTTGCATTTGAATAACGGTATCCTGACTTAATCGTTAGGGTGCACTCTAATAAATTCCGGGGATTTAACTTTGATTTAGAGCTAATTGACTCGAAGTTGTCGTCAAGGTACTGGTGTTTGGAAGTGTTCAAATCCAACTGATCAAATACTTAAAATCGGTAGATGCAAATAATCGATGTCTCTATCGCAATGTCATAATAATGGTCACATCACTAATATGACAGAAAAAAATAGTTCTTCCCATTTCTTCTCGAAGAGTTTCGGTCGACTACAGTGTAATGTTACATTACAAATATGTGGATTTTGGAAAGTCAGTACACGCGCTTCAGTAGGCTTGATCTCATCACACAAATAAATGTACATTGATCCATTCGCTTTCTATTCGTTTAACCATGTGCTTGTTTGAGAGATCGACTCGCCCACGTATCTGTATTGATATGGGCGACTGTGGTTCTGTTTTGTTATCTTCAAAGCGGTTGAATATTTGATTCATGGCAACGCTGCCTGATCACTACTACCGGATGAACTGCGGCGTCAAACTGCATGGTCTAACGTTCTGAGAAACAGTCGAGTGTGCATTGTCCGATCAGTCCAAAACTGCTGACGCATTCTCCCGACCAGTGAAGCTGCACAATCAACCAACTCTAGAAACTAGCGCATTCCTATTAGGAGTATGGTTTCCAAATTCCTAATCTAATGAGAACAATGTTTTTGAACTGAGCGCACTTGATGTCTTGGCGACTCAGTTTGTATATTTAATTTTGATCAGGGCTATTTTGTTGCCAGGATTCGGAACGTTAGTCTCATCGTTCATATCTGTCTATCCTATACTTTTCTAGAACTTTTACCAGTGCCACTGCAAGGTCACGAATCAGCCGTGGTTGTTTTGGTTTAAGGAACTGGAAGTCGTAGATTGCGTCCGTATTTCCAAACAGCCAATGAAAACTGTCAAAGAAGGGCCCGCTATCCCACTGAATCTGACGCTGGTGCGGAATAGTCGTTATGAGTCGGAATTAAGCAGTTTACGTCAGCATCTTCTTTCAACGGATAAACTTATCTATGGGGACCTTGAAATTCGAAGGGATGAACAATCTGTAGGTTCATACAATATTTCATCATTGTTCTCCTCTAGTTTGCAGCTGGAAAACGTCGAACCATCTCAATTGAGTTTCGACCTGCTCACTGCAATAGCAGTTTGAGCCAGGCAGAATGCAACTTCTGGCGTCACTCGGTAAGTATCTATCGCTGGATATAGAATATAATGAGCCGGGTTCGCACACCCGGTATATTGTCATCAATTAAATGTCGATGACGTAAAGCCGAATTAAAAAAGTGGCACCAATGAGAAGAAGGAGCGTCATTTTGCGCAGTCCGAGGTAATGTGATCTACTCCTATTAGCTAGTACTGCAAATCTTTTGAGCCGATTAGCGTGTCATTATGCAGTATATCGGCGATGGAGCATCCTGAAACTATGGTAGAGAATTATTCTATTAACTATTAACAATCCAAGTAAGGCAACATATTCTTGCACGCTGCTGGCATAAGTTTCTGGACTTTACCCAAGTTTGAATGTGATTCTTCACAAATAAAAACCAACTTGGAGTCATAACTGACACCTTATTTTACATGCTTTGTGTGCTGCCTTTATGTTCGGTCATCTGAACGAAATTTACTTCAAGGGAATAGTGGGATAAGAGCATCGCGGCTGCAAACACCAACAATAGTCAAAAGAGACCAGATCAAAAAAACAATTAGACTCTCACACGGCCGCTTGCAATTGGTGTATCATATTGAAGCATAATTCGCCCGTTGTACACTATCCAAAAATTTTAACTTTGGAGGACTCTTTTGAGGTAATGTCCGCTGACGAGATAGGTTCGGGAAAACTCATTTTATCATTTATAGTGTACCTGCATCTGTAGGGCAAAATTTATCAACAGTGACAAGTCCTAGAAATGGTGGTAGAAAGGATGGCTTTGTTAGGAAAGTTTTGCAAACAAAGCCCTGTATCTGAAAAATATAACTTCAGGTCTATTTTGGCTGACAAAAAATGGTCAAAAAGCATGGTTTTGGATTCTGATGCAATAAACCGGTGAGAATTTTATAGAAAACGTCAGGCGTTGCATAATGAGCTCTGCATTTTGGTTGTATCTAATACGATTCATGTAGGAATTGCATAACAAGGCTTTTTTGGAAAATAATCTAGTTACAATTTCGACAGTTATCCATCGAAATGGGTAGTTCAAATGATAACACCGGTGAACATTAGATAACACAATCTATCTTGTGTGACGATTAGTTCATTAAACACAAAAACTTAGAGGATCACGGTTATCTGTGATCACACGCTGTATCCGGATATCTAAATCTTGAACAATGCAAAACTGGGGTCCACGTTCCTCACAGCTTTTAATTCTCAACTATGAGCAATCGGTGAACTACTAATACGGTTACAATAGTCATTTCAATAAAAATAGCGGCTTTGGTTTTTGCAACCTCAACGTTGATTGCTAGTTAGTGATAGGGTTTTGGAAAAATCCGGTACGGCTTCCCTCCTCAAAGTAATTGTTCATTAGGCAGCCAGAATTGTGAATATTTTCACCACGGCACATGATAATAATCCCACTTTGTCATTTAAAGACCCTTTTACTATTTGTTCCTAGACATTCAGACCACGAACATCCCCCATAACATAAACTTCGACTCATTTTATGTGTACTTCCCTTGATGGAGACACGCTTGATTACATTGAAAAGCAGGGCGTTTTGAAACGAAGGATGGCTCACCAGTTTAGGGAGGATGCGAATCTCGGTTTAGTATCGTCCTCACTCCAGTTACTATACATATTATATATTTAACGTGGTTGACTGATGCAAAATCCACCAGATCGCCAAGGCAGCTAAGCCAGGAACGCACTTTCTACCAACTGCAATAGCATGGCGAGGCCGTGCAGAGCCCACACGGCAATTAGTCGAAACTATGGTAGCAGAATATCTCTGTCCCACCTTGACGCATGCAGCTCAAGCCCGTAGGAGATGCGTACATTCCTTCCATCGAAGCAGCAGGGCACGCATACCCGACTAGTGGCTGGAGAGCTACACCACTTTGACGAAATCCTCACTGAAACTTCCTGCAACCTCACCTCAAAGAGGGTCCGTTTGTGAGGCCGGTTCAACATGTCCCCTTTTGGGATGAGGCCCCAAATCAAGACAATTTCTGTTGTCGTGTGATAAACGAAAGAACCTAGATTCAAATATCCAACTTTTATATATTTGGTGAAATAACATGATATATACCAATATTTAATACATTTTTCTCTCTTTTCGGTCCCGTTGGAAAAGAGCACTGACCAGTAAACAAGAAATGCTCAATGTGAAGTTGTTTCTTTGGATCACAACAACTAAAGCATGTACCCCGCGACTACCGGTATTCCTTAAAGCAGTATATTTTTACTTATCATCTACTGGTTCAATTTCCTTTGAACTGTCCAAGTGGACGTCCACCAATTTTGTTAACTGTCAAAATGCTGTAATTGGGCCTCGGGAGGATTTGTGGGCGATTAAATTTTATGGGAGATTTGAACAGTTAGACGCATCCTGTAAAAAATCATCAATGGAATGGGTGCACAAACTGAAACTTACGTTGGATACGAGATTAAGTACCCTCAGTAGTGAACCAGTAGGTAGTTCTGTGGTTTCGCTAATTACAGACCAAATTTTAATGCTCAACTCGAAAATCTCGAGTAGACTGAGATTATGTTACATCTCTTTTGCGCCATCTTTCCAACGGAACCAACCACTCCTCTTTCTTTTTGGCGTCGGGATCATTATGTTGATTCTGATGTTGTCCAGCTGACCAGATTATTTATTCACAAGGCTGAGCCTTAGTCAGGTGAGTGAGCTGACGCTAAATTAACACCCTTCCCCACAAGCTACTTCTGTCAGTCAAATGGGACAGTGTTTTCTCACACACTTATTTGGTTTCAACAGACAAATAAACAATCGGATTCCGGATCAATCCCTAGGTTATACTATTCTTTAGCTGAACGTACTGAAAAAAGCCGTTTTCAGCATATTCGAGGTATCGAAGTTTATTTTCTTGACAGAACACTATTTATAAACTTGATGATCTCTCTTCCGCAGCCAACGACCTGTGCCTTACACGGAAAATTAAGCTGGAATTTAGATGGGTTATCCATTAAAACAAATTATTGTGCAACTGAGTGTGGATCAATTGCAACTTAGGTTCAAGTAGTTGAAAAACCTGGTTTAAACACTGTGACTGTGCCTTACCTAATGAGTTACAAGAAGGACGTCAGCACTCTTAGACTGTGATAGAGTTTCAGTAACCTAATGCGTAGAGTTCCCTCAAGAGCAGACCTTGGTTTTCATTGTGATTTCAATTGGAGTTGGCGGAAAACTCATAAAGCGTCCACTCGGTTACATACATTTTTTTCGACCAGTAAATTCAGCTACCTCAAGTGTCGTCAGGAGTAGATGGTTTCACTTGGCACTGATGGTTGTTTGTAAAATTTCATAGAAATTTGTAGTAATACCTCAGTCAAGCTCAATTGAGACGTGAGCACTTTTGTGTGAATTTAGTGCTGTAAAGCACTTCGTACTGTACGCTGAAGAATTCCTATTGGGAAAAGCAGAACTAGCCAAGGAATAACAGACTTTTAATGTTTTCTGCACACTGGGCTCCAGTTCATCGCCAGTAATCCGTACAAAACCATCAAAATGCAATGGACGGCACTTCGGTTGATCAACCATAAACATCTTATCACCTGTTTAGTTAGTGCATTTATGTACTTCAGCAGGGAAATTTTGCCTCCCATGTATACTCAGTAAGTTCAACTATCCTGATTCATGTAGATCAACAAGTTCGGCGGCTCCATAAATTAACTGGCTTTGAGACACTAAATGTTAGCTTATTATGAATGGATCATTTGTGATTCAGTACCGACCTTGAGAAAGCTGTTTAGGGCAAGAACTAACCGACTGGACGGTTTGTGACTCAAACTGCTGGGCAGTATCTCGGCCCTTATGCTTCCTTCAGGTAGTGTCGCAGCTAGGCAACGGGAGGCTGGGTAATTTATTTATTTATTTTTGTCATCACGACATAGCCTTGGTACTCACGGTGCATATGCCTACAGCTTTTAACTGGTAGTCACTGATATGAGTATTTTTAAGCTCACTCGTAACCTTTTACCGTACCGTAGTTCTAGCCTTTCGTGGCCTCGCAACTACCCTTATGGCAGCTGTTGTAAGATACGATCCAAACTCAGGCACTTGATTTGGTACCACTAGTACTGTGAATCAAGATACTTTAGATTCCAGAAATATTTGCCTCCTATTTTACATGGGTATTTGTAATCCAGTGTCACTAGCGGCTCTACATATTCTGCTTTGGATGACAAAGATGAAGCTAGTCGGGAATTCGATAGGGATGCTGATTCCATGCCTTGTAAGTGTATGGAAAACACGATGGTGCTATAAATGACGGTTCTGTTGTTAAGATGCACACGGAGGATTTTTCCACACACGCGACGCCAGCCATTTGCGAGTTCAGATCTTTTCCAGTTGTTTGATCAGTGTTAGTGGGATAACAGAGTCTCAGAAAAATGCTATGCCACCATCATTTACCACTAAGTGAGGTAAATTTTGGTGTTCCGATTGAATGTCTGAACAAACGATGTTTGCATTTGTGCCATTTGTGCCAAATCCCAAACTGGAACTCTAGAAGGTATACTTCTTAGCACAATGCGCCAGAGTACAATCCTCGGGCACAAGTGACGGTGGCGCACTAAAACCATGTGGCATTCGATTGGGTTGGCAGGAACGGGTAGCCGTGCAGGAAATGGCTCTCAATTTCGAAACATGTCCATGACAAATACAACTATATATAAACTGGGATGCGTGATTCCCTGACGAATACATGTTTTATTTTGGTTTCACAATTCAAACGTCATGAGTTGCTTAACAAGTTAGATCTAAAGCTCCTTCCCGGAATGAAAAGATTTGGCAAAGCCAGTGACTACATCTAGACGGCCCAAATTCCCAAGAAGAATAAAAAATGGTTATCCATTCGCCAAGTCAAGAACCATTATTAAAATCTATGGATAAAAAGCACAAGTGCCTGTCTCGTTTATTTAGTGTTTCTAGTGTTTGTTTAATCAAGTTGAGTAGATCAATCGAATTCTGTCCACACTCTACCCTAGTCTCCTTCTCGTTATTGCGGTGGTTGCTCAAGGAGCTGGGACATTTGGTTGCAAACGTTTTATCATCAGTTGAGACGACATTAGTAGTGCTTTCAGGTCGGAAGAGGTTGGTTACCTTACTTCCGAAACAATTTCTGTCCAGATTATTTTATTAGAAGTTGCCGCATACATGGTAAATAACTTTCTAACGAACCCAACAGCTCGTGTAGTTCTTAGGGGCATTCTGTTTTCTACACTGCTTATAAATATAGAACCTCCTTCTTTTGACTAACCACATGCATTTAGTAGAATTCTCTTGAAAGACGCCCCTCATATGTTTTTGGATCAAAAATGTAGATTTGTCCAGCTATTTGGGATGTCCTGTCTCTTATGAGTATGAGCGGACCGTGAAATATCTAATGTAAGCATGTACTGCGTACAGGATATTTTCAAAAGATAATGGTTATTTTACCTGTTTTACGATTCATTTTAAGGTATTTGATTTCTGAAATCCAGTTGAGCAGAATCACTCTGCATTTCTGCCCTGTTTTTGAGTAATACACAGAGGTACCTTTGCTAATCCTACTTTGTTTCGTGGAAGCTCTTCGCTGAGTCTGAGAAGCACTCATATCTGTATAGCATTTTTATTGACTATATTCTACTGCCTTTGCGTTTTTCAACCACATATTAATCCGACACCGGGTGCGCTAGTGGAGATTCGGGGGACAACTCTAGCTCGAACATGCACTAACCGTGGTGAGAAACAAAATGTTATAATAGCGGACAATCACCTTGCAACTAGAATGTGTCTTCTGCAGTTTGTTTCAGTGTATGCAAACATCTAGTGCTTTCATTCTTGTAGTATATGCCTGCTTTCGTAACGGTAAAGGTCTCTTGTATATTAGATAGGACTTTGTTTGCTTGTTTGGAATCAGGTAGATTTATCTTTACTTGCCAAACAAATTTCCAGCATTTCGTCGAGTGCACATTGGTCGATATTTATGCGGATTTCGATGGCAAACTATCAACACATTTGATTCCGAAAAACTGCCGAAAGGTGCTTAACCAATCTGATTCCACCGTCAAACAACTGCTGCATTCTCAAAGTTGGAAAATGGACAAAGGAAATGGTCTGCCTTCGACTGAAACAAACGAGTCGGAGTTATCGATTGGCATAGTATATAGCGTGGCAAGGGTTGAAAATGTCTCAACTCAGGTTTGTTCAAACGTGAGATGGTAGACTAATCATTTTAGTATGAAGATGGACGTCTGGTTACCTTCAACGCCATACTGCAGGTGGAAACTTGCAAGACCTCTCTACCGCTGCGAAACGATACCCATTGTTCTGATTGGTTACCCCAAGTAAGTTTGTTTTCGTGTTTGACACCTTTACCGGTCACTGATTTTGACGGATTGGCTGAAAGTTTATCTTTCTAATCAAGCTGACTTAATCACTGTAGATAGGTAGAATTCTCATGGTATTGCTGGAGTATTGGTTAGAAATTCCTGGGACAGAGAGGTTTCCTCACGAGCGATGAGTAAAAATCTTTTTCAGTGGGTGTGCTTGCCAGGAGCCCAAGCGATCTTTTTGTTCCTAATGTCCAATTTATATTAGAAACTGGCTCTTTTCAGACACCGTTTGTTCCAATATCGGCCTATCTCGGTCACAAGTGACCTGTATATGGGACAACCATCGGGTGCAAGTAAATTGCTGGGTAAACAATTAAAAACTAGTTGAAAGTGGCTCATGCTAACTCATTCCCGTGCTTATTCAAGGATTCAACTACAGAACGGAAGAATAACGGGGTGGACACCATACTCATATGGTAGGGAGGCTGATCAGAAAGGGTGACTGCCAACACGGAAACCTTTTCGGCACGTTAGTGTCACATGACTCCTGTTGGGGCGTTATAGTCATTCCTCAGTTTAAACATGATTGCACCGTTATAAATTTGCAAAACTGTTACCAAGCGGTAAGCTCTTGAGTTGAGCTGGAGACCAGTGATGTGACATAACTAAGTCGCTTAATTTCAATGAACGGCATCCGCTGAACTTCTTCAAGTCAACCGACAGTAGGAACCGAGTGAGAATTGTTTCTCTCTGGCAGGGGTTGCGGAACCAAAATAAACTCACTGGCGACATTTGATAATTTTTCGCCAACACAGATGTGCATACGGATGACGAATTTATGAAGGTAGCCACAGTGTCAATGTTCGTTTCCGCTTGTGGAGCGCAATGGATGACAGAATATCGGATCACCTTTAAAAAAAGGACTTGCAGTTGTTAATGGTGTACGATTAATTTCAGACTGATCGAGGTGCACCATTTCGAGTACAACTGATAATCCAGAAAAGTTGCCGTCAGTGATCTCAACTTCGAACTACCACATTGACCTGATGGTCACGTCTAAATACTGTATTAATCCCGATTGCTACATTGCCGAAAGCCAAGTTTTTCAAAGTTTCGACGACGTAAGCGAGGTAATTGTAGTCAGTCAAACGAAAAAACACTTGGTGCAACACCACGACATATAGCTATACGAGTCGGTCTGGAGGTAAAATTGTACTATCCATTAAGATGAAGGTGTAAAAAAAACGGCCAATTTTATCCAGATGACGACAGCTCCGGTGATGTTCTCCCATGAAGAAGGACGGGATAGAAAATTTCTATCTTGCCAAAAATCCGGTCGCTCAAAAATTGACAGTGAACGCCCATAAGATATCCATTGTGGTCAAAATACAATAAAAACGCCGTAGGAACCCGAAACTGCTTCAAACGCGTCTATCATCTATCTATCACATCACCAAGATCGTGGCAACTGCGTATATTACTGTATGCCGAGTGGGTCATACTGTTCAGTTATCGTCTTTAGGTTGGGTTTCTTAAGAAAACCCAGAGACTTTGTGGATAAGACTTAGTTAAAAGTCTCAAGGAGACTACGCCATATTAACTCTAGTTATTCGCCTAGGAAACTGGGAAGAATCATTTGCCCGCACATTTTTTCTTCATCTATGTCCCTCTCCAGTCTCTACTGATGCCTGGATCAAACGTGGCTGGATCATTTGGTTTCCAGTAATCTGAAGTATGCGCCACACCTTTCTCACTGCCAATTAACAGTAAATAAAACAACCTTTTATTTATTCAACGAGGTCTTTTCTTCACAGGAGCTTTTAACGTCCACACACGAGGCTGTATATTCTATTAAAATTGATGTAGTCTGTGACTTCGAGGTACGCACACAAGGTTGAAGCTTAGTCATTTCTCTTGAAGCATCCAGTACAAACCCAACTGTTTCATACTTTATTCTGCGTATGTCTGGTGTCACAAATGATTCATGGAATTCACGGCATTTCGGTTGTGTTCAGCTTCACAGCTGAGAGTGCTATGCTGGAATGGAATATAGCCAACATCGACCCTGTCCTATTCGGTTATATAGCCTATTCAAACTCAACAAAACTGGAGACAAAAGTTGGTATTTTTTGGGGATGTCGGCTTATACACCAACAGACGTGTTTGAAAGCTGAAAAGGATGCTTTCTACTGAGATCTTCGGAATTAATTTGTCAGTTATGAAGCAACAAACTCATCATCCTTGCCCAGGCTGACTGTCTGGACTCTTTGAAATAACATCAATTTTCAGTTGACGCTCGATGCACAGACTACATACAACGACACCCTCAGCTGTGTGCTGACATTCAACTGTTTGTAGAAAGCACGAATTAAAAAAAAAGTTTTCGCCATGTAACCTGGCGTCCGTCAGGTGGAAAACAATCGTGATCTCAATTGAGTACATAGCTTGATTTCAATCACAACATACTGTAAGGACATCTGATATGTCGCTTTCCTCCAGACACTCGGAGGTCAACAAGAAGCATGTCGATACGTCATTGTCGGAAAAGTACCATTGCTCAGTAGCATCGGTCTTAGCTAGCTCAATTATTCTGCCAGAATTGAGGACTGTTAGCCTGACTTTTCAACAAGATGTTCATTGAAAATCGTCGCAAGGTATCGCTTGTCATGGGCGATTCTAGGAAATCCAGACCTAGGGCAGTGAATACGACGGTGCATGCAAACCAAACCCCAAATTGTGAAGAATCTAGATAAAGAGGGGAAACGTTGATGGACAGTGAAAGCTTAGGAGATGAAGATGGTCTTACCACTGGAAAACGTCGTATCTCATGCTGCCTGATTCAATATAGTGGCCAGAGGAAGGCAACCATCAGTAGAAGGATAAGTGAAGAAGATAGCTTGGCATTCCTTCCACATGAAGGCCGGTTGGAATGATGGGATGAGCAACTTACGAATTTGCGAATGCTTGAGAATCCTCGATTACGTACCTGACTGAAATTATTGGTGCTTGGTGGAGTGGAGAAGGTGCTTTTTAGGCTAATCCTTCGCAGGTTGACAGAACACACATACAGAGAAAGGACCCTGGAAACCAATCTGGATTCCGTTCTAAAAGAGAATGCTTTGATCACTTGTTCGGTTCCCGACAGTGCGTGAAACAGCGGCACTGTTTTAAGTAACGACCAGTGGTTATCTCTCTCGACATGAAAGCTGGCTTTGATTCTATTGGTCGTCGGGCGCTATTTTTCCGGGAGGAGTTCGAACAACTGAAAACAAATAGCTGACTTTTAACAAGTGGTAATGTTCTTGAGAAATTTTTACATTGACTAAACCATTAATTCCACTTAAGAATACTCTTGTTCATGGTAGTTTCATTGTCTTCGCTTCATGGATGGTACTGCCCGAAGCTCTACATTTATGCAGAATTCCCAGTCCATAGGTTACAGTAACCAAGTACATTCATGAGGTGTTTGGAACGATAAATCTACCTAGAAAGTGGTCCCAAATGACAAATTGGGTTTTATCTTTTGTCTATGACAAATATACCTTGCAGAGCTTTTTGGCTAGCAAGTTGAAATCAGTAATTGCCCAATAAAATAAATGGGTCTTTGTTGAGTTGACCGCAGCAAAGAATGGTGGACAACTTGAATTGCAGAGTTTTCAGTTCTCCAGAAGTAAAAATTATGCTAGAGTTAGTTCACGGATGTTTTGCATCAACCTGTTTATAGATTTTTACTCCCATCGCGTGATCACTAAGTGGCTACATGTTTCACAGCTTCCGTTTGAGCTGTTCGGGAGAACCGATGGACACTATACCAAACAGGCATTCTTCTGAATTGCACATTACTGTCTATTTTATAAATGAAACATATAGTGGTTTTTAAGGGTCAGCTTTACTATCCTAATTATTTTTCTGTTTCCTGAAAACGTGCATGCTTATTTTCTCTAATTTTAGGGTCAATTCGTATGCAAAGGTCAGATTTTTGAAGGCCTGCAAGTCAACAGCAAATTGGAAACAAAACTGTTTGATTGCTATCTGGATAACCCCCTGACGACCACAGCGGTTAGTTTCTCGCCCGTCGTGGGCTTTACCTGATAACCCCATTCTCTTATTTACTTTGTTTTATTGGTTCTATTGAGCACTTCATTTACCGGTTGCAATGAAATCTATTTCAGTTGAAAGTGTTGGTTTGAAGTGTGCGTCACAAAATGCAGAAAGCAGTTTAGATTTCATAAAATGAATTTCGAGACATTCTCCATATTACTTAGTAGTTCCATTTTGAAATACGAGGAGTGCGCGGCGATAAATTCTGATTCACTCACAACAGTTCTCCGCGTTGCACCTTCATTGATGAAGAAGTGATAGAGCAGCGTTCAGCTATTCTACCTCGTCTCAATGTTGGAATCGTTCAGTGCGGTATCCGTCAGACCTCATAAACGATTGTTCCACTTCCAGTAGATGGCAACAATTCACACCGTTGGTTGTCTCTCACAGACAACAGGTCGGCTTTGTCCAAAACTCTCAGAGCGGAATCCCCAAGTTTTCTCCTAAACATTATTATCCTCGTGATCATCTTCATACCGAGAGTAAAAACAGGTAGTCATCTGCCGAACTGTTTGAACACCTTACACAAAGCTCTGTAGTGAAGATGAGGTTAAAAAGGGAATATGAAGGAGGTCTATTCCTGAAGAGCTAGAAAAATTGGATGGATTTCACATCCAAACTCTAGTTGGTCAGTCGGCACAGAATCGATGGGCATCGAGCGAAAATCGTATACTTTAAAACCCTAACTCAACTACAGAGTGGATAGCTTTAGCGTCATCCTGGAACGGCGTACAACTCTCAGAATCAAAAGCTCACGGTTTCTGCCTGAATTTTTCAATTTCTTGCATCTGCCAATCTTCGGGAGTGTTTATCCTTTTCAGCGTGGCCTATCACCTTACAGCAGACGAAATTTCTGCCTGTATATCATGTCTCTACTCCAAATTACATGTTGAATAATGGCACCGGTGACACCGTTGTTCTGTTGCTGCCACTTAGCCGGTGGTAATCACCCCCGGTTTGGTTTTATAACAAAGCCCATCGGAATTAGTCATAGACGGCTGCCGAGCTTGAGACTTAACTGATTCACACAATAGCAATTTAGAAGACGGTCTGTGCAGCCGGTGACACTGGGGCAAACATTTCCTAACTGTTGATTCCAGAAAGTTGAACAATTCTTATGGGCATCACAACACAGATTGAATGGAAATGACCTCATCTCTCCAAACCTTCTTTGAGAGGTGATCTTCATAAATAGCCAAGCTCTCCAAGCCCAGCAGTTCTTTCGTGGACTAACATACCCCATTTCAAATGTTATTAATGAAGTAATTTATTGCACTATTTTTTGCGTCTAATCTTGACAAACTTATATTTGTCTTCCTGGTTGATGAAACATCAGCAAACTTTAATTTCAGAGCCTCCCTACAACAAGCTTCACAACTCTTTCTGCAACACCATATCAACGAAGTGAAGGTACTGAGGAGACAATATATTGACAATGCACTTTTCACAACAATCAATCCAAATCAATGAATGTTATATTTATCCTGCAGGTGACTGATATGAACCCAATTTTCCTGCTTACCTGATTTTAAACTAATTTTACTAATCAACTAAATATAATTGATCTGTTTAGTTTCTGGTTTTAATTTATGAAGGAATGGCACAGTGAACCAGGCACGCAAAATGTGGGAAGTGATATCAACAGCTGAGGGATGTTGATCCGTAATCCAAGTTTCTCACAAGTTGCAAGCACTTCGTCACCAAAAACAAGCGCACTGCCCTTTTGTTTCACACTGTCAACTACTTGTTCCCACGAGCTTCAGCGCGCTTTTCTTCCACAGTATTGGCTGCATCGCTTTTCTGTTGCTATCCGATGGCCACTACCCGAACGAAATCTCTAAGCTAACGAAAATCATACAGATTGTGACTTAGTCCAATATAGTCAAACTTTATTGGTTTCCTTGATGATTCATTAGTCTCAAATGAATGAAGAGTTTTGGAATGTCACAAACTACGTGCACGAGACTGTGGCCAACAGTCGCGTAAGGCAGGATTAGAGCAAAAACAGCCTAGAAATTTCCATATATCAGCCTTACTCTCTAACCTAATCATTTTCCGTTATTAATTTTGTGCAAACATTTCAATTCAGCTAACTGACCGGAACAGAACCATGTGTTTCGAGAAAATTCAGCCATCCCTCCTGCACCACACTGAAAGATCAAGTGTCCATGGTTTGGAAATTGTATACGGTAACATCTTTTATGCGGGAAGTCTCTGCAGGAAAGCCAATTCTGTAGACGGTATATACCAACATTTTTCGTTGGGCGTAAACTAAGATGTGATCCAAACAGCAGCCAATATCTTGATGGATTTCCTCTTAGTATTGAATGTTTCTAGTATCCAATACTTTAGCTGATACTGACTAAGTTGCCAGAGGATAAGTACACAGTTTGAACTTGTGAAACAAAGGTGAAGCATTTTCTTTTGCCTTCTGGTGTAACCGAGAATGCTGCTGAAGAGGGATTTGGAAGTACAGGCGTTCTAAAATAATGCAGTATTTATAAAGCAATGCCACAGGCACCAGTAATGAAAAAAATTCAAACAAGCTTTAGGGCCATATCTTCTATGCAAGAGGGGAAGAGTTCGATAAGTCACGGTAGTCTCCCTCGAAGATTAGGATCCAAGATTTCATTTGCAATTCATCCACAATTGTGCTTACTCACCATTAGGCAGCAGTATGTTACGAATCATTTCACAATGGGTCAGTGGACAAGAGAATCGTTATCAATTACTGTTCTGCGTTTGCTGTGTCATTGCTTTTAATATAAACTAATCAAACAATTTAAACACAAGTTTATTCTAGCTCCGAGTAAGCTTTTCCCGATGTTTTTCATTTTGCCAACATAGAATAATGAACAAACAGTAAAGTCAAACACAGTTGTAAGCAACATAGGATTTAGCCAAAATGAAAAGCCAAGAACTTTGCAAAATACACGTTGGCCAATGACTGCAATAAGGTGCCTAGTGTTGGACGCCTGGATGAAATTCGGGTTAGCGATTAGGTCGTTAGAATGTGGAACAAGTGTGTTGCCGTAAGTCGTATTGCTTGCAGTGGGAGTTGAGAGCTTACAAAAGCACAACTTTCGCCATTTTGGTAAGCTGGGAGCAGCTAAGAAATTTCACTTGAGATTCTGCCTGTAAATGAGTTGTATTTGTGCCGGATCATCAACAATGCGCACTCAGTGCGAGTCAGCTAGTTAGTGCACTAAGTTTGCTCTTACTGCTGATTAGCCGTTCGAACGCGAAAGTTCAACTGTTCAAACTAGTATCCGCGAGGTCATGGGTCTAAACATCCAAGAATTTCTTGAGCACTGTTTATGACCCCAAAACGAATGAGACAGCTGTGCAGTGCTTCCCAGCTTCTGAATGTATATCTGTTTTGGTTAAAAGATGAGATATCAGCTAAAAACTTTGATTTTTTGGCTGACTTTTTTATCGACGCTTTGGATTCATGTGTATTGCAAGCGGCTATCGATCGCTAATATGGTACTCAAAATTAGATAAGAACTTGCATAAGAGTATTGATGCAACAAGCATGTTCTTATGAGTTCAACGCGGCTGGAAAGAACCCTTAGATAAAAGCCGCACAAAAGTGTGCAATGTTTGGCTGAGCGTGTTAAAATCTTAGGCGAAACTCGACGAAATCCCTTCCGAGTGATTAAAAACTAAGGCTATTGCGATGATCCGACTATTAAATCAAAGCTTTAGACAGAAATCGTAGTGATTGGCAATGTTACTTAATGGAAATCTAGTTAAAACTTCTAGACACTTCGGTATACTGGAAAGAGAGTAGGGGCCCTGCTTTATGAGCGGGATATAAATATATCATGAATGGTAGGTAAACATTGTATGACAGACATTCGATGACTCCATCTTTGAAATAACTGCGTACTTGTTTTGGGTTGATATTATGAGTTCATTGCGTGAAAAAATGCCAGATAAGCTGTCGATCTGTAATGAAAAGGTGATTATGAGCATTTGCGGAATATGCTCTATTCAGCCCCGTAAATAATTAGATTGGAAAAAGCTTGTATGAAGTTCAAACCTACCGAGCAAGCGTTTGTAGTCTGGTTGAGACGTTAGTTCGGTCCCTGGCCAATTTCTTCAAAAAAGATTATTATAGAGTATCGTAGATACCAAACCATCGAGTACACAACGGATGTATCTGCTGGAAAGACTAAAAATATTATGCTAGACATCTGATTAACTTGTATGCCGCCATCTTGTTTCCTCGTCAAGGAACTGTTTCAAAATGCAAACTCGTGGTAAATGCAATAAATGAGCGTATATCAGCAGAAAATTCGGGAAAGCTAACTAAAAGTCGTAAACTATGCAAAATGGACGTGAGAGAGGCACATCATGCCAACAGCTTAACTATGTGAGGAATCAAAGAAACACGTCAGGGTAAAGCAGGTATTTATAAGACCATGCAGAGGGTGGATAGATCTTAAAATAAAGCAGCCGATTAGAAATCAGTTAGGACTCTCTGGGTAACTTCTGGAAAGCACCAAATTTATTACTAATAAGGCACTGAGTAAAAGATCTCTTGGTATTTCATTGCGCTTGGTGATATATTACGATGAATTGGCTGAATTGGCTGAAGTTACCTTTTATGAATTGTTCCGGACTGGCTTCGAGCTATTTTTTTGTGAAATATCAAGAGAAAACGCATCTTATTGAACAGGTTGGAGGATACGAACTGAAAGCGGACGTGCACGTTTCCTATGACATTCTGGCCATGCGATTAAAAAAGACTTAATTCTGAATGTAAAGAGTCGATTACAGTCACTCAGTGTTTTCACTTGTTCTTAGCCCTGTTGACTACATTTGCCGAAATTGCTAACTGAGGTGGTAAGGTTTGAGTACTGCAAATGCAGGATAGCGGCTCCAAAATGAATATTCAATAACGAGCTATTTACTTATCATCCGGAAACGGCCGCAGGGGGGCCTTCGATGTTCTACTTAGATCTTCTTTGGGTTTATGTTTTTGCGGTTACAGCGAACAGGTATAACCATTACTTTATCGAACACTTGATCAGTCAGCTTGATAAACGCCAGATGATTAGGCGATGGTCGAATTATCTTTGCTTCCAACGGGTCTACTTTGGTGATGTTTAATAAGCATATTGCATCTTCTGCTCGTTATTGATAAAAAAATGAACCGGTTTGCAGTATTCGCGTGTTCACCGTGGTTTTTAGTCCGAGGTTTGATTTGGGTTGATCCGCTCACCACCAAAGTCACAAACTAATCAACAACCCAATGAGTTGTGGGCACTTTTACTGAAAACTGGGGATTCCAATAAACTATCTGGTGCAACGACAAGAACCAGTAGTTCTAACGATCAGGAAACTCACTTCTGTTTCCATCTTATAGAGTCATTATGAAGGCGAAAGACTACTGAGTGAAAATAAGGGAAAAAAACATCAATCTCCCCTCAATATCAAGTCGTTTGAGTGAAAAACATGGGGAACACTGCAATCCACAAGATCCTCAAATGCTGGCTAAGGATAATGCAATGATAGACTTTTCAAAATATCGACCTCCAAGGGATTAAAAAGTTTCCTTGTTTCCTTCTAGGAAACCCTACATCCTAATTAAAAAATGTTTTGCGTCGATACCAGAAACGCCAAAATTTCAGGTGTCCTTCCGCTGGAAGAGTACCGAGGTCAGGACGCGAAGCAAGTTGGATGGGATTGACAGCCATAGGTGGCCTACAATATGCGTAATCCACCTTAGTGTACTTAAGAGAGTGACGCAGCCCACAACTAAGTTAGGTGATGAAAAGAACGATTCCTTCCATATAGCTAGGTGCTGACCTTGTTGCCACGACTGATGACGATAAATCTGCAAACATATTGGCAAGTTCGGCGAACAGATAACCAGTAACCTGAACAGAAACCATCTAAAACACCCACGCGACCGATATGTCGACATAGTGCCAAAACCAAATACAGTTCGTTTGGCAAATCCTCCAAATGTAGTGATTATAATACGGAAGAAATCAAAATAAAATTTTGAACTCGACTGGTCGTAAACCTGGCATTTAAGAGCAAGGTAATGAACGAAATGTGGTCTACAAAACCTTTTTAATGATTCAAGTTCTTGAAAAGGATGTGGCAATATGATCTGGGCGTTCAAATCGATAGAAAACTTATATAATGTAGTTTGGAATGCATGTGGCTGACAGATTCTGATTTGATGAACCATCAGAAGCAGTTGATTTTTCATGTCCTATACCATTGAAAATTATTACTTCAGGTGAATTTTGAATAAATACATAGACTCGTATTAGAAATTGGTATGCATACAAATCAAGTCCATTAAAAGGTGCCACTTCGCACCTTTGGAAGATTTGGTCATCGTGATTGTTTTCAGTCAAAAGGGGCTCTGTTGAAGTATCTAGCGGGTAGACCAATCACTGTGTTTTAGAACTTTGGGATGTTACTATTTGGCTTCTTTACATGAAGATCGCATCTTACACGTTTAGTTCAGTGGGACCTGGAGCTCACGATTATGCTTCTTTTACGATCACGATGGCCAGCATTTACATCAACGTAAAGTGGAAAGTGATTATATTTAGCGATAACAGTGCCAATCAGCATAGGTCATAAGGTGCAAGGAGTCAAAAGCCATCTTCTTACTCTCAGACCAGTTTGTCATCATTGGCCTGCAGACTATAGATGTCATAACACGCAGTATCATAGCTAACCATATGAAAACCGACAGATTTTGGGTTGTCGCTTATAGCTGACTATGATATTCCTCAGAAACTCGCATAGTCTGCTCAAACACCACCATATAACACGCAGTATCATAGCTAACCATATGAAAACCGACAGATTTTGGGTTGTCGCTTATAGCTGACTATGATATTCCTCAGAAACTCGCATAGTCTGCTCAACACACCACCATCATCAACATCATCATCGACAGTACCATCAACATTGGTGGTTTGCTGCTACACAGGCATGCTAGTTTCAATAAGATCATATAATAAATAGAAGTAGGGAACGTGGGATAAAGAGGGTCCATGGTTAGTCTACAACAAAGATCCAAGATAGTTGGTCACGTAGCTGTTGACCGCTTTGCCGATCCTGGTACCTGACTCGCAACAGCCACCTGAGCAACTAGTAGTAAGGGAAATGGGGCCATAAATATTCCAACATTCTACTAGATGTCCAAGATGCCTACATCTGCAGCACTCAGTCAGACAGTCCGGATGGAAACCGACATCGTGAACGTCGTTGACACCTCGTAGCCACATTGGCGCAGAATTTTTTCGACACTTAAACGGGCTGAAGTCAGATAGGGCGGGAATCACCCAAGGGTTGCTGCAAACACTTATACTTGCCTACGGCCAAACCTGATACAGATGCTTTGGAAACAATTTGTGTCCAGTAAAAATAATCTTAGGGTTTAAGATACGCTCCCAACTAGACAGTATGCTTTCGACAGTCAAACCTATGTTTTTAATGACGCGTAACAATATTACAAAGGAATAAAACTTAAAGTCGGGAATAAGATTATGTTAGGGCTTGTCCAGTGTTATATCTAACATGAGTCACTGGATAAATTCACTTTCACTCCACCGAAACTGTTGTGCAACCTCAACAAGTAAACCCTCGATCACACTAGGTTCGAGGTGACAGCGCAGTATAGCAAGACCCAACAACTCCATCGTTCATTGTGCATCTGGCATGAGAGACTACATTCGGTTGATTGTCTTGCAGTTTTGTTGGTTATGTTGTCAACTTTTCAAACCCTTTTGATTCAAGTCACAAGCCCATTCTATACACACGTCACTCCCTTTCTGTGAGTTGGTTGGGTGAGTTGTATCTCAAACTGAGCTTATCAGTATTTGGGAGAACACACATGTTGGTAGAACCGCACCGATTAAGTAATTCAGAACACGTTTCACAGCACAATCTATTCAGATTTGCCAATATAGTTTTGAAAATGGCAATCGCCGAACACCTCACTGATGTCACAAACTCCGCTGGCACGGATGATGCATTCCACCTCATCAGATATCACTCAATTCTGCATTACATTTTTAAGTTAAATTTGTTGATGTTCACAGTGTATGCCGCAGATGAAAGGTGGTTGCAAAATACTGAACGAAGAAAGCCTGTACTCTCCTTTTCGTTCAGTTGGTTGCACATCAAATTAACTAGTACCCAGTCGTCACAATCCCCCGTTCCATAAAGGCAATTGCGCAGTGTCCCAGGACAAAATACATGTTTATTTTGATATCGAATTCACCAATTTGTTCCCTTTGTACCTTGCATCTTCCTTTAAAAATTCAACGTTTGTATGTACTTAAAAACGAGACCACTTTTAGTATTTTAGTTTCACTGAAGAACAAATTTATGCGTAGAATTTTTGTGAAATTTTACTTCAATTTCAATGCCAGACCGATTGAGGCCACATGATCCGAAAATATTGGCCTTGAACATCGGATTTGAATTTTAATGCATATAAGTAAACTACACCCGTTATTTTAATGAGAGCCATAGCTGATTATGTGTTGTCCTTTGTTACTTGCCGTTTGCCTTGTTACTAGTTTCAGTGATGGCAGTACAGTTGGATTCAACGAGATTCTTACGCAGGAGGATATAGAATCAGATGAAATTCAGAGATTAATAACAGAGTCGGAAAAAGCATGCAACGCGAAATTTTCTGGCCAGAAGTGGTATGGGGTGAGCGGTCAAGTTAGTGGAATGAGACAGGTTGGTTAAGTAATACGTGATTCTTTCGAATAACAATAATAATTAGACCCTACCCGTTGTAAAATATGGGTTCAATCTCCCCATGCAAGAGACCGATTGCAGTAAAAATGTTATTCTTCTAAATGGTGATAGCACAGCTTGTTTATTTGTTGAAGACGGGGTGAGTCGCTGCTCTGATTTTCCTTAAATGAATGCAGTGAGTGTGCGCTTCACCTTCCGTGTGCTTTTATCAGGATGCATAGTGCTAGTGCGTGAATCTTGCCGTCTGTTTTTTTTTCTGGTGCTCTCAGTCCCCAGAAAAGTAATGTCTGTGTAATTTGAAATAGAAATCCTGGGATTTTGACCACCATCAAACTACATTAAAGTGAACCGAGCCCTGGAGAATGTATTTTCTCGGAATGAAATATACCTAATCGTCCACGGAGATCGGTGCAGGTGCCTCGTATACTTACAATTACGAAAAGTGCTCATCAGGTGTAGGAAAAGACTAATTTGAATTCATTTCTATCAGAGCGTGGTAGAACAACATACTCATCTACACGCACGTTGAGTCGTGAGCTAGGATCAAGGGACACCACCTTTTTTCAATTTTATCCAGTCTTCCTAAAAAATAACTTTTACCCAAATAGGGATTAATTCGCGGTTGCAAATTTTCGGCCTTTTATGGACAAATAAACATAAGAGCTGTCACGTCAAAGCGCGTAACTGGAATCAACAATATTATCTCAAATACAAAAACAAAAATTACCACGGTAATACGGATTAGATAGTTCAGCCGAACAGGGAAACTCTCATGTTCTGATATTTGTCAATGTCGCTTCACTGAATCCATAAATCCTTCCCTGTGTTCGAAAGCAAACTGAGGTAAACCTGAGGCAGCTTCGGACGTTTTGCCACAACAGTCATGCTACCTGTCCTGTCAGCAATGATCGAAGAGTTTTCAGCAATCTCGTGGGTAGTCTCCTTTATGAAAACCATATAACCTGTTCTACCGGCGCATGCGTCTATTAGTTCCTAGGTTACTTTTGGGTTATTGAGTTATGGGAACTTCTAAAGGTAAGTACATCTTTAAATATAATATTGTCTATACAAATATTCCCATTGTTATTATAAATTGCAGCACTCGGTGGCGTGTAATATCGTGATAATTCAAGACCCCGAGACTGGTGAGACAGCTTTCAGCGTGTTTTGGTTCGAACATTGGTGATTCGGTCTAGCGAAGGTGAGACGGATGACAATAAAGTTCACGTAACATCTATGGCCACGCACAACAAAGCATACATTTGTGTGGCGGAAGTATGCACACTAGTTCATTAAGATGCATGTTATTATCATAATTCCTAACCTTAACCAAACGAAAGTACATTTCAGCAATTTGGTTCAATCAAACTGTTTCCTATATGTCGGTGTTCTGCGCCGAACTTTACAGTCATAATTTTCATTTCATCAAGCAATTCACAGGTAGTCTTTAATCTAGCCGGCAGGTTTAATGCGCATTTTTGAACTCGATATGTCTCCGTACAATCTGCAATGAATGAATGAAACCGCAATTTGGTGCAATTTTAAAAAGTCGAGCTAGTGTGGATCTACATGTATGCCATTGCGCAAGGCTACTGTTAACCAAGCAAGAAATCTTGTGATATGAACAGTAACCGTAACAGAAGGTATCACAACCTCACTAACAATTAAAATTAGTCCACCTCTGTCTCGTCATACTGGTTCACGTTGTTGGATGGCACAGACAGTCTTAATAAGCGCTGGTTCAAACAGACTTGCGGTATTGCTTTTCTATCAGGAAGGCAATCATAGAATCTGTCATCTTTCCGATTGCTGTACAGATTGTAGCCTAGAATTCTGTCTAGAAGCCCCTACTTTTTTGTCACAGTCAGTTTTATGGTTATTTTTCTTTTACTCTAAGTCAGCAGAGCTTTAAAGCTGCAGAAACAGCAAACACATTCTAAGATCTACCTCATCTTTCAGACAAATTTTCTAACTCTGCTTGCTAAGAACCACACCTACTGAATACCTCAAGAATTCCGCTCAGCTGAAACGTCCCGAATAGTTTGAGTGGGCTCCTCATCTTAGGAGTTATTTTTGTAGAAAAGTGCCAATTTATCTTGTCTGGCCTCATGTAATCATGAAATCTATTAGACGTTCGTAGACATACTACGACCACTAATCGGATGGTAACGGGTCTCTAATCTCCATGAGGTGTGCATTGTCGCTGTTCACAGAAAAAACCAAAACTGAACATTATTTTCTGTTGAATATTACGTAACGTTTCTGCTCGAGGGGCTAGGTGTTGATTAAGTCTAGAATTCTAGACTCAAGTCTAGACTAGAAGGTAAATTAGTTTAAATGGATTTTCAACATGCAACACCGCGACTTACAAGAACACCACAGACCAGGCATGCGTATGTAGCAGGGTTTGTCATCACTTGCAAACTTTTACTCATTATTTAAACTGCATGCGGGTGAAACATTCCAAGTGTCTTTATTATCACAACGTAAAAAAATGTCATTCACTGAGCCTGGAAACTGCCCGTTTTCGTCAAGTTTCTTGCATGTTTTTTCCAGCTTGTCGCCCGTGATCAAATGCTGTGCCGTCAAACACCTCTACCCCATCAGTAGTTGAGATTTTTATTTTGACATTCACTTCCTGTCTGATTCGTTGTTCAGTTTTGATTGGACGGACTAATTTTGGTGATGTTCTGGATTCTGTAACTAATAAATACTTTAATACATACCGCTTTGCTACATCACCTTTTATATTGTATTTTTTGATGCCATTGCAGGTGTCCCGATGTGAACATGATCGTGTTACAAAATATTAACTTTTACTGTCGATGCATCGCTGACTTAAATCTTTAAAGCTTTTGTGATTGATTAGTCAGACTTTTTTTGATATTCCTGAAAACAGCCTATTTACCAGGTGCTAATGACACCAGTCGGCCCCTATCGGAGTGATATCGCAACATATACACCACGTCTCAACCGGATACCT
Source organism: Opisthorchis viverrini (assembly GCF_000715545.1). NCBI lineage: Eukaryota > Metazoa > Platyhelminthes > Trematoda > Opisthorchiida > Opisthorchiidae > Opisthorchis > Opisthorchis viverrini. The sequence continues at coordinate 873,433 of NW_008751773.1, read as the reverse complement.
TGTAAGAATAATGACCCTGCAGATCCGCAAGAGTCAATCATCACTGTCAAAACACCCTGAGTCTAACTGATTGGGCCAACGCGCCACTTGGATGGTTCCAACTTGGAGTAGACTTTTCTGGTGAAAAATCATTTTTTCAGTAGAGTGTTTAGTCCCCTCTAAAAAGTATCCTTAGCCGAATCAAAAGTTAAAGTTGGTTAGTTTGTTCACTGAGCTGGACAATGTAATTGCATTTATTGCAACGATGTCGGAATGCAAACTGGACCGCAGGGAGTTGCAATCTACGGCTTTAAGGATTAGCGGCGGATTTATAAGTGTACAAATCAAGAGAGGATGACAGAATTTCGGATCAGTTTATCCAAAGAATTCGGATTTGAGGTCTATGGAACTAGAATCAGAAAGGCAAGCTGCTCCGAATAGTAAAAACAGGTTATACACCCTACAGAGGCTCTGGCATCAGCTTGCCCGAATCTGGGGATGAATTGTTCATCAATGGGATCGTACTTCCTACTTCCTCACATGTAACTGGCTCGATCAAACTCCAGTCAGACGGTAGCACTGTGTGAATTGGCCTGCCATATATGTGTTTCGGAGAAGAGAGCTCTGATGGTAAAAGTCAGCGCGAGTTAACTTGATGACCATGTCCGAACAAAAATTCCCACCGGTGTGAATTCAATGGTGGCTGCCAATTCGGCTTTCGATCAGCCTTGTTTGTAATACGTGAGCCCCAATAGTCTGTTCCGTGTATTGCAAGCTTTTCCAGTTAACTTTCATTTCCTGTAAGCCCCAGCCAGAACATGCATCAATCAGAAAGAATAAACGCATTCGGGCTTCCGTTTCACGCGTTTAGCGGAAATTTCACAAACATGTACGTGATTGCATTCGTCAGTTGTTGGTCGTATTCGCTTGCCTTTTGGTGAATTAAGGAGCCTAGGGTATGATGAAGACCCGTGTTTACAAGAACCCTGTTTCCTTTTTTTCGTGGGCTAGAGTAATATCGCAGGTGATTTCTTAATTGCTGCTAAGCTTATTTAACCAACATCCAGTATTTTTGATTCGGATTCAGCTATGATTTTCTTCTGCTGTTTTTCAGCTACATCGTGTTGCATCCTTCCTCAGTCCAATAATAATGGGGATGACATTTTACTAGTTAGGACAAGTCAATCTGAGAAGCGACGCAGTTTTCGTTTGGGTTCGCGGGTGGTGCGTTCCAGGAGAATTTTCTAGAGGAAATACTCGAAACATCTTCAGGGCACACGGGTCTCTAATTTTCAAAGTTATCCGCTAAACGAACCAATGGAAAAATCACACCGAATGGCACGGACTATGTGGATGTACATTAATGATTCTGAATATCTTCTAGTTGTTGGTCTGCCAGTCGCAAAACTACTGTCTAGCTATACGAAGCGGAACGATACGAGCTCATCTCTTTCTAAATGCAACTATCTCACGGATTTCAAATGACTAAAAGCAAACTTTTGTTGCAACTTGGTTTCTCAGAAAAGTGTGTCCAGTTTCCTTGAATAGAATCTCCTTTGAATCGACAAAAATTTCCTTATATCTGAGGAAGTTTTGGACTAATCGACCAAGGCTTTCGAAAAATTATGCAGCTAGCACTTAATTGTGAACTTCGAAAACCTTCATCGTTGCTTTAATTGTTGCGGCTGCGCTCTTTGGAACTACAGCGTTTTGTTGCCATCAGTCTAAAAGTTACGAACAGACGTTTGATCTACCGTGCACAAAAACCAGGAAAAGCAAAGCTGACATGGGTAAACCAAACGTGAACAAACGTAACCAACTTGCATCAGTAACAAACCGCCAAACTGTGAACATCTGTATGCGGACGTATTTATTCATCAGCTAGTCAAGTAATTGATCTTAGTTCTTATTAGCGAATATATACTCATCTGCAAACTAATTTGGTTCTTTCGAGAGACTAACCTGGAACCCAGCTGAATCTCTCGTTTGTGATGTTCTCAGGCAACTGAATGTGCTGCAACAGGCCGCCTCATGTTTCAGTCGCTACGATATTTGAAATATCGCGATACATGTATATTTGTAATGTACTGCTCATAAAGTTGCTGAAAATCGATCGACAGCCCACGACCGGTTTCGCCCTTTTTGGGGTTCATCAGGTAGGCGCAGTCCCCGGGTTTCCGTCAACCTTATGTTCTACTTGAAACGGAATTGCACGAAATTGGCGAATATACACTCATCTGCAAACTAATTTGGTTCTTTCGAGAGACTCACCTGGAACCCAGCTGAATCACTCGTTTATGATGTGCGAGTATGATTAGTGCATATTCGCTAATTTCGTGCAATTTGGTTTCAAGTAGAACATGAGGTTGACGAAAACCCGGGGACTGCGCCTACCTGATGAGCCCCAAGAAGAGCGAAACCGGTCGTGGGCTGTCGATGGATTTTCAGCAACCTTATGAGTAGTACATTAGTTCTTATTAGTTATCATTCCACTAGTAGGCTATAAGATCACCTGGCAGTTTACACTGCTTAGCAATACCAATTTACTGCAAGGTATTTTATTTTTTCTTATCAAATAATCCCTCTTCCAGTTTGTCAGCCCAGTAGTGAGTAACCTCCTCTGACACAAACTAAAATTTAACATTTGCAATTTTTCCTCGTTTTTGCGTCGTCTTCTAATCCGATTTGATTTAGGAACCACCACGTAATCAATACGTAGATGACAGAAATGTTCAATTCGTTATCTAAAACGTTTGTTGCGCTAAACATCAGTTTAGCCAGGATGCTTGTTTTCCGTCGTTTCCCACTTAGGCAAAATATTCATTTTCTTCCGGTTTGAAGACTATATAGCATGGTGATATAGCCAGACACTGACGGACCGATATGTTCCGCAGACTCTAGTCAGAATTTTATATTGCTTCTTCGTTCTAGAAGAATGGTTAACGTGTTGTTGCTATTATTCTTAGCAATCGAGAACGCCGTGATCAATGCACCCCCGTGGCCATAGAAAGTAACATGGGAAAATCCGGTTATGTATATATTAGTGTTTATATATCTAGGAAGATAGAAATTGGTTTGTGACCAAATCTTCTCCACTTTCAAAATGTGAATGGGTCATTTTAGTTTAGTCTTCCTTGCCGATATGATATTGCCTCAGTTCTGATAGCTGAGTTATGATTTTTTCGCGCCTTACAAATCCTTAGAGTGATCAATTTCAGAAAGGATTAATCCTCAACACATTTTGAATTTCGCTGAACATCAACTTGCTGTTTTTTAAAACATGCCGTCAGGTACTAGATTACCAGCATATGCAAATTCTGCTTGTTTTTAAATGGATTCTACGACAGTTTTAGCATGAGGTGCACGTTCAGTTTTAGCTGTCGGGCTTTCATACATGCATTTTATATCGTCAGAAGACAAGCATGTTTTATGACCTGCATCATAAAGATTGGCTAAATTGTTTTACCTTACATTTATTAGCACATTTTTGACGGCTAATAGGTTTAGTTCTTAACGATCGTGATATCACTAGCATTAGCCGTTAGAGTGGGATGGAATATGCATGTGAGTGGTCAAGTCCTTTTGGCGATTGATAGATAGAGTGTAGATGAAGAGAATATTGGTATTAGTACATTATCGACCTTGTATCAGATGAACTTGCGGTGTTCTACAAACCACGCATTCAATGAAATTGCTTCGTGTAGTTGCGGTGGCATATTGACACATCTTGGTAGAGGCTGAAAACACGAGCAAAGGAGCGTCTGAAAAGCGAATTCGACCAGTACTAGCTGACCTCAGCTTTAATTTTAGTGGTCTTAAACGTGAGTGCCGAATCATCAGACGTCAACTGCAGACAACTCAAAGTTGGAACTGATTGCTGGCTTAGCGTCGTAGCATGAAGAAATCGGCTGCAGAATTTGAACTTGACTGTCCGATTCGAGTTTATTATCTGAGCCGCGCTATTTGTTCCATTATTCCACATTTTTGTAGCTGAGGTTGTGCGAAGCACATCTTCCAATAACGTCTTTTTTAGTGTCTTCAGCAGTTGACAATATAATTTCCTTAAGTACTACATAGTAGACCTTACACTTCTCCGTAGCGTTCGCTGAATTCGCTAACTACCAGTTCGCCATGAATAATTGTTTTGTGGTTTGGTTTATTCGTACGGTTGTTGGAGACATTTTGGTCTCAGGTTTTTGAGCTTGAAATGATGTGATGTTTAGGCATATTTTATAGAGTTACAGACGATCTCAGTTTCCGCTATCGCCACATTTTCTTGTGGATCGTCCGAAAAATATCTGCCAGATTGTCGTCCTGCTCATTTCACATCTCGGTAAACATACGGTACGTCGGCCACTTTATTGTGCTTGCGAAGCAGTCATTCTCAGCATAAACCAGACAGCCAGTTTTGCACTGAAATTTAAAATCCAGCTTTCTATGCTAGTAGGCTGAGAAAGCGTTCTTTTCGCAGATCGAGATTATTATGAACACGCTGACTGATGATTAAGAAATTGAGGGGTGTACTTGAAGTCTGTGAATCGTTGCAAATTTGCAGACACCCGATCAACATAAGGAACCTTTTGAGGTACCTGAATTTGAGTGTAAGCAAGGTTGACGCTGGAACTTATTCGTTGTGCGCAATCTTGCACTTTGATGCACCGTACGTTCACGGGAACGAATAGTATAGGGCTTACAAATGTCTTCACTTACGTGTCTTAGAACAACGTCGGAATATGGGTAGGTTTCCTTGAAATGGGGTATTTATTAGTAGCATAACGAACATTTAGCGAGCAAGTCCTCAACATACAATTTAGTGGGACGATGCTTGGCAAACTCTGCGCATGCAAGCACAGCACCGTGTAATTCGATTGGTGAGACCAGTGGCATAAGAGCAAAGTGCGACAGTTTTAAGTCAGCAAGCAACCGTTTGAGCTGTTCACTATAGTGGTGCATCAATGGACCGCAAGGCCAACATCGGAGCCAGACAAAGTTGGGTGTTGCCTATACAAACACCAAACCCAGTTTGGATTTAACGACGTAAAAACACGTGGTGGATTCTGCGGTTTTGTAACCCGCAAACATTTCAGCCGCCAGTAACTGAGCGTGCAAGGAATTGGAGCCAAAACTACTCGCTCTTGATCACTTTGTGCCCCTTTGGCTGCTAGGCCATACAGTAAGGCGAAATATTATTTCTAGAATAACTCAGGCAGACCATAAGCCAGTAACCGAATAATATCGTTCAGTACAGTAGACGAAATTTTTTGGCGGTGGTTCCTCGAAGTGGATAAGCGTCTAATTTGAATGAATCACAATTCCATTCCTCAACAGAACACATTACGCTATATGTTTCTAGAGGCAGTTTAGAGTTCACCGCTATTTACGCTCCTCTTGAAGCTCATCAGGTGGACTTTATCTCAAAGTTTCCGTCGAACGCATATTCCAATAAAACAGCTATTCTTATGTGGTCGGCAAACAGCACTCCTCATTTTCTACTTGTTACAACACTCGAGGTATCGTAATACGTTGCATAAAAGCAACACACTTTTCATAATAAATTTGTTGGAGACTCTTTAACAGCCAACGATTGGTTAGGCCCTTTAATGGGCGCTCCCAAATCTCCATCAAACTTATGTTTCGCCGAATCCAAACTGATGAAGAAAACCATAAACAAATTATCTAGCTGGTTTCAGGTGGATAACCGATTAGAACGAGAATGATATGTACATGGGTTTAGTTCCCAAATTTTGTGAAATTTGGGGTTACGTATTACACAAAGTGAACAGAAACTTGGCCGCTGCGCCTACCTGATGAACCCCAAGATGGGTAAAACCGGTTGTTGGTTGACGGAGAGGTTTCGGCAACCTTACTATGGATGGTGTTACATCTCTACCTCGTTTATCTAATTCATCTGCTTCAAGTGCAAACTTCTGTTCGATGAGTCTTCCAAATGCGTGATTTCATGATTCCCAACTTGTCTCACATTCTACCTAGTGCAATTATTCTGAGTGACGGCTTTGTGTTTCGACTTCTTGTATGAAGTGTAACCTGATGGATTCTTTGGCTGAGCGTTTTGAGATAACCTGCGCATTTGACCATGTTGGGAACTTTCTTGGAAAAAATTCGCTTTCAGTTGTGATTGAATTCGTCCTGCACTTTGTTAACCCATAGGAAAATTTGCGTAGAATTTCGGGCAGAGTTTTTGGCATACTATCATCATTATTATTTAATGTGTCATCATGTAGAGAAGCGAAACAGTCTTCTGTACACCAGTAGGAGTTTTCTCTACAAATCTGCATAAAAAAGCGAAACAGTCCAGATGGCTCCACACTCAGGGTTTTGTAAAGACTATCGCCGCTAATTTATTGCCAAAACTGCCATAAATTTTAGACTGTGCGGAAAACAGTTTATTTTAATTGCAACGGATTTAGCCATTGGAAACGATTCACCTAACTTGAGTCACAGCGCAATATGAGTTTTGGTTAAATAGTGGACTTTGGGTGAGCTCTGATTGGACCAACAATCTACCTCTGAATTAAGGTTAAAATGATAACATCAAATCTCAACGTATTCCGGCAACCAGACTAGGTTGTGTGCCGTTACCTGGGGTACTGTTCAGGCTCCAAAATTAGCTGTTACCTATTTTAAAGATCAACGCCGGTGCCAAGATATTCGGCAACCATTAGTGCAAAAAAGTAGGTTATGTACAATAAACCTGTCTCTTTAGGGCAAATGCAGTAATACGGTCGCTCTGTTCTTTTTATTTGATACAATAATCCTGATTTGGCACCGACTTTTTTATTCTGAGATGGAATTTGTATCAAAGTGAGGCCCGGTAAAATAGTCAAACTAACGTAGCACGCTGGGGTGTGTCGGAGTTATTTGTTAAAAAAAATCAGCTACGGCCAGCTTAATTTAGCGCGAAAGGCAAACGTCTTTCGTACCAGTACACCGGAATAGTTGGGCGCTGTTTATTCCAACTTATCTGTGTTAACCAAAGTTGTCAGTACTACATCAGAACATCGGCGCAGCTCCTCTCATCTATCGTGCAGTGGCTTGTTTCGAGCTGGAACCTACATCCTGGTCAATTCTAATTGAAGCAGCAATAATGCACCAACCATAGGAATGATGTATTGGACTGTCTGTACCTGAAATTATTCCTCATATAAACATGATTCACTAGTAAGTCATTTTACTACCTACGCAATTTCCGTAATCTTTGAAAGATTTTGACCACAGTTATCGCATGCAAGAGGAAAACTAAAATAATAAAGGTCCGAGGGAACATTATCATGACGGTCATTCTACAATCATGAAATGCTACGGCGAGATGGGGAAACGTTTATTTCAATATAAAACTGATTTAAAATACTACAAAATATAGGCATTTTGATCCACAATATTTCCTCGACACACCTGAAAAATACAGAAAGGGAACAATATTAAAATTCTTTTTAAAGTCAACATATCTTGGAAATTACCACGATAAGCGGTTACGTATCGCTGTTATTTATTTGATTATTTTGACAGTCAGTGAATATGCGAAGATGATGGTTGATCATGTGCCAACTGACTCATCATTGCCCGGAATTATAAGGTAGAATCAAATGAGTATACCAGCCAAATGTGGCGTGGTAGATAAAATGACATACCGTCTGGATGTTTGTCTATCAGATGTTTCGCAGGATTTACGGTAGTTGCAGTTCAATGGGTAGATATTATGCCTGGTGCTTTGATGTGTTTTTTCCGGATATATTGTCCACTTATGGATATGAAACATTCTACCGAAGCAAAGTGAGTATTTGTAAGGCAAGTAGTTTATTATGTCCACCGATTATCCTTGCTCAGTGCTCCAGCTAAAGTTTGAGATGTTCATGTCGTTGTCGAACTCAACGCTATAGTCCAGTGCAATCAAAAGTAACAATGAACAGAGCACTCATCAGTACTAGTGGAGTCACGTGAATGCTCATTCGATAGTTGTATAAAGACTTGGGCCCATATCTTCTCATGTAGTTTATAATAGTCTTTAAGCAAGCCCTGTGGCACGTATCAGTGTCTGGTTTTAGACTGAAATTCTTATAACATAGGAGTACGGTAACATCGATCCTCAAAATTTGGTTTAGGCATATTCTTCTATTAAAACTCTAGCATTTTATCAGAATCAGTAGAATTTAAACCAAAATTAGCTGTCAGAAGCATTCAATACAGAGGTCGTATATGTGATCTAATCTACAGTGAGTTGCAGCTGACCTAAGCAAGTTATTTCAAAGTTTATTCATACTGTATATTCAAATTAATCAACACACATTATTTGGTCCAACAGATCACCGGGAGCTCATGAACCAACTTTAGGGAAGATCACTACGTCAAGCGTCTATTCTGATGATGTTGAATAATACTCTGAAGACAATGATGACTGTGAGCGCCAGTTTATTTTGGCAGACACATCCAGAAAACTCTGCTGCAAGCAACGAAAGTTCGCGTTCTCAAGGCTATGTTTGTTTTGGGAGCGTCACAAAACATAATTCCTGTAACCCACTGCGATAGGTTAAGATGTATTAAGCCAAAGCCGTCGACGGTTTAAGTAGAATTTACTGAAACGGGCTACGCCATTAGCTGAATCGCGGTGACGGTGAGAGGCTATCCCAAAATGGCTTGTTATATTTATAATGCAAAGTGCGGGTCTCCTGTGAAATAAGTCTAAATTTTTGAACAAGCAGAAAAATTGCCAGACTTTCACAATTACTTTTTGAACCGAAGTCTTGTTCTTTTGAGGAAGATATATATATATATATGCGGTTGACATTTATGATGAATCCAACTAGTCTGTTGTGATCGAGATTATTTTGTTCGTCAAGTAAATTGAAACTCACCTTCTTCATCACTTCCAAAGACTTTTGGTAAACACTGCATTTGTAACTTTAATACTCCTCCGTGCCAACTTCGGTAACAGTTACTGTGATGAGCCTTTCACGGGTATCGGGCTGAGGAATAGCCGTAACGTTACATCGTTGTGTGCGCTGTGGCAGAAAATAGTAGGCAAACATATATGTTTTCACATGTGTGCATGCAAAGAATAGTGTACAAAGCTGACCAGTAAGAATTTACACATTTCAAAGGCACATGTAAACATTGCACTTAGAGTTAGCACGTTCCCCATATGTCATAATGAATAGACCGATTGCAGCAAAAAACAAGATATCCAGACTCAAACCCGTGAGCTTGTACCTGTTTGGTACATAGACAAACTCAGTCTAGCGTACGTCCTAGGCCATTCCTTGTATTTTATTCCATTTTTAGCGTGGTAAGAGAATACATAAGGCAATATTGGTGATCTTGTATGTGGCTCCTGTTTAACGTTGCCTGAACATCGCTGCTTGTTGGCACTTGAGTGTTTGAAAAAACTGCTCCCCACAGAGCCTTTGATACAATCAAATCAAAGCGAGTGGGGATATTTCCCGCAGTGATCCACAGTTGGGGACCTCACCTCGATATTGTGAAAGCCACAGTCTCCAATTTCCGTAGAACCACCCGCCGCAACCTCCGATATCAAGCAGTTTGTCTGAGTTTGAACGAAAGTGTAATCGTATCTTATACCATAATCGAAAACCTGAAAAGCAATGGAACATAAAGATGTGATGCGACAAGCAACGAACTTGTTTTGTTCCTAGGTAAAAATATTTCTCCGTAAACCAATATTGGCTGTTTGACAACAGGTTACACTGTACAGCTGCCGCTTTGTTCACTTCTTGAAAATCATCCGATATTATATCTTCATTTGTGAGGTATGCTACTTTTCCGAACTGTGGGGCGCCGGAATAAGCTTCCAAGCCAATGGCTAACAAAATAAAAACATACATACTCTTGTACACCTCACATATACTTGCATAACCAGGATTAACTTATATAGCCAACACTGTGTATATGCTTTTCGTTTTTACCACGTTCGACCAGCCTAATTTAAATTACTTATAATCGAGCAGCTGACCCCATCACATGTTCATTTCACTTTGGAAGTTGTTGCACTTCTTGTTTTTTGGGTCATATCATGCGAGTAAAGATGTTCATCATTTATCACAGCTAGTGTCATACGTTGACACTTTCAAGGCTATAAATGAGTCTGGTGTTCCATGAGTTTACATTCATGCGAATTCCACGGTACGGAATTTGGAGGGGAATCGAATGGTATGAAGATAATTAAAGTACCAAAATTCCCATTTACGATGGAAACATATATTTGTTAGTTTGACTGGGGATTACATTTCTACAAGTCCCTTTGTCTTGATTAGATGCATTAGTTTCTTGGTGAACAGTTGTTCACTTAGCTCACGTCGGCTATCCTTTTGTAACTCGCTTATTTGACTACGGATTATGCTCTATCCCAACAGTTTGCTAAAAAGCATATCAGCATCATAATCATCCTACCTGTAATGTGGATAATGAAAGGAGAGATAATGGCTGAGTACTGACTAACTTATACTAATACGGCTAATCTGCCTACTTGATCCAATGCGGTAAGTCTTCATTAATCAGGCCAAAATTTGCCAAAATTTGTAATGCGATCTTGATGTTTACCAGAAAGGGTCTCGAAGTAGATAAAGTGAGAGGACTGGACCAATTGTGAATATCATGACCTCATTAGCAACCTACAGCAAAATGGCGTGTATTTTGTTCAGATTACTGATGTGTAATTACGCTAGAACTACCCTTAAATCTTAGACTGTCGGGAAAGCTACAGTCACTTGACTACTGCGGATCAGACTCCCATGAAAATTTTCGATCAACAACAAATTTATCCACATGAACTATTCTGTAGCTTAAGATATGAGAGTTTTGATAGACCGGTTCATTTGCACGGGAGTGACTTTCCATTTTGTCACACTAGCTTAGTAAGTTCGATACTACACTGGGTCGGCCCTGGGGTAAGTTAATTTCCAGTAACGCCTCTCAGATACTGTCTTTGTTATCAAGTAGGTACTGACACAAACCCCAACACGTGATCCAAATTTCATTTAGATTTGTAAAGCTTTTGTGAGCTCCTGAACGAAATACATGATGATAGCTGTATGGAAAATCACTCACTGTCCCATGGTCGAGGTATAATATAAAGCACCCTACACAACAGTACAAATTTTTATACTAGATGAGTGACTATTTATTCTGGTAGGATGTGGCCCGACACATACAAACTTTAAGCCATAAATCCGAAAAATGTCAAATATAGGTGCTTCCGGTGAAACATTGAACACTGCACCAACACCTCAGCCACGGGAAATTTTGGGGTCCCCAACTCGTCTAATTAATTTTAATTTACTATTCATTTATTTAAGTGCAAGATATCGTCGATCTTTAAAATAGTGTATCCACTCATACCTCCACAAACTAACCAAATGAGCAGTGCTCAGCGAATTCTCATAGTATGTCCCCCTGGTCCTGTTACTGAAAAGGGGTTTCTGACGGAGTTCAATTTTAGGACATGTGGTTGCTAGAACTGACCGCGAGGAGCTTAAAAGACCAAAAGTAATCCGCACAAAACCGGCTAGTAAAATTCTGACTTTTCTCGTCTGAAGATCATGCAGTTAAAGGAATGAAGGAATTTTTCCCCTATCTTAGTGTTTACGACAGAATCGATAACTGTATTTCCGATTCTTTCGGTTTTCTGCAAAGCTACGTCTTTATAATTGGAATTGTTTCCCGGATCTTCATAAAACCATTATCAATTCATGCACAGTACATGCTGAGTCGATGTTCAATCGCCTTTTTTAATGATGGGGTTTTGAAGCTTATCGATTCGCCCTGAGCGATACGTCGTACGGTTTACTAAATCATTATATGTGAGCACAAGTCTCTTGTCTCTCGTATCCACTGCGGATCGTAAACAGTTTTGTTTCATTTGTTTACCAGGTTTTGCTGAGTCATGTTTTATCCTTTAATCCTACACTCATTTTCTATCCAAATAAGGTAAAACCTTACTCAGCTGTGTAGATGCTATCCGCATACAGGACCAGTAACCGGAGATGGACGGTTGGCTTGGTGTGGATCAACCACACCATATTTTGACCGTCAATCAATACCCCATAAGAATCGGGATTAGAATAAGCCATTATGTGAATTAATAAAAATGAAGACGTTGGCTAGCAAGCGATGGTGTATAGTCGGGGAAGCTACTAAGTTTGATCCGCGTGATAGCTTTCACAAGTTCTATAGGACGTGGCAAAAACGAACAAGTCTGAATATCATTAAAATGTCACACCCAGCAATGTTCATTTTTCAGCTGTGCTTCGAAAAGAGCAGATTTGGTGTGCCTGAGTACCATATTTTATGCAAATTTTGCAGTGTACTATTCCCTCTGCCATTTCGTTTTTAACAGTGTTGATGTACACTGGCAACAACCTCGTGCCTTATGTCGACTGTTCTAGCTAAGTGTGCGCACATTAATGGCGGACTTGTTGCATAAAAGATTCGATCGCGAAGTGGTTGTTTGTAAGCATCCATGACAGTCTGAATTAACTTACCTCCTTGCGCAAAGTCCAGTGATACTCCAGTTCAGTCATCTGCTAACCTATGCGTTCGCTAAAAACACAGTAACGTTCAATGTTGGAGACGTAGAATACAGACCAAGCATGATCTATGATTCAACATTTTCTTGCAAGCCTTAGAGTATGTTCAGTGAGGTTCTGAACGACAGGGACAAATTAAAAATATCTGAAATCAGCGGGTCAGTCATGAGCTTTACAGAACTGTTAACACAGTGAAGTCATCTGCGTTAATCATGTCATGGTGTTAACAAACTGGATGAATCTTCATAGCTCTGAAAGCTTGGACGAAAGAATTATTCAATCAATCACCACCGATGTTGATGTGAAGAACTAATAGCAAGTATTTGTCTCGAAGATCTAAGCGAATATCTGTTTCACAATTAAGTTAGCTGCAAATTTTTAGCTGGTTAGTAGCTAGAAATTTCATTTAAAGTGTCCGCTTTAATGCGCTAGTATGTGCTCTTAAATAGTGTTGGGTGCCAAAAACTAAGTCCAGTGCGCAGTATTTCAAGATATGGCATATCCCGATATTCGATGAACACGTTTGTCGTTCATGTAGCTCGCCACATTTAGCTTTTTAGTGTTGCTTCATCAGTTGCATGTCTCGTATCTCACGTACGGGCCTGAATGAATGAAGGAAATGCAGGTGGCTAAGATTTGAAGTAAGGACAGAGATATCTCAATTCGCGGTTCCTAATTGGGTAAACATAATGATTACACCAAAGAGTACCCACAACAGTCTTGGACCGGAGGTGGAATAGTTGATAAAAATCAAGAACTTAGAGCCACAGAATTCATCTTATTAGAAACCGTGATTTTTAAATTTTGTAGCCAGTTGTCTGGTGAGTTGGATAAACTGAGTAATGCCGGGAGTTGTTTTCTAATTCGTTTTTTGCAGGTATGGGGCTCTTAAGATCTCTACAGGATGAGAGGCTGCGGAAAATTGGCAGTGTTTGCTGCTTTGGACAGTATACTCATAAATTAGTATTGCCTTTAAAAAATTACTGCGAGGAAATTAATTAACTTTATGTATTACAGGTTTTTACACTAAAACGAAGCTCAGGCAAACGTTCGTCGGTACAATTATTAAGGACTACTGGCTGAAAGCCTGCTCAACTTCGCCGCAATGCCCCAAAATACTGTTTATGATACAATTATAGTGTTTTGAATTGAAATTCCTTGCGCAATTATCGAGGTAATGTTTCCAAAGCCTGAAATGTAGTTCAGAACTGGCTCAATCGCAAAGGCAAAAAGACCTATAAGAAAATCAATATTCCGATAGAAAAATGAACGTCTCGAACAGCCCTGCTTCTGCATTTGGTTGGATGTGCTGTAAAAAGCAGTGAATTATTTAGCAATGAAAATACCGAGCCAAAGATTATTGCCTGCAACTCGCAAACCAAGCAAGTGTCACTGAGACCCATGGTAAACCTGCATCCTTCGTCTTATAGTAAATGCAAAACTGGGTCATGAACGCTCTCTGGTCTGTCGAGATTCATCTAACACTGACTGAACTCCTAGAGGTGTCAAGGAACGTGTCACGTGCTTTGGACAATGAATCTGGTATGCAGTTACTGTGTTAACGTTGCCTGGACGTAAGACCCTACTCATAAGGTTTCTGAAGATAATTTGACGGCCAAACTCCTGTTTTGATTTATGAAAGCCTGCCAGGTAGGCGCAATTCCGGAGTTCCTATCATCCTTGTGTTCTTATTGAACCCAAATTGCAGGAATTTCGACTCACACACTCGTCTACATGGAATTTTCGGGTATGCCGGGAGACTCAACTGGGACCCAGCTCATTAGCGGAGTTCAAGTTTCTTCTATCAAAGACAAATGGGTATCTGGCTAAGTGTATACGTGGAATATGTACACTTCTGTTTACACAGTCCATTTTACAATGTTGATTGCACGGTGGCATCAGCAGTGTAACATCCGTACCATCCCTTAGAACCAAAATGCCGCATAGATTGTCAAGTGGATATTTGAAGGTATGATCAAGTTACACACATGGTGTTATTCAGTAGATAAAATCGTGCCACCGGGAAAGATGGTTTGGAAAACAGTTTGCTAACCAAATCACGAACATCTGTTTAAGGATTTCAATATTTGTTTGGTGAACACATCACACTCAGTACTAGTTCTGAGTGTCAAATGAAGAATAACGTCATATGTATGTAAAATCTTGCGTTGCCAATCATCTGTTTCTTTTTTTGATTGGAAGACTTATGTTCCAAGCACGATATGATTCTCTGCTAAAAATACCGCCGGTGCTTTCCTCGAGTATAACTGTTACTTATTGCATTTTGTAGGGGATATTCCAAGCCGTCTTGCTGAACAGAGCGACCTTTTTTTACGTAAAACCGACACATTAAATTCTCCAGTCCGGCGCCACGCTATGAGATGTTACTCACCACAGTTGGCTTTTTACCTCATCACGCAGTGAAATATCATTTTTGTGCGCATCGTGTTCACTGAATTTACCGATATTTTGGTCGGTTTTGACGGACGACGATTTCCCCAGTCCTTAACCAGTGTGAATGTTGAAAAGAGCCTCGCCGAGTAGACCAAAGTCTACTGCTCAACTCAGACACAATTATTAACCCAAGTTTCTACTTTTCATCCTCACTGTAAACTAACCACGCTGTAGTCATTTTTACGGCCCGTTTGCGTGATACCTCCTGGTGTCCCCGAATTCCTCCAACCAAATTTGTGAAGTGATGAATTCCGTTAGCTGTTGGGAATACACATATGTAGTTACAAACTGTGATGGATGAATCATTTAGCTGATGGGACGAATTACGTCTCAGCTCATGTGTTTGAAACGTCATAAGGTTCTTACTCTTATCGGTCATGCCCACATGTATCTAAAGGTTTGTCACCTAAAACTTACTGTTCTCAGTGATCATTCCAGAGGTAACCATGCCTAGGACTACCAGGAAAATGTGGTTAATTTAAAAACTCTTAGCAGTGCTTAATCGGACCCGACTTCTAGCTTGTCATGATATTATACTGAGAATAATTCTATTACTGTGAATCACAGATGTTATCACTTCTATGTTACCCGTTAGATTGTTTGCTATATTCCTCCTTGAAAACTTTAAAATGACGAGCGCCTCATGTTCCAACTGGTTAATGCAACTTTGTTGATGCACTAGTTGATTTCATAGTACGCGAGCTCAATGATGCTTGTTTAAGGTCCTACTAAAAATATTTCACGTTTACCTTAATCTCCCTACCGGTCTTTAATCAAGACTTCATACATATATGGATACATCACTTTGCCCACCAGTTTGGTTTTTGCGGGAGCTTTTCTTAAAATCGTGATGTTCTTCTACGATTGAATGCGCTAGACCGGGCTTCCTCACTTTGCAGTTGATTGGGTTTTTGGGACATCGTAATATAATATATGGATGTAAGTTTGCAGCCCACGACGGATTTTGCACTTAATGGTGCCTAGCAAGTGGTCGGTGTCAACCTTTTGTTTTGCTTGAATGAAAATGTGGATGTTATACCTCTTCTTGGGGACAAGTTATATAATTTAAGATAATTTCTGGTCATCGTAGAGTCTTTACAAGATTAGTGCCACATGAATCCAGAAGCATAGTTCAAAAAGTACGCTTGTATTCAAATTTGCAAGCCAGGATAAATCCGGAGGTAGGATTCAAATGCGTCACTCCCTTTACTTAAAATATTTGTAATAATTACTCTTATGATTATAGAGTGACATAGTCCTACTAAAAATGAAAAATGCTCGTCTATGCAGGTGTTGAAACCAGAAGGATTTTGATTTTGATCTCACCTGCACACTGTCAGTTTCAAATTAAATCCCAAAAGTTTGTCTGCGTAGCAGAGTCTGGATCTTTACAATCGTAACAAAACTGAAGCTAATTTTACATCTGACGCCCAAATGCTAGAGGAGATACTCTGGATACTTTAAGAATAGAGGTGAACTAAACTACCTCCCACAGTCAATATGTGGCCAACTCTGATGTTGTTCCACTTAAGCTTTGTCCCCTTTTAGCAAGTGGCTTAGATAAGACTTGCTCGATTGGTTCACTCTGCAGGCAGAGTTTGAGAAGCTTCGGAAGAGACAGTATGTGTTATCTTCAGAGCTGGAGTCACGTCATGAAGTGTCAGCTAATCGACAGTGAATGACGAAGCCTAAGGATAATGAAAGAAGTATCTCAATCTGCGTCCACTGCTTTGGAGTCCGGTTGAACTTACATGATACTATTTGGTTTTTAGCAACTAGTGGTTGAGACCAGACATCGTTTTTACTTCCTTGTTTTAAGATCATTTGGCTTTTTTAATGTCCTGTACTATAGAGCCTTCTCTGTGCGAGCGGTGAAGCCCATTAACCCATTGCAATGTCCTACAGCTTAGCTCGAAATCACCTCAAACCTTACGCGGAATTCATAGTAGGATAGATTCTTACGTCGAAATCCGTCAAATTCCAATTTATTGGACACTTTCAACATAAGAAGGAGACGAACTTTAAATAAGGCTGTGAGAGACAGCGTCTCTATCTATGATTGCGGGTTTCTTCCGTAAGCGGTTGCGTACCTGTCAGCGAATGACATTTGGGGCATCCCTATGGAAACCACTGTTAGCACGACGTTTGCTAGTTGCTGATAGTTATTGAAGGAACACTGTTTCCGAATAGTGGAACTTACTGCTGAAGAAAGCGAGTGATGGATCCTGCGGGGAGCTGAATTTTAATTTCTCCCCATAAGGTCAAATTGGATTTAGATTTTTATATCTCGCTAAAGTGCACGAGCTGGCTGTCCTTAGTAGTGGTGTGACTTTTAAAAATTATTAACGGTTCTGCTTCCAGGCGAAATGCTTGCGCATGCGCTCAAAATAATTTTGCATAACTTTATTTGGTCTTAGTAAAAAGCACGCCTCCTCAGCGTACTGTATCATTTCTAGTGTTTTAGAAACACTCTGTTACATCCATAAAGTTGAATACCATGAGAAATGTGAAGATGAAACATTTTTCTGCATATTGATCAATTGGAGCACAAATAAGACAGCTGATTAGTAATTAGCAAACACCTGTCTCTGGGCCAAACGCAATAATAATGAAATCTCTTTATGAGCATAACACTCGGTAGACACGGAGATTACCGGATACCTCCAAAGAAATAGGTTTGAACATTTTCTTCAAGTCACTTAATAGGCATTTCCCGTTTTCGGTGTATTGTAGAAGGCCCAGTTAAATTTTTAAGCTGAATTCAATAAGACTTGTTGGAGTACGGCCAACAAGAAGGAAACGATTTAAGCAGATGTGTGCAAAACATTTTTCTTAAAAAATAAACAAAAATTTCTACTAGAACATACAGTTTTGAATACCCGAGCTTCGTGAGGGAACGTACCGGGTTCCTAGTAATAGCAAATGCGCAAATTCTTTACATAGACTTGGCGCGGTAGTTGACAGACTGATTGACAGACGTTGGCTGGTCTTAATTTCAGAATGTTTTTAACATTGGAATTCTGGTGGATAACGTTACACTATGATGTGCCTGGAAGGAAGCAGTTTACGGGAGTTCTGTTTTCGAAATCGAATAATGAAGACACCACCTAGCTTTCTTCACTCATTATTCTGTTACCACTTCCTGCTCATTGGTTAGACAAAACTTTTTTCCCTGCAAAACAGTTACTTCCTACTAATATCCACTGATATGGATTTTTTTCCATGAAGCTCGGAAATCGAAGAATTTTTGAACCATTTTATTCCAACACCTTAAACCAATTTTTCACTCCTTCTAGAAAATATATACAAGAATACTAACTTTGTTAGGCAGCTGGCAAAGAGAAAGTTTTCATGATCTCCCTTTTTTGACTTAAGTCAACATTATTACGAAGCATTTTCTTCGAGATGGAGGCAAATTTTTTATTGTTATAAAGGATTTACTGCCAAAACTCTTTCGAAAAGTTAGATTCATGCAGCACGAAAGGAAGTCTTTCGAATAGTTTTAATCCGTGTGGGCCTTTGAAAGCATATTTTCACTGCAACCGGCATAGAGCTGGCGAAAAGAAGGCCTCCGTTGCAAATTTATTATTATTATTATTTGATGGTGGAGGCCTTTGAAAGCATATTTTCATTGCAACCGGCATAGAGCTGGCGAAAAGAAGGCCTCCGTTGCAAATTTATTATTATTATTATTATTATGGTGGATGTGTAGTACGTTTGGTGGATTCATTTGTATTGTTCATACAATATACATAACCCCTAATAGCTCCATATTGAGACTATCAGAATGAATCCCAAAATCTGAGGAATCATGGATTCTACTTTTGTTTGTTCATGGCAATATTAGCCGAAACTTAATAGTTTTCTAGGAATAGCAAATCAACAAACTCGTGTATTTTTCTCCCATTGCCACTTATTCGATTCCTAGGAGGTACCCGATTTAGCTGCATCTGGTTCTTATCTCAATGAGTGCTCAAACACTTGTCTTGTTGTGCCCAGAAATGATGCAAACTTCCAAACGATTTAAAACAACTTTGTTGAAAAACATTAGAAACTTGGCAAGAAAGATGGATTGGGCACACTATAATGGGCACTGTATACTGCGGTAGTCTCAAAAAACCCATAAGGAAACGATCGTATGAGCTAGGTTCCTCCAACCGAACCTCCGATTTCATGACAATAAAGATCCACACTGGTTACTCACAATATGGCAAGTATTATTTTTCTACCATAAATGAAGACAACCTACATTGGTAAGCCAAGAAGAAATGTGCAGCATTTTCATGCTTATTGGGAAGCATTTGCAGATTAGTTGACGTGTTTCATAAAAAAGACAACTCAAATCCTTCTAACCGAATGCACCGATCCGTTCCCTAACACAGCTTAGCGAATCACGTTGACCTTAACGGGTACAATTACGGAGTAAAGGAAGAGGTTGGTAGCACAGTTTGTTCTTCTGGGAGTCAAATTTTTCGCCAAGCCTGACAATTTACTTGCGAAGTTTTATTGAGCTGACATCATAAGTTTATTCTTTTGGAGCGTTGCAGAGTTCTGTTTTAATGGATTAGTTATTTTATTATATAATCCCAAGCCATGACATATGATCCGGCTCCTCATCTCAAAAATAGGTTACATTTCTTGCTAAACCACGATGAGGTCGATGGATGTGGTGGCGTCTACATGCTCGCTTCATTCAGCCACACCAAAACTGACTTGGTCCATGCCGAGCTCACTGATTAATGATGACACTCATCAATAATATAGCCAGTGGAATTTCATTGATGATCGTCAAAGATGAATAACCAAAACATAAATGGCTAATCCTGTGATGAAGAAGTAGAGTTAAGGCGTCATGATTCCTGTAGCGAAAGACGACAAGGAACCAAAATCGTGTATGAAGTTCATACTTGGACGGTTGTTGGGCATATCAAGGGGGCTAGTGCCTGGGGGGTCGACATCATAAGCCAAGCTTTTAATGAAGCTTTTAATTCTCGTGAAGTCCTCACAAGTTCATACGGGCTCAGCTCTACTATATGGAGTACCTAACAACCATAATAAAACGGGCTACTACTTTCTGGACGTTCACTCATACGTGTGGGTTAACTATTTATCTTCTATCTTCTTTTAATACTTAATCAACATTAACTCTAGAGTAGGAAAAGTTGCGGTTTTTGTCGGCTGAACGCGGGCTTAGTTGTCCTAATGAAGGAAAGCCAAACTCTGGTCAATTTTTCAGTATTTTGACCATAACACAGAAGTTCACAGCGCGTACTTAGACAGCCCAAACTGATAGGATGACCGAGCTTTACAATCTTCTCTGATTAGTTGAGTGAAACATCTACTGGTGTACTAATCCCATCAGACTCACCGGTTTCTTCATTTACGCTAAACTGTTATGGTCCTATTGCTAAGACTCCCTCAACTTGCTGACTATCAGTTGATGAAGTTGAGAGGAATTGAAGGAATACAAACAAACAGGTGACCAATAAGCTCACTGGATTACTGGAAGATTACGCATTCCATTTTGGGTATGTCTTGGCAAATCCTTATAGTTGCTTGCTTACATTTTGTCACGGATTCGCAACCCATCGTTTCCCTTGCAATTAAAAAAATGTACATCACGGTTAGAGCGTAATAAAAAAACTATCATGAAACCAGCCTAATTACAGAGGATAATTTAGGATTTATTGGCCAGAAAATCAAACGGTGTTTCATTCAAGGTGAAAATTCCCTCTTGAGCCTTTGCCTTCTGTTATGTGTTGTACCTAGCTACGGTTATCCTGGTGAACAAAGTAGAATTAGGATACCAAACCACTTAGCGACTAAAGTGGATATACCGAGAAAATATCACGAAGAACGGTAGATAGAAAATCGAGGCAGCGGGCCGCGAATAGTATGATCTTAGGAACCATGTTTCATCGCCGCACGTGCTTCTAATTCTGCCTTTGTATCAGGGGACAACTGTAACAACGGCCTTCGTTTCACAGAGAGTCACTTCATCTGGAGATGATGCGTCCACAAACGGCGAGAATACGTTAGTATTCACGAAAAGAACTTTCGAGGAATTAGAATTTGACCACCTTATATAAGTAATAGTAGTCTGATCTGGATGAAGGTGGATATAATGGCTAACAAAAAGCGGCATTGTTAAAAGTTTTCAGCTTGCACGCAATCCCAGTAAATAGCTTCTAAGATGAAGATTTCTCTAGTGTGACGTTGCTGCGTGGATATATTGTACATGCGTATATTCCATTGAATGCCCCTAAAGCAGAAATTATAGTCTTGGCGCACTTAGATCTCATAACCTGAACAGCAGCGCCCCAAGTTTGGTGTTGATGTTGGAATCAAGTAAACTTCATTGAGATTTGTCATTTTTCCACATTCTTCAAAAGACCGAGCAGCACAAATAATATCGTATTTGAGAAAGGAAGGTGCCATTCAGTTGCGCCTCATGTTAAAGACAAAGTAGTTTGCAAATGAGTGAAGTTCAGGAACTTGGTACAAGTCTAGTTCAAGCAGAGCATGAAGTTGACGGAAACTTTGGGACACCGCCCACGTGATAAGCCCGATTGTGATTGAAACCGATTGTGGACTTTGCAGCAGGCTTATTAGTTGTGCGTACCGTCAGTATAGTGCAGTATACTCAAGTTATAGCTGCCCAACCCTACATGTCAGTGTGAATCACACCTAGCTACTTGCGCAGGCACTCAGACTATGGTGAAACTACAATGTTGCCGAGCGCATGCCAAAGTCCCATGTAAGCTTGGTTCTCCGTGGCCAGTTAGGTACAACATGATTGCAATCTTCAGACTTATGCCCGTTGTCTTCAATGAGCCCGCGTTGTTTGTGAGTCTGTCACATGTCAACTCGGTTATATGTTAATATAATGAATCGCTTCCACGTCGAATATTTACGATATCAACATCGGTATTACATAGCATCATGTTCCCCATTATTCTCATCCCACTCGACATCCGGCCAATCATTGTAATCATCAGTTTCGTTTTTGATCCGTACGCCTGTAACATTCACTTCCGTCTCATGTGTAAACCGTCCATGGATAGCTTCGACGCTGCATACCAATTCCATCTGAAATTGTGTGTAATGAAATACTGAATGAATATGACCATAAGGTCCAGCTATACAGGAGAAGAGCAGTACGCAATGCATCAGCACCAAGGACAGAACAAGTGTGAAATTCGCAGGGGAGCTAGAATGCGATCAGGCGGTTGGTCTATGGAGAAGGTCCGGGTGAGGTACCAAATGATATGACACACAGGCTAGTTAGAAAGAGCCAGCTGTGTTTATCCTAATTTCTAACAATTAATTATAGGAGAAATTCGTAAAAACTGGTCATTTCATGTCGCGAAAAATGAGTGAGGGAGCATAATTTTCCACAATACTTACCCCGTTCCTCAGTTTGTTGCACACCAGCCTTGGATCGCTGTTTATCATTTTCTGTTTTTGGCATACAGTTTCTTTTTGTCCGAATTCGAATTCGTACAAATAATCTGTTGCATCCTGCAAGGTGAACGATCAATTGGCGGATGTATGTATCATACTTCTTTTGTTCCCTTGACCCCACCATCTTCAACAAACCAATGCGAAAAATTTGTTGCTTTGTTGCATTCTAGGTTGGCTAGTCTCAGCAGCAATCCGAAGTGGAAAGACTCAGCGTCTGGCTTAGTTATTTTCTTTTTTCCTCCAGGCGTTGTTTCCCCTAAGCAGAAGCCTAGGCAAAACGCAAACAAAAAGAAGGCGTTCATATTGATCAACCACATCGATATTTGAACGTTTGCCAGGCGTATTTATACCACATGTCAATCTTATCATTTTCGTTCATAGAGCATACCGGACACACAGTTGGTGAGATTCTCAACAAAGCTGTGTGACTTTGAACTTTGAATAGCCATGAGAACGACACGAATTAACAATTTAGATCACATCACACGGAAAGGTAACACTGTCCGGTGTGACGCTTTTTGCTAAAAGTCTCTTTAGTATACGTGAACAAAGCATTAAGGACACAGACTGTTATGTAAGAGAATCTGTTCCGTTTATCAGACACCGCATTTATCACTGTTACAGGTGGCGTAAATAGAGACTCATTTCCATTGGTTGATTAGTTAGAGCTTTAAACTCCTACGATGAAGACAAAAACAATCAACCAAGCTCTTTGAACAGATATATTGTAGTATTATCACCAGTCACCACTAAGATACTGATGTAACACACTGACTACCGGATCTGAAGCGATGCGATGGGTTCTGTATTGGGGCGACAAGTGATGAGCAACTATTGGATATATAATGTTATGGTTATATAGTTATGCTTATATACAGGGTGTCTCACAATGGACGAAAAATTTAATTGGGTAAGTAAACGTACTCAGTTGAAGAAAGGATAAACCATTTTACAATTGGTAGCCATATAGAGGAGATTTTGTGTAGACGTGTTGATATTTTTTCCGTCCACGATGGATATCAGTACGCGCATTGAAATCGTAAAACTCTATTATTCCCTCGGTGAAAGTGCCACCGCAACACTTCGTGGCTACAAAACCAAACATGTTCTCATCAAAGGTCCTTTCACCGTGTCGACTATTACAGGCTTGATTGCGAAATTTGCGTCTACTGAATCTGTATTGGATTTTCCTGGCAAAGGAAGAAAGTCTCTAAGTGATGAAAGAGCGCCCACTGTAATGATTGCCGTCGAGCAAATTAGTCCCAGAGCACCATTGCACCTTCATCCATAACTCTGGTGTCTCAGTTGACCGAAATTCCCCGTGTCAGCGTGCATCGTATTATGGGACGCCACCTTCATCTCTACCCGTATCATTTCACTTTATTACAGAACATCACGGAAGAGGACAAGGAGCATCGTGTCACTTTCGCTAACTGGCTGCTAATGATAAATGTTTGGATTGGTGCTGAAGTTTTAACATGGATATTATTTTTTGCGTCTATTATGAGACACCATGTATTTATCGATCTATATACATTAATGGGGGAGCGGTAGATGAATCGAAATTCATCAGTAGGGGTTTTGTCCCCTAAATGTGATCAGTTTATGCCCACAAGCCTACCGCACAGATACTTCTTCCTTTTTGAGAATCAGCGGCAATGCATATTTCACCGGTGTCCCTGATGGTGCGATCTCGCAAATTTCTGGCTAGCATTCGAGCTCTGTTTGGAAAGTTCGACGGCATTTGTTCAGTAGTTTGACTCTGTCATAGATAGTGTGCATTTCAGTATTCTTTTCGTCAAGCAAGGGACTTTCTGGGTCCTACACATACCTCGCTGAGACATGTGAAAGACCGGTTTGTGGTTATATTTTAACCAAAAGAGGAAACAAGTTTTCTCTGTAACGAACGTTGCAGCAGTACAAACTCAAATGAAACGGGATGAAAAAGAAATATAAGCTTCCTGTATTGTACGTCATCTGTTACCATCAGATATAGATTCCTGTTGGACCTCAAACGAAACCTAAACACTCATTGGAATGTCTGTATTACGAGTCTTCGTCCCCGCAATTCTTTAGACGTGCAGACGCTGAAACCTTCATGGATCGAGTCAAGGGTATACCCTCCAATGTGATCCTAAACAACTCACTAGAGTATTATCGAAAAAAAATGCTCAAAAATACTCAGCCATAAAAAAATAGTTAGAAGACTGTCGGATGCGGATAATTAGACGTTGAAAACCCGGGGGTCACCCTGGGAACGTCCTTTAGAAATGGAATTGCTAACGTGATACGGAGTTACAACGGCCTGTAAACCAACTTTGTAAGAACTAAGGGCTCTAATGAACCCAAGCGTCTAGCGAACTTATGTGTACAAATTACACGGGTTAGAAAGCAATGCGGGTACACACATAGACAATGGAAGGCAACTGACGTGCAACATTTACAATCATGAACGCCACCCAGTCACTGTACTTTACGCACTCGAGTGATCCGTCAAATTGACTTCAGAGTGTTCCGATCAAGAATCGGGCCAAACAAGATATGCCAGAGGTTATCTGGAGGTCAACATTAATCCTATCTGCATGAATTATAGTGATGTAGGAAGTCTTTCTCACTTTGCTCATTGCATGTCTGAGTAGACGCAATTGTCAGATGTGGAGAATATGTCTAAATAGTAATGCATCACAGTAGACGTAAGAACATACGGAGGCAGATTTCAGACAAAACACAACCACACACCCGCGTAACTAACAAAAACACAACCGAACCTTGGTTGTTTTTTAGAGCGCGAAATAAAAATGCATAAAGAGAACAGTGTTTTTGTATTACAAAAGTTTGGTTCGGGTTGACACAAAGAATAATGTAGACAATATACAAAAAAAACAGAAGCTGAGGTTATTACAAAAGTTTGGTTCGGGTTGACACAAAGAATAATGTAGACAATATACAAAAAAAACAGAGAAGAAGCTGAGGTCCGCTCAGTTTCCTTAACCTGCTGTTGAGAAAGGACCATTGTTTGACAGTTCAGACAGCTTAACGTTGGGTAGGTGAGAAACTCCGGTCCGGTTAATCAAAAATGGTTTCTTGTTCGAGCAAAAAATATGGACATTTGTTTTCCGCACTAAGCTCCTTCAAAGTAAATAGGATGTTTATGATGACAGACCAGCATGGCAGTTAATATTTTAGACTTAAGCAGCAGTTCTAGACTAGTAATCATACTTTGGGATCATCCGAATGGAACTACCGGTGGCGGAACTCAATTACCTTTTTGTAAGATCAGTGGAAACTTGGGCCAATCGAAGTGACGCAATCAAACAATTCTTGGGCAGGGTTTTTGCCGCTTATTTTCTTCTAGATTTAGCGTTGTTGCCGGACACATGATAGAACGGATATAAAGAGCAATAAAGGGACATGGAAGGAGGCACATCTAGTGACAGGCGATTCGGTGGGGAAATCGGTAACCATAATAAGGGTGATAGGCTACATGTATTAGGTCGTCCAGTAAGTCTACTCCATTGGAAATTGTTTACCTGGACTTTGTCGATTTTTCTTCAGGAGAAAATTGCAAGGTTTGAATAATTATTAGATATTAGCGTTCCTTGGTTGCCTTGGGTCGTTAGCTCTTACAATTTGCTTCTGCAAAATGTATTCAGTTCGGAAGAGAATTTTTTTATCATAATCTCTGAGAATGCTACGGATGGCTTCTGCATTTCCACAGCATATAAACTGCAATCTGGGAGATTCATGTTTGCTCGTTCGCTCATATTTTCCGACGTACATTTTATACTACTGAATTCTTCTCTTCGAGTAGTTTAGATAAGTTTGTGTTTTGTGGCTGAGACAATGGCCACGAAAGTGTGAGCCAAACCAAATGCCTAGTGAAATGGGGCATGTCTGACCTTCACTTTGTTCCAGACGACGGTCGGTTAATTCGACCACGTATCAAGTTTGCCAAGCTAGATCTGACTTGCTAATGATATCCGGAATGATACCTAGTTCCACGACATCCGCGCAATAGTAGCAATAAATTGAGTTCGTAAATCATGTGGATATGTGCCAACCAATTTGTTGGCAGTGTGAATAAATTTATATCTAACATACATGTGTGAGGGTTACTGTTGACAATATTCTTTGGTAACACATCTGGATATCGAAACAAAGATTTTGTTCAATTTAGAGCCATCATAATCGGAGACTTTCCGTGTAACGTAGTGGAACACTTCTGTCGGTCATGACAGTTTGTCTGCAGATCACTCAATAGCTCACGGAGAATAATAAAATAGGATATGCATAGTGCCTAGTATTAACAGTTTTGCTCGAAGATCATACTGGAATAAAATTTTGCTCAATATTTATGAAGATTAGATAGATTGTGTTGGGTTATACTTCGATTTTTTGGAGCTTACACTGGAGCTTAACACATGAGGGGTGCTTAATTGCCCACCCGAGAACGGCTTGCCTTCTAAATAGTTTCCGAATACTTCTTCCGTTTGAGATGAAACACAATGGAATGTAGTTCACAGCCTCGGCGTTCACCATTTTTAATACTTTTTAAATAAGTTACACGAAACAAATATATGAATGGATGCTTTGATGTTGGGATCAATTTTCATGAACGATAGCACGTAACCCGTAAATTATGGATGAAATTACATGATTCAAAGGTGAAGATGGTACTATTTCTTATACAAGCATAACATCCCAAAAATGCACTGCAAAGCATTTCATGCTTTTCAGGGGACAGACCCACTGCAGACAGAAAAAAAGTAGTACGCCCTCGTAGAAGAAATAGGCTTCGACATATTACATTATTGGCACAGGCGTTTCAGTTATCCAGCAAGGTAATGGAGTAACTGCCAGGAACCTTCCCCTCGAACCTGCATTTAAAATGTCAAGTTCAGATAAAACAATCAAAGGGTGAAATTTAATAGTTTCTTATCACATTCTAGCTCCAAAACATTAAAATGTCTCCCTTTGTCCAAAATTACCCATCATAGCTTGACAATTGATCAGTATTTCCTACTCATCTTAAACCAATTAATATCAGTTTGTGATGAGTCATATGAGTGGGAGTGAAGGACACCATGTTTTAAACCACACGGTACTGAATATCTCAAATAAGTTAAAAGCTGCTTTTCACACTCAAAAGTTACTTTAAGAATGAGATGTTACTTTACGAAATGAATTTGGTAGCAGGCGTTGTCTCGTGTTAGCGGGAGATCCAAGAGCTGACCTGGTTTCACTATTTGCTTATCCGGTTCAAGAGTACTAATTCAAGATAGATTGCCTCCCTTGAAGAGGTGATTTAAAATCCTCCAAATGGAACATAATCATTTATGTCCCACCATTTTCCAATGAAGAGTTTCAGTTGCTGAAAAAATCGTCTCGAATATACCGATAATTGGGAAATCCAACAGACGTAGAGAACATTTCAAATTGTTTCTCACAACAATACGGCTTAACTTGTGCAGCAATCCTACTTCAGGGGAAGCGCAATACTCAGAGTTGTTTTCCTGACAATAAAATTTATATTCCAGTTGCTAGGTCTTTGGCAGCAATCTTGCGTCACAACCTAAGTAAACCCCAGTGGAGGTGGACTGTCTAATCTCTCCTGCGACAGGAGACCACAGAGGGAAAGTTTGATTTTCCTGCAGACAAAGTCGAATATATGGGACAAAAAGTAGAAATAGCTTTCAAAAATGTGATTAGATTGTTCGGAGTGTTACCCGACATGGCTAAAGATCGGCAATGTGACGATTACCCAGATAATAGAAAATAATTGTATGTGACTTTTAACAACAGAGAGCCCCATTGAGTTGCGTTCATAACAGGTCTTAATTAGAGGCTTCACCACCATCTTCCACACAGTGCAGTGCCTCATGGATGGTAAAATCAAGTGAACATGGGCCTTCGGAGATTTGTGAAAGCTGTGAGCTACTAGTGTAACGGTGGACACTACTGATAATGCATGCGAGCAGTTTTTTCTTTCTCGTAAATCCGCCTTGATCTAATGGAAGGCGGGATTTATTGCGGAATTTATGGAATTGCTTTGTAGCATTCATTTAAATTTGTGTGACAGTCGAAGAATATCTAAGAAAGAAGAATCGTACATGTGAGAGTTTTGCTTTTCCGTCCAATAGTGTGAAACCGTTTGGCTGATGTTTTCTACCAAACAGCTATGAAGTGAACGGCTTGCGTCCTTATCCTTACAAATCAAGCAGATATGTGTGCTCGGATAGTTGTGAAAGATGTAAGTCACTAACATATTAGCACCACGACCGCAGTAAACTAAATGTTGGTTAAATGAAGTAAAAATTAGCTTTTTACACTCAAATAGCCTTAGAAACCAACAGTTGTTGGTTTCCAGGCGCGCGGGTTTCCCTTTCCAGATTTTCACAATCGGGTATGAATATTTTTGCTCAGCGACACGTGATATTTGATTGGATTTTCAATGTCGATGATGTGTGTGATGCCGGATCGGGATACTTTAAGTCCCTCAAAATTCGGTTCCACTTTTGACTAAATGTTTTACACCTTCCAGAACTGGATGAGGGAAACATATATGCCGCCCTAGTTATTGAAAACATTGGCAGTTTGTTAGCTGCGTGTTGTCTGCCACGAGACACTCAATACAAATTTATCTGTGCCTAATACTTTATATTCCTATCAAGATTTAACTTTTCAAATATCCTTTCTTGCGTCTTAGAACGTGCCTTCTGTTGTGCGGTATAGCAGAAGTGGAAGGAAACTAGGCAGGACCGCAACACTACATCCATCAGTCCACTCACTCCGATTTCTTGTAAAAAAGTTCGCCAAAATGTCTAGGAGATTTGTTTTGCTCTGAGTGCAACGCGATACGATCGGCCGCTTTTTCATTTTTACTCCCTGAATCTCTGAGTAACGCACAGAGAAAAACTGACTGTCGTTTGCTGCCAAAAAACATTTATCATTCTGTGTTTATTGGTCTGATGACATTTGCAGGTATGTTTCATCTCTCCTTGTTTATATATGGTAGTTTCAATTGCTCTACCGACTGCATTGACAGGAGTGTGTACACATTTAGAATCTTTATGCGGAGTGCCATGTGTGATAGAATAATTCAGAGGATTTTTGTTGAAAAATTGAAATTTTTGACAGAATGTGATCTCGGTACAAATAATTTTGCAGTAGATGATACAGACACTCAAATTGTCAACTCCTAACTGTAGAAGGCGCTTAAGTTCGGCCTTGGTGATCGGTTTCCTTGAAACCTCGGAAGAATACGGGGCGAATACTTTGGTTGTATTACCTGAATACCAACATCTGGAGTACTAGCCAGTCACGAATTTAGTGGTTGCACTCTCTGAAGTGGCAAAGAGACAACGTGTTTCCAACAAGCGTGTAATGCAAAGGTTAGTATAATTGACATATTTGTCAGTTGAGTTTTTTCCGCTGAAATGGAAGACCATCCATGAGCGCAAAAAGCCATGGACAATATGATTAGAGTACTCCTTTGACATCAATAAATGTTGGGGACTAGAATCCTGACTGCGTTCCTTTTGAATGCGCTCTGGTTGAGGAGATATTACACGGTGGAATAGAACCTAAGCTGTACGCCTCCACGGAGTGTTAGAGCAAGATTCGACACCAAAGTGTAAACGGCTTTTGTTACCAATTCCCGTCTATCAGCATCACTTTGAAGAACCTAACCTGACAGCGATGAAAACCCGGTGAGATTGCCTGAAACTTGGTGATGGCCAGAATCGATCCCTCTGAGCAACCATCTAGCTCAACCCAAGTCGAACTGAAGACAATTCCATTAGAAATTTATGATAGGTTACCTTTTGCCAACTGGTCATTGGTATGTTTGCCCACCAGCCGAGGCTTCAATACATTGCAGGACAATGAGCGAGCCACTAAGAGCTGCAACGGACCAGAATTAATCCAAGTGTGACTGGTTTACTATAAATGACACTTTCCACTGAGCCGACAATTTAGTGATTATTTATAAGTTTACTTGTAATGGTAGAGTAAACAGGTAAGTGGATAATTTGCAGTGGCACAAATAGAGTAAACGAGAGTACTGTGTTTTAAACTTGTCATCGCCAGAACGTCAGCGGATCATCCATTCCTGTGAGTAACGCGCGAGAATTTAAAGGTCGAATCGTTCTGTTTGACGCGTGGCAGTTCAAATGCCTATTTATGCAATAAAAATAATGTGTGAGAAACACAGATCACGGAATTAGGCCAGCTCTTGTACACCGGGTTTTGTAGCACCTAATAAAAAAGAGGGCAAAAATATTCACATCTAGCCAGAGAAAAACGCCCACTACCTTTTAAAATCCGATTTATCGTTGTTAAACCAGATACTGAATAAAAATGTAATGAAGTGGAGTACGGGTTGATGAAGGTGAGATACTGGCAGAAGCTCAGGTCAGAGAGGGAGAGGGATATAAAGCGAAAATCTCTTTGCCACATAAAAAACAGAGAAGAATTTAGCACAGATCACATTAACTCACTACTGTGTTCTATTACAGGTCCACAGAACTGATTCTTCAAAAGCCCCCACGCCTTCAGTTTACACTTCTGTTTCCTCCATCTGTCTTGTACACGAAGCGTAAGTTTCATGATGTTAAAATAAATTTTTCTCACCAGGGGGCAACATATTCACTCGGACGCAACTCCAACTTTGTTTAAGCCAACAAAGTTGTTGTTGCGAATTTGGATTCGTCGAATGACATGTTCCTATAGACTACCATACTGTTTCCGGTTAGGCACAACCTGACTAAGAGACACCACACCGAAAAACAGGACACATATCACCCACTAGTTTGCTTGGTTTCGCCGTCTTGATCTAATAGACTGAGTCCACGGGACGAGTCGTGCGCACCAAGCTGAAAAAGCACTAAAAACAATGAATGCTGAGGTATGTAATAACAATAAAGTAGCTTGAAGCAACCTTCCTCTAGAGTCCTAGTACCTTGTTTTATTTGGAAATGGACTAAAAGAATCAGATAGACAGCCAAACAATATAGTTGCAAGTGACTGTAGGTATTATTGTTGTTACGTTACGCAGCATTTGTTGCATTAAATGCACGGAACCCATCTTGTGAACACGGTCAAACCGAGCGTAATAATGAATGATGTGCGGCGTGCGTTTCAGCAACCCGTCTCTCTCAGTCAAGTGGCGCTTAATTTGACACCCCATAACTAGCGTGAACTGAAGCAGTTGAAATCCTAATATTTTTGGTGGTGTTTGGGCCTTCCTTCAAGATCCATGCGAAAATTTTCGATTTGCACTCACCGGGTATTCCTGACATTCATGTGTTTTGACTGCCTGTCCGCGGCGGGTGTGGTGACACTTACATTAATAGAACATCTATCGGCTATGCATCTGCTGAAGTATCTGGCCAGACGTCGAGACATCGTGACCAGAAAATCAGTTTCACCTCGCCATTATCGCTATGCTTATGGTTTGTTGGTCACTTCAGCCAAAACTCTTATCCATGAAACCGAAGCCAGGCAATAGCCGTTTTCGAGATCTGATGTAGAGGGGTGGCAACCCAGATGTGGAAAAAAATTGAATTGGCAGCAGGGAATAAATGATCTCACAAAACGTCTGGGTTCTAATTGTTTGCCTTCTAGCATGGGCCAACATGAACCCTCTGTTTTGGAGACACTAAAGAGAAATTGGTTCACCGATTTCAGTGACATTCTCGGTGTTAATTCCTATCCACAACGTCTGATTAAGTGCTTCAAATATGGGCACCTAGGGTGTTTATTTAGGTTAGCCCTAGAATACTGGTCTGTGCTATTTTCTTCGTTCCGTTAAAGGTATTTATATAGATAAGCTAACAAGGTGATCGTCGTGGTGATAATTATGATGGTAGTAATGACGACGATGCTACTGGTTAGACCAAAACCCAACTTGCCTGCATTCAGTATGAACGTGCTGATCCATTAGCATATCAGTCGTTCACTCGAGAGAAAATCTTTGCAGTTTATTGACCGACCGGTTTACTGACTCTACTCCTTCTTCTCTTCTGTTTTTACATCTAGACGCAACTTAATTTTCTTCTATTCTTGCAAAACGGAATAAGTATATCCACTGTTGCGAAGACCAAGGAAACTTTTCCTCTATCGGAATGAACTGAAATGGCCTGTGGGTCAGTAGTACCCAAATAGTGTCAGGCGAATTAGCAATCAGTTTTACTCTCTGCTCCGTTTCAAGGTCATATCCAATTAGATCACACTCTTCCTTCGTGAATAACATCAGTCCTTCATGCCAAACAGTCAATGAATGTGCCAGCCAAACAGTCAAATGAATGGAAAAAAATAATTCATATGGGGTATAAATTTGTTCAGAATCACTACAGAGCCCCAAGTTGTTAATCAACATGTACGCCCGCATCGCGTTTGCCGTTTGTTTAAGCGTCTGTTTCTGCATACCGGTGGATAGTGGAAGATTATTTTTGTCTGATGCAGAGATTGAGTCGGCCAGTTTTCAGAAGCTTCTAAAACTAGCCAATCAGGAATGCAACAGAGCCATAAATCATACACATTGGTTTGCTGAGGATGAAGACGTGAAAGGAATGAAAGGGGTTAACTATTAGATTCCGTTTTTAACGTTCTGCATTATCAGAGTGGCAATGGTCTTCTTTATACATTCGAATTTGAACAAAAGGAAACTTTGTGCATGCTGCAGGACATGATTGACCAAGATCCGAATAAACCGGTACCAATTTGCGAGGAGATGGACGATGGGGTGAGTTTTGCCATGGATACCTTACTCACCCATCTGTTGAAACGGGCACCTCACTGTGGGCTTTTGAGGATAAACAGGTCTTGGTGGATTAAACATGTCTATTCCCCATCAACTGCATGCATCTATTCTAACACTCTCCTGAATATTGCTACTCTTCCCTCATTATTTTCCTCAGAGCTCCGTGTCTGGAATAAATATTTTAGTGGCGTTGCTTCATGACCTTTCTACTTTTTTCCTGTCTAGAAATATCATGGGTGTGTGCACAGCATTGATTTATTGTCCTCTATTCAATTTCAGCACGAAGCCGTTTGCACTGTTAAAGCCATCCTTAAGGATCCTCAAGCAGACGGAACGAAAATAAAAGTCCTCAGTGTGAACATGAAGAATCAAACTGCTGAAAACGATCTTGATGACGAGAAGGACGTCGATAAAGGAACAGTAAATGATGACGCAATGTGGGTGTCTTTCATTTATATATGTGCCACCAAAATAGAAAGTACTCATTTGGTATGTGGCAGCACATCACTTCAGGTGGAATAAACACCTCAATAACTAATGTTGCGTCACATATTTAAGCGAACTAGTTCTCCTTTAATATCATCAAATTTATGATCAGTAGATCTATGTAACGTGTTTTGGAGGTTTAACTGGGAGAAGCATAATTAAATAAGTTGTTTACAAATTGCCACGTTAGATGGCATCATTTATGTAAGTTGTGAATTGAAGGTCAACAGGTTATACTAAAACCTGCTAAAACACGTTAGATTGTCCAATTCGATTATCTGTATACAACAATCCAAGCATGTATAAATCACGTTCCAACTTACGCGTGTCATACAACTCCACGAGTCCTTCCCTGAATATTTGTTGAAGTCAGCATCGGGGACTTTTTTGTCATTTTTTTGCAGAATATTCCCGGATTTCACTTTCAATTCAAAACCTTTATCGCTTTAGAACAAAGCATTCGGTCCTACTGATAAGAAATTATAAATTCTTCATTTCAGGAAGTTTCTGTGCTTCTGAATTGTAACCCAGTTGTTTGCACATTTTCAGACGAATTTCAATGTCTGTTGCTTTTTTAAATATATGTGCTACTCCCGCAGTACTCTTGTAAACTTATAAAGCAGTCGAATTCAAGGAGTAGGGCCCTGAGATGACTTTAGAAAATAGACAGTGATTCTGCCAATAATCCAGTGAGTTGTTTCACGTTTTAGATAGCTGACCGCGTTCGACCGCGTTTACGTCACTTTCAACAAACCAGTAAAAAGTGAAAATGACGCACTTTTAGATCGAGGAACAAAACCAGATTGCTACTTTTTAGAGCTGCATCTGTACAAGCGGTACCGATACCAGTAACCGCGTTGAAGTGTCCAGATCAGGCATGAAGTATAGAACCGTTGCTTCCGGAATTATGGGTAAGAGTGTTTTCGGCAACTACCAACTACAGCATCCAGATATTTGTTCCAGCTTTACACAACTACAGTTTTTCACCAATTTCCACGAGTTTGTAATTGCGACGTTAATTGCGACGCTAATTGCGACGTTTTAACAATTACAGAATAACACGTGGTCTATGAATGACAGATACAACTTGTATAACGTTGGATTCCAACTTGATGTGCTAGTGTAATGCTTAAACGGGACCGTTTGTGTTAGCCAAAATAACGCCCATAGGCATTCTCATCTGTTGCGTCCTAGTTTACGATCCATTTGATGTATTTCTTACGTTGCAATGCAATGTTCCAGTCAACATGCCTTGCTTTTGACTGTTGGCCTGTTGTTGGGCTGACGATCTTACTAGGGCACCCCCATTTAATATGGAAACAGGGTACCTCCTCTGTTTAGTATTTTGAAAAGACCAGTCTTCAGCAACACAAAATTGAAAAATATTGTTTTGCAAAATAATAATCAGCCAGTCCGATAGGCTCTTCTGGACACATAATCAAGTCAAACAGGATAAAGATGAAGCCAAATAAATTTTCATTCTCTGCAGTAGTTGATCATTCGTAGGGTTGATAAGCTCTTAAATACAGACAAGTTTACCTTGTATTCTGATTGAGAAAAGAGCCTCCGGTTAGAAAACAGTAACCAATTTTTATATCTCGGATTGTTCGCATCAAATTTTCCGGTGAAGTTTACGTAAAACGCTGATATTTATGGAATGAAAACCCTTGTTTTGTGTGACGGATTCTTTAGGCAAACCTGCAGACATCTAGTGGTCTTCAGCCATTGGGACCTTAAGCAAATATCTAAAGCACGAATTTCCTTTACGTGTATGCTGAGTCATATATGGTAAAATTAACATAAAATTCAAGTTTTAAGGTCACACTAAAATATAACCGGAAAATTTCATATCCTCATTAAATAATTGAGTATTCGTGACCTGAGCCTGCCAAGGAATTTCTAAGAAATGAAGTGTTTGGTCGTGCAAAATTCTCGTCCCTTTTCAAGAAGCTATAAGAAAACAATATGCATTTTGATGTGAAATATTTTGTAAAAACTTCCTCAACAGTTACTAAATACTTCACAAAGCGAAGCAATGAAATTATAAACCAGCTTAATTTGAGGGCTTTTCATAGTGCGTTTGGCCTCCGTGTATGGTGCGACCGGTTCTGTGACCTATCTGTCGCATGCCTTCTTCTGACAGTGGCAACCGTTTGTGGGATCGTCAGATCGATTTGGTACCCCGACCTCCCCACGCGGATAAAAGCGACCTGCTAAGTCATTTTCAAAGCATTCTAATCTCACAAAACGACGGTTAACGAGTGTGGAAACAGAAACAACTGGAACTGTAATATCTTCTTATGAGTATTCTTTAACCTTTGAACTTTAACTTTGAACTTTAACCTTTAACTTTGAACTAAATCACTTTTAAAGTTTCGTGACTTTCAATATTCCATAATGGTGATCCATTTCAAAAACCTCGTTCCTCCTATGAAGCCAATGGAACATCGCATGCCTTAGGGCCGTTGATCAACGCTAATCAATAAAGTTCATGTAGGTTCGTCATTTTCAGAGCTATCCTGTGACACTAGTACTCTCACTAGTTACCGGGTGCGACACCTTTAATGATATTTTTCCACCGACCACTAGGTATGTGCTAGGGAACAACAACTGCTGGTAAATCTTTGCTCACTTTTCAGTTGCCTCGGTTGCTTACATGGATTCAGGGTGTAAAATTTATTTTTCAGTTTTGGTTTGAAAAGCTGGAAAAAACAACTGCTATCACTTTAATCCTGCTTTCCAATGTAGGGAGTAGGCTACATACGACACTGCTAACAATGTCCGACGGTGGGGTTAAATCAGGCGGCTTCACTATTAAATTCCAAAAGAAGAAACAACGATGCATCTGGAGCTAGAACGAGTAGCATTAAAAGGTTTCTCGGTACAATTCTGAAACGTATAAACCTTGCTGCAGTTGACCAGATTGAGATTTTTGCATGAAAGTTCGGCAATTTGAATGAGACTCAACAACGTGGCATAGAGATGGCTTATCCAACGCAGATGTGCCACTGCTTGCTACTATGATTTCAATTTATCATCTTACCACCCATCAGAAGCTTGGGTGTATTTGGAGGACCAGTATCGGGAAATAGAAAAGTGACTGTCCTGTCAACCTACGATACTAAGCGACAAACATGAAAGTATCATCTATGGCTAGCTGAACGTGTTCCAATGATGCATTTCAATAGCCAGCAACTGAATTACGTGGATACTCTTTTCTGTTAACATTGTAAACTATAGTTGTCCCACAAACCATAACTTGAATATATACCTGGTTGAGTTATCCGAATTTTGTAATTATTGAAGGATATCACTCAAAACGTAATGAATATGATTATAATGAAGAGTCAGTTGAGTAGCTTCGCGTTGAGACTGAAAACATGCAACGATAAGTTACAGTAGCTGACGTGAACTCTGACGGCAGATTGACGGACATTGCGTGGATAAATTTATACCAATTTCCAAAGATGCCTTGAATCACAATGGAACCCTGATATGTTCGTTCAAGGAAAACACGATGCTTATTAAGCTGTTGATTTTTCAAAATAATCATAATTCGTATTTTTAAGTGCAGGCCATGAATAAAGTAGCAGTAAGATGAGATGTAAGGAAGAGCGCTGCAAGTGATGTACGATTATCGGCTTTGTATGAGCCACGCTGGTGAACGTGCATTATACCAGTTGTGAATTTGTACGAAAAAGTCACTGCAGGAGTTTTACAGTAGGCGCTTCTGCAGATTATGTTTAGGTTACCTACTCTGTTTTATATCTCTTTGGTCAACAACGAAATCCATATTTTCACGGATTACCAATCCCAGGTGCGCAAAATACCTATGTGTATGTTGAAGCCCAGAAAATCAGTAGCATAGGGATTATTCAAGCTTCAACGGTCTTTTACACTACATTTACGATGCGAATGGTGAAAAGTAACCAGTTTTGATGCACAAGTTTTCAAGTTCGGCTAAATTTCTAATCCACGCAAAATGGGTCTAAGGAATCATCAAACTGATTCTTCTTACACAAAGTAAATGAGCTTTCTACGGCCTCGCTGTTGGGTAACTATTTGGAAATTAATGGTTCCTTCTGGTTATCACGTCAGTATTTCCGGTCAATCGGCCGATGCGACATAATCACTTGTCAGCAACCGTACTTTTGTATCAGCTGGCCTTCCGCTTAAGCGTTTTACTGTAGCAGGTTGTCTGGTACACTTTGAAAGTGAGATGATCTAGGTGCACATGGAAAGTTAAAGTGAGTGCAATTTTGCAAGAATTGAAGCTATACTCACGCTGCCTTTAAAGGACTTGCTATTCTTCATCCATCAACACCTGACGCATAACGCAGGACACAAGGATTTAGCAATCAAAGATAGTGGAAGACAGCGTAACCAATGTATCGACATCCCCTTTGTCGTCACTTTTGAGCATTCACAGAACGTATTTATCTTGATTTGTGACAACACTGGGTAGAAATGATTCGTGAAGGCGAGCAAAACGTGATAGT
Source organism: Opisthorchis viverrini (assembly GCF_000715545.1). NCBI lineage: Eukaryota > Metazoa > Platyhelminthes > Trematoda > Opisthorchiida > Opisthorchiidae > Opisthorchis > Opisthorchis viverrini. The sequence goes on along the minus strand of NW_008751773.1, from coordinate 835,232 downwards.
CCTACGTTTGTTCCCCATTTTTTTGGAAGCCATACGAAGTTAGGCTTGGTAGGCAGCCCCACGTTACTTGGATTAAACTCCCATTTTGCTAACATCCCGCACTGAGAAAGCAGATGTGACGTATCTTAACTTTAGTTACTTATGGTAACGGGTGATATGTTACCTTACTACTGAACAGGAGTGTATAATGCACTTTCCAAGCGGCAGTCATTGGTTTGAATGTCAGCTTCTACGCTTACAAGCGGCTTGACAACGGTCCGCCTTAGACCAAAGTTATTTAATGTTTGAAGCCTCTGAGCGCATTAATGAATCAAACGTTGAAGAGTACGGAGTCAAGTCTTTGAAAATATTAGTACTGACAAGTGGCCGGGTCGTAGTGACATCAGTTCTGGGGATAGGGTTTCACTGTGACAAAAATGGATAATCATAGCGAGGCGTTTTCACTCCAACTGATCAAAGGTTAACCGTTATGTGAACGAAAGCACAACTATACACGTTTCTGTTAAGTCATCTCAGCTGCTTGATGTTGATCTTTTAGATGGAGATTGAATGTGCCAGGACGTCCCGCGGTTGGATATCAAGAAATATAGCCCACTAATGTTGTGGTTAAATTTTGTTGCCGTGCTTTAGTTTTTTGTTCCATATTAATCTTTCCATTGCCACCCGGGATTGTGTCGCTGGCAATTCGAGTGTAGAATATACATCGTGGAGAAAACTGGCCCCAATGAAATTCCAAGCAGTCACAGTAAAAAGGACTGAATTTTAGCTACAAAACAGGTACAGAGCTAACTTTGTGGTTGGTGTCAACCATTCTACGCATATTTTCAATCTGAGTCAAAACTCCGGGTGTGTTAAAGCACGACGGTCATCCTACAAAAGCCTGAAAGTGCGGAAAATATATTTGGTTCTAGGACAAAAGCCACATAGATAACTGCTCAACAATGTCAACCGAAGTAGAAGGCGACATAGAAGGTAAACAAGGTTGTCTGTACTCGAAACCTGTTTAGCCAAAACCCGTTCCTAAACATCTGCGCGGAAGCACTCTTTCTTCTCAAAGGTACTTACCGATGCGAAACAAAGCATATATCTACCAGATACTCCCATATCACATCATGATGGGATAATTCTGCATGCACAACACGGCTACTAGAAATCCCGCCTAATAAAAAAGCTTTTTGACAACCGTCTATGTGTGCAAACCTTGCATGCAGAAACTTGGTATGGACACGTATTTTTCTGGACGCCCAGATAGCGATTTAGCAGGAAAGCGTATTCTTGTCGGAGAGTAACTCGAATTTCTCCACAAAGGTAAACGGATACAAAAAATAAGCAAATTAATTTAGTCTTGGTAAACACAAAACATTCTAAACTCTAGAAACTTCATTCGTTTTAAGACGTTGTTTCAAATTACATTGCTTGTCCCGAGTTTGCCTCTAACCGTGCTTTCGCTGGCCAAACTGTGTTCGCCGCTGAAAACTGCAAGTCTAGGTGATGTCAACCCCTTAGACCAGTGCAACGGCAGGATGACTCATCGTTTGCCTCACTTATGAGAGACTATTTGATGTGGTTAGGTTACACTGCTTTTGCTCAATCTCTATCCTTCAAAGGAGTTATCTGAACCTAATAAGCGGAGGTCTTACCCGAGTGTCCCCTTCACCTAGCAAACCTCGAATGAATGAATTGAACGTGCTCGATTTCAGGGGACAGGTTGTCCGGCTTATACATCGCCTATGCTACTGAGACGCAAGTTCCACGAAAACCCTTTCCTTTAATTGGTTGAGGGAGTTTCATGTGAGATCTAACAATAAAGTGCTCATGAGGTATTGGGAGAAACATGTGGTAGGTTGCGAAAAGCCACAGCTAGGTTCGTGCGGATCTAGTGAATAAAGAGTAACGCGCATCGCCAGTGTGAACATAGATATTGTTGACATAAAGCAGTACGAAATGTTTTCAATGCCGAAGGAGACCGAATTCGTCTCTATTAATAAAATGTTATTCGCACTTTTATACCCCGGACATTCAGCAATAAGAAGTTTCTACGTTGAGCTTTTTCTGAACAAGGTACGTAATCCGAAAGTCCCTATCCATCACCCTGGTCCAAAGAAATACCCTTGATCTAATGTAAGCGTTACGGTGATCATCATCCTTACCAACAAGTATTATTGCATTTAGTTTAGGATTTTAATCTAAGCTAAATCAAAACTTGATCGCTCCGCTCTCAACTGAGCCGAGGAATGGAATTGGTGCGAGGTGCCCCGGCACGCGTAGCTCAAGATCACACACCAGGCTCAACAGCATTAGCAAACCAAGTGTCCTTTCACAAACTTGTAACCTGGTCAGACTAACCCAAGTTCGAATGAAAGGATCTGGTGACCAGGTTAACCTCCCTTTGTGACACGAATTTAGTTTATCATCCAGTCGAACTTGGATTGACATGCTCGTATTTCCGTTCAGAATGTTAGTTAAAAAACTAATCAAATAATCACTTGTAGATCCTAAAACAATAGTAATATCCGCAGTCACATAAATCAACAGCGTTTACCCAGGTAACATAAGAAAAATATTCCGGTCTTTGTTGCATACTATTCTATTTTTCAAGCCCTCGCCTTGTGAAAACTTCCTCTCGCTTACAGAACTTCTCTGCTATGGTATAATGGTGTGATCAAAGTAACCCAACTGGCCTTGAGGCTATCGTTAACGAATTAGACCTACGTGTGTTGTTTGTTGCTTTGCATCAAGAAGGACGTTGCACTTTGAGGGCCATGGGAGCCTATCGGTAAATGGATGATGATTGGAACTGCAGTGCGCACTAGCGTAACCAAAGCAATATGTTTCTTTGACTTCGTACTCAACAAAAGCATATTTTATTGCCTCATGCAGGCATCCCGATAAAACTATTTTTTAATGCACACCATCTGCAAGTGAATTTTGATTAAAAGATAATTGATTGGGAGGGATCGGGGTATTTTGTTTAATATAGCTCTTTATGAGTCTTTAAACTTTACCGTACCGGAAATCTTGACACATGCTAACTTTGCAATAAATAGATGATATTATATGCACCGCCGCACAAAGAACAGTGTAATACATGTCGCTACTATAGATGATTATCCATAGCACACTCCCTCAGAAATTGACGCTTTCCTAATATGTAGTGAGCATCCAGTTTTCTCTTTGAAATTCCGCTCTGTTGGACTTTGTCGCAGGTTGGCGGGGAGTCATCCGACGCCTCCTAACAAACGCTACGTAACACTCTATTTTCCGGGAACTTTAGAGCAGATTGAAACGGTAGGTAAAGGATCCCAATGATATGCAGGAATCCGAAACCACCAGTTTGTCTTGACTTAAAACCTCTAGTGTTCGTGTCTCCAGAGCGCTCGTGGACAAATGAGCTAAAGTTCAATTGTTCAAAAGAATTGCTTGTTCCCAGAGGAACCAGCTTCATAAGTGTGACCTAAATAGTTATTTTGTACTTGGCTTAGCAATTTCCATCTTGGAGTCTTATGGGATGGTATTCTGAGAATTTCCACGGTCTTATGAGAAAAAGGATACAGCAACCACGGAAGTAGAGAGAATAGCCCAAGTTCTACCGGCAAGAACTAATCACTCGTTAGAAACATTTGGGCAAAGGCAACTTCGTACCCAATCTCGATGACCATTTTGCAGATGAAAGCAAAAAACGCACTTCTTTAACCCGGTAGTTAAAATCTTGAAATACAAGAATACTGCTTTGCTTGGTATGATTAATCATATAAACTACTAGCGTAATCAAGCGTAATTTGCCCATTCTTGTTACATACATTTAGATAGGGTAATTAACCTGTTTAAGCTCACTACAAATACGAGATCGTCGTCCAGTCAAGCTGAACTTTCAAGCTAGGAACCTAGGAACACATTACCATCCGTACACACCCTTACTTTTACGGAGCTTTGGAATATAGGTTACTGAATAATTTGCTTAATGCTATCTGGTTGCTTTTTCCAATCAAAACAGGAGCTGCTTTCCCAGACAGTTGCCTGGAGGTAAAACCCAGCAATGTCCAGAAAAGCACTTTTCTAGGCTGAAATTTCGCACTATTTAAGTGGTTTGCAGCTTGTCTAGAATTTCCCACTGATACTCACACATCGGCTTTCCTTATCACCGAATGAATACCTTATCTTTTTTAAATGCAAAACTATCGGCATAGTTAAAAACGAAAATCGTAATTTAGAGAAATTAAGCGGCACACGAACTTTAGCAGTATGGTAGCGGTATGTTTATATTACATAAATTGGGAGATAAAAACTGATTTGAATGCGCACATGCCGTGTTATTTTCTATATAGTCAGAGATCAAACACTGCGGATAGCTTATAATCCATTTCTATTCATTCATACCGACACTGCGTGATTGTGAGATCAATCGTAATTTCGGACCCGTATAGAGATTACTATCCTGCCGCACCACTTTTCTGGGACAGCATCAGAAGTGCGAGGCGTACCTTCTACGCACTCCACGGGCAAAATCTCAATTGTCACTGTGAAAATGTAAGCGCATGTGGCTGCATCGAAGCTTTCATACAGGACCCCGTAATTATTTGGAATGTGTCAAATAATCACCTCGCCTACATACTTAAGCATTGGCGTAGTACGAGTAACCATTTTATCACTATGCTTGATTAATATCATGAAAGTCACCGATGTTATTAACTTGAGCGGAAATAAAATGTACGAAATCAAACGTCCAGACTAAATGGATTTCAGCCAATATATCAGAATTTCAGACGTACGTATTTACGGGTACACGTTTGTCTGTCAATATGTCACACAGCCAAATGAATTGCGGCACAGCCACGAGAGCCTGCGGAAGGAAATGACTCATGAGTGCAGTCGCACTTAAGGTGACAACTCTCCAACCAACTTTATGGAAAAACATTGTGCTTTCTGATCTTGTCTGAAAAACCCCGAGTCGCATAGTCCAAATGGGACATAAATATGCATCAGCGTAAAACGTAAAAGCTGGTCGTAGACCTGGATGGTTTAACCTCTACATGAAATATCACGGTGGGCACTGAACTGAATCTCAAGTGTGCATTGGCAAACATTCATGTCTTATAAACTGAAGGTCTCAGCCTTGTTTCAAATGGCCAAGTAAGCATGTCGCCCTTGAGATGCAGTCTAATGTGAGTACAGCTTTTTTCAGCTGAATAACCGCCATAACCGATTGCGCGTAACCAAAATCACGTTTTTCAAGCCATCCGGCGAAAGTTCTGAAACACAGAATTGGCACAATTGAGAGGAGTACCAAATGCAAAGGCCTACGGAATCCGATTGCGCTCTCCACAAGTAAAATGACTGTCTGGAACGGAATGATGCCGAGAGACAAACAGTCACCTTTGGGTTTTGAAACACAACGGCGTTTTATTCCATTTTATCACCATGAACGGCGGAGTTAAGTGAATGATATACAAAAAGATTTCTTTTGAGGGCGCAGCGTTGAGAAAGGAGTAACTAACCAGTAGAGATCACACCAACCAGGATATTTAATCAGTTTCGCCCAAAGTTGTTTCGGATTTGTTGCGCCTCGCCTCCCAGAAATATGAAAGCCTCAGAAGCCTTAAGTTGTTTTTGTTCACATACGGCCGTGGGTAGGCTCTCATAAACCAGTTGCACACTATATCCTTTGTCGGTCACAACTTTCACAACCTCCTGATTCCCACCAAACTCAGGTGGCCTCAGATTGTTCGTACTTGTGTTCAGTGATAACCACAAACTACAGTCGCGTAAGTAAGTCATAAACCGTTTTCCTGGATTTATTTCTCTGAGGTATGTAAGTGACAGCTGGTAGAAGGCACATTCTTGCGTGAGCAGTTTTAACGCACTGAGGCCAAATCATGTGATCGTGAATAGGTGAAACTCTTCAAACTTATTAGCGTTGAGAGGCAAAAGTCATCGAATTGTGCTAAACGAAGTGCCAATGCAAGCCAAGACATACCGCTTCAATGATTGCGAGTCTCTGAAAGGAGAGTGAGAAGAGGAAGTTTCTCATTTGACCACAAGCAGTGGTAAATGAAACATAATTGTCCTGGTTACCAGGCCTTTCCCTGATCAAAGTTTGCAAATATGCGTTTTCACACTTACCTAAAACTTGATCAGAAGGCCAAATTTCTTTCATATGCCGCCGATTCCGACCTCCGATCTTTAGCTTACAATACAAAATCTGTCCTGGGATCTCTAGGATTGATCCAAAGAAGTTGAAGTGAACACTATAAGGTAATCGGGTTAAAAGCGTTATCCTGCTTTGTTTTTCTTACTGTACACTAATAGAGTGGAGTGGCCCAAGACTGTGCAATCTTGATATCAAAATCGCGAACGGTGATCGCCTCGTATGCGTTCCATAAGGTGCCAGGTGCGTTTGTAACTTTTTCACTTCTTGAGCTCATTCTGTCATTATGCCTCTAGTTTGTGAATTTAGCGCTAACAAGATAACACATTTCACAAGGAAGCCATCCAAATCTACTTCCCTGCCATTTTCAGCACGTTTGTTATCGCGTTTAATTTTGCTGCTCTTGCGCTAATCCAATCTGTTTTTTCAGAGGTGTTATGGTAAAAACTTCTGAAAATTTTGCGGATTTGACGTTTTGGAGAGTGATTTTCTACTATCCAAGCCTCGGTTCAGACGTTTTTTGTCGACATGGCAAAAACATCTGCCAGGAGACGACGAATAAGCGCTCTCCACTTTAGCAAAATACACTCACTTGCATACTACCTTAGTTTTGACGGGACACTTACCTGAAACCTAGCTGGATCTCTGGTTTGGTCCACATTTCATTCTTTTCCCGCAGTTATGTAACCAGCTTGGTCCTGGCAACCCTAGTGTGTTTTCTAGCAGCTTTGTTTGTCGGATTAGGTGCTCGTTCGGGTTACGGCAAATTATTTCACTGGATCGGGGTGGATACTAATTGATCACAGTTTTTGAGTAAATATCACCTGAGTTTTTGCATCCCTCCAGTTGTATTCTCAGCAGGTGACCGGGTATCCTTGCATTTGGACAAGTTCCGAGTGTGTTGGGGACTCTGTTATCCATCAATGCCTACCACAAGGCTCCGCAAACATTCATGCTATTTTGTATCTCTTCAGCATTTACAATCAACTTCGAACATCACATTGTTGAAGACGTCACTATGTGATGCCAGGAAAGCATTTGTCACCTATTGTTTCAGTGTATTTCCGAGACATTGCTAAAGAAAAGTCATATATTCCAAAACAATGGTGGAATAGCAATTCACTTGTGTTTGGTTTCCTAAAGCAGTTTTAACACTGGTCTCGAGGCTAAGTTAAATAAAAAGGACACTGGCCTCGTCCCCCCTCTGGCGACAACAGGATACTGTAGTAACTTTGAAGTTCGGCCATGACACTCATGCAAAGCAATTTGGTGTGAACTTGTAATCCGACATTGTGGAGGATCAGCTTTGAGGGGATGCTGGTCGTTCGTGCGACTCTTTCATCTTCAGAGATCAGATCAAAGTGTTACTTCGACAAAAGCCAGAAAGCTAATAAAAACAAAGCTGAAAGTTGGACGAAATTATAATGACGTTCTCCTTAGAAAAGGTACTTTATGGCGAAAAATAAACATCACACTCATATTCTATATAGTTGCTCGCGGTGAGATCGCCTATACCGTGTTTACCGAACCTAGATGCCGTGCATGTGAAACGTGCACGTGTGCATACAGCATGCAAAACCCATGAACCTTTACCTACGAATTGGATCCACGTATCGAATGATGCAAGGGTCTTCAAAGAAGCGAAATTTCCAGGTCTCATCTGCAAATTGGACTCTGTAATTCCAGCCCGATATCTATCAGAGCGCCTGGAAGAACTAAAGAACTGCCTGGTGTCTTTCAGATATTATGTGCAGTTTGCCCTCTAGTGATGTTAAAAGTACCACTCTGAGGACCTGGAGAGAAAAGATCGCATAAACAAAGTTTTTGTTGTTCAGTTACTGGCACGTCTTTTACATATCCAAGACGTGCTGAACGACGCTGCTATTCAAACTCTTCTAAAGACTAGGTGAATAAATGTGTTAATTCGTTGAAGTGCTTTTTAATTTTCCTTCTGTGAATAAAGCAGTTGAACTAAGGCGATACTCTCAAGGCATAACAAGCCACAGCTGTGTACTGTTAATGCGAATGATAGTACGTGAAACTACTTATGTTAGCTTCTGTTGGGACCAAAGCTAGCAGTCAGTAGGGAGTATGAATCATTTAAAAGGCTGCTGTTGCGTGTGTCGTTGGGTTTTTATTCTGTGCATCACCGACAATGATCTGGGCCTAATAAAAATCATTAAATGGAACAATCTCCATTTTCTGAATAATGTATGTAGGTTCGATATCCATTTCGACAGCTATTTGAATACAAAAGTTTTTCTACAATTTTACTACAAATTTTCACTGTCTTCTAGATAAATGTAAGAAAATGGTAATTGAACGTTTCTTCCACATACCATATAGAAATCGATCAATCCAGAGGAAAATGCGTTTCAAAATTACGCAGCAGTTTTTTTCCTGTGGTGTCCGTGGTTGTTGGTGGCTTGTTTGCCGCTCAAAGGTCTTTTTTGCAATAGATTATAAAGATTGTGAACCGTACTATAACGTTTCTGGATTTGTGGGGCTTTCTACTTTATAGCAAATAGCATTCAAAAGCAGATAGATACGAATTCACAGTTGCTGAATTTATGCGCATTGCCATGCAATGTAGACCGTTATCAGGTAATTCTTGAACCGTATGCCAATGTATGTGCATCCGAGACTGCCAGAGATTCTGTTGGAAGCAAAAGCAGAAAACACTAACCTGAGGATGAATCATACATTGTTTCCAAAAGTACTCACGTAACTATGGCATCCCTGTTTTTGGTGCATTGTCAGAGAGTTTGCTTTAAATATCTCATATAGACTGAGAAACTAAAACTCCTCTAATATACCTACTCACTCTAGCAGTCTTTAGCAAAAATGCGCCCAGTTCTCCACCGAAAACAGAGACTTTATATTTATTGAGACTGGAAACCACCAGCAACAGACTATTGAGCACACACAATATTCACTGACCTGGGAACGAACAGTCAACCGTTTAGAGCACTGGGTGGGAATTCACTGGTTCGAATCGCCCTTGAGTTTCTTTGTGTGTGCACTCATGATTCTCAACAAGGATGCAACAGTTGTACAGAGTTTGTCGGATTTTCAGCATAGAGTGTCTTTAAATCACAGAAAAAATCTTCATTGAAGTACATCCGGTTGTCTCATGATAGCTAGCATCATATGATTGAAGCCATCTTGTACGGCGTAGTAACTGAATATTCATTACGTTGTCTCCTCCAAGTCAAACTCACAAGTTACAAATTGGCCAGATGTCTATTAATTTGTGGTGGTCAGACATGAAAACTTGTTGTGAAGGCTTATCTTTTGCATTTAAATATACCTTCCATCACGCCATTCATTTTCTGGAACAAGTCAATTAGCAAATTCTTTCCGTCCTTGGAATCCAGTCCTCCAGAATTTTTATTTTTGTTGTATGGTAAGGCAAAATGGACCCAACAGTTCAACGGTTATTCGCCTTGTAATTGTCGTGGTTCACCTGGCAATTAAACTGCATGCCACATGCACTTTCCAGGACTCCGTGTAACTATCACTGTTGTATAACTGTGGCAGCATCCGACAAATTACCGGTAAGCATCCCAGTATAATGAAACAGCGGAGGTTTCTAACGAATCTCACGTTACTGAATTTTGATGAAATTAATAATATCAAGATTGCGTAAAAGTCCCGTCTCAAAAGTGTTATTTTGTTAGGGTAACTGATGGACTGGTTCTAAATGGTGATTCAATCCTGTAAATTAGGCAACATAGTTGTATCTACTAGGGCACACGATATGCTTTTACCTATAGTAATTTTATTAACCAGTTCTCATCAGTAGTGGTTGAAAGTTTGAAGAGTTTCCTAGTCATTGGCTGTTCAGCTGCAGTTTTAACTTATACTTCCTTCCAGGTCTGGCATCGCAAATTTTGGACAAAGCGGGAAGTTTTGGAGTTCATTTGACTTCCCGGGCTGCATTTCCAGTTAATTTGACTTGAAATGCTGAGAAGCACTAAGCAACTCTTCTATGCACAAATCTATTGGGGTAATGGAACGAATGGTCTTTAGTCGTTCAGCCATAAATATTGGTTGAGCAAGTGTTTTCAACCGAAATTCAAGATACTAGTTATGCTTTGATCACGCAAATCACACTCGATGTGGCGCGTTGGTTGGCTGGCGCCTTGAGTGGCACGTGTTCACATGAATGCCCACGCGAAAAATCCCTTTCTCTTCTTCAGCTTCTAGCATGATAGTAATCTGCTGGCATTCTTATATCTCGAAAGAAATTTTACATTGCATTAAAAGATATTCGGCGCCGTTAAGCTGAATACCACTTTTGGCTGTTCCACTAGAATTCTGAGGACAGTTCAACTAAATATTTTCCAAGTATATCTGCTAAAATCCTGGAGCACACTTTATCCTTTCAAAAACAGGAACCATGCGTTCATAGATTTAATTATTTAGTTAAATTATCAGCTCTTTAGATTCGGGCTCTTAAAATGTATCACTCGATTAACAGCCAGATTTACTCAGAGGAGGAATGTGAACATGAATTCGTGGAAAACACAGTGACATGGAAATAATTGTTAATCGTGATATTCTTGTAGGTTGAAGCTACAGTGCCCTCATTGGAGGAACAGAAATGTTGGTCGAGATGAAAAAATCAGTGTAACTATCAGCCCTAGTTTTGTAGGGTTTTCTTGGATCAGTAGCAATACAGTCGGTCCACCAGTTAGTTAAAAAACACAATCGACCGTCTTTGTTTATTCTACCCAGGTAATAGTTCGACTAGGCGGAACAAAGCTTTGAATATCCACATCAATACGGAACAAGCGCATCAGTTTGTTACATTCAGTCAGTTTTAAAACAATTAATAGGCCTTTACCTGGCATCGCTTAGAGTAAACGCACCACCTTGTCATGTTTGTTGTCGCAACCCTGTTGATTTTAGCAGCCACCTGTCTACTCACATCAGCTTCACAGCACACTGGAGACAGGCAGCCAATATCCAGTGAAGACTTTACATCCCAAACATTTGGCAAGCTCGTAGAGGAAGCAAATTACTGGTGCAACTACGCTATAAACCATGAGAAATGGCACAAACGCAAGGGCGATCTTGATGGAACAAAAAGTGTAAGTGTCAGACCTATGTCCATGCGGAGATCCTTTTGGTTCAGGTTGCACCCGGCATCATTTACGAGCTCCATATCCGCCAGCGTGGAACCCAGTGCATGCGTACAGAAATGCTAGAACGTGGCTTCAACGGAAAAGGATCAATGTGCGTTGCCCAAAATAATGGGGTGAGTCTCCAAACTCGTCAAATTTTATTGTGCTGTGATACGAGACATCCTACTTTTACTATTTTCCACGGTGTTACCTGGTGCTGCCACCCATCCGAATTATCATAAAGAACGAGATGTAAATGTTAAAAAACGGAAAAACTAAGGGTAGTTAGGAATGGTAACTCGATATCAGTCACCTAATCCAACATTGCATCGGACAACGTATCATATGATTAAAGTATGGCAGATTTTGGTTCACATTAACGGTTTTTGTAGCATTACTCAGTCTTATAGAAACCGCATGACATCTTTCCACCCAATAGCGTTGATTTACCTCAAACATGGGCGATTACTGAGTGGTGAGGTCTATGAGTAGATAGCTTTCTAGAACTAATAAGTTTCTTGTTTAGATCGGAGTTGAAGATGGAATTGGGGGTCCCATGCGGTTAGCAAGCAGCCTTGGTTCGCAAAACCTCCTAGGCTGTCAGTTCCTCTGATGCTGCCGTTTCTATTCAGTTTCGCCAGACAAGAACACAGTTTGATGAGCAGGAACCCCTCATCACAACCTCCTAAGAATAACTAACTTCCAGTTTTGCAGCAATGGATTGGGGAACCATATCGTAAGACGTACAATTACTCTGAAACATGCCTACCGCAGCAACAGAAGATTCCGTTTAGCGGCGGCCTCTCAAGGAGCGTAATTGGGATTCTGTTATGCCACCTCTTGTTCTGTCAAGCTAAGTGTACTTCTTATTCCTCATCAAATTTTGAAAGCAGAAATGTGGCTGTTTTCATGGAATATACAGTTTTTGTAACGACGTGAGAATTATGCATTATCTATCTTCAGCCCACTTTCGTTTAGTCAATCCTCTTTTGACATTGACCAGTTGTCCTAGTTAGTTCACTTCATATGTGAGCTAAGTCGGCGGTTTGTTCACTACAAATCAACAATGCATATTCGCCGTTCCTGGCAATCAGGACAACACTTTTTAGCTCCTTGTGATGGATTCACCTAGCTGAAAATCCAGCTCTGCATGAAAACAGTCGGAAATCATCATTACCTCAAATCAATTAGGCTTGATGGATCTGACCAAACAATGTAGGATGTTTTCCCCGAAATGGAACATTTCATTCATTTTTCGCGCTCCATTTTGTAACAGTCTCTCGCAACGGCCCAAAAAGCTCGAATTTGTTTTACACTCACGTGCGTAATCGGTAGCGATCACTTTTTGGAGCAGCGACCTAAAACATTAAGCAAAAGGCTTGACGACGTATAAAAGGTGGTAATAAACATAGACCATCCGTCATTTCGTGAATAGCCCAGTGGAAAAGTAACTTCAGTTAATATGTGGAGCAAGGAGACATTCAACATTTGAACATTTGATGCAACCTCTGTAACTGAAGGATGAGAAGAGCTGCATTCTATCTAAGTATGAGTCAGTCACAATGCTGATCACCCACTCTTGAATGAACGTTTGTAAGTCCAATTTTCCAGCTGAAATGTTGCGGAAATTTCGTGATGTGTACACTTTTGAGGACTCTCAGTAAGGGAAAAATAACTGTGAAGTAATACTCAGTAGTTTGAAAAAGACTGGAAGAGGAAATGCTTACAGGAACTCCTTCCAGTAATAAAATGGGTACAATATTTTGCCGGTTTCCCAATGCCAGAATTTTATTTCAGTATAATTGATGACATATAATCGGCAGCCACATCGGAGGAATTTTTCGCACATCAATACAGGGAACTACTGAGTGAAGGTAGCTTCGCTTCTTGGGTTCAGATGTAATGAACCGGAGAAACAGTTTTACCTAGTAAATGCGTCAAGCATTCCATGTTAGTTCGTCAGAATACCAAACAGTTACTGGTCAGAGCATTCAGCGAGCAACCAAGCTGCAAGTTTGATAGAAAAATTCAGAAGTAAAGACCGTTTGGTCCAGATGAGACAGCAGCTAAGTGACTGTCTGTATTCTACACTTCATCTACGGTACAGTTCATGGCACTCCGTTATAAGGAGCTAATTCATGCGTTTCATCGCGAAATGCCATGCTGGAAAATAATGAACCGCTCTGTTTACAACGATAAACAATGATTGCGCTAAGTGTACCGAGCACCGTTTTCAATCCACAGGTGACCGGCAGTGCGAATATGCATTTGTTGCTTTCCCACAGTATAACTACCTAATTTCATATGGGAATACTGATTGAAAGTAATTCGCTTGAAAAGAAGTGCACAAATTGTTCGCAACACTGACACGAACTGATCACAACTGACCATTGATAATGTGCCTATGCAGTGGATACTCACAACGTTGCCTGTTCATACTGCAAACACCTATTGCTCGCCTATAATTGCTCTTTAAAACTCCTGGGGGACTTCCAATATTCATTTACCTCAACTTTTACTGTCAAATAAAATGGCTCCATCATTCTGTACTGCGTTTTTTGTATTGTTCAAGATGATTAACTTGAATTTTAGGCACTGGAAAGTTTGTATTCTCAAAGTTTTGTTAGACAACAGAAGCTGATGAGCAAAATTATGGCGTAATTATGCCGTATCATGTCGCTTGCTTGTCAGAACTGGGCATGCAAGCTAATCTGTTTTTCTTCCTTTCTGGACGCACTTTCAGTCAGTGGCAGTCTGCTCCGTCAACCACGGGAAAAGCCTTGGACAAATTCCATGGAGATCACAGACGGTGATATCTGGTTGGTCGACGTCATTGACGAGGTTTCCAGTGAAACGGTGAAAAAGTGTAAAAGCTGGAATTGGGGTAAATTTTGGTGGATGATAAGGGATACCCAAATAAGAATCGACAATCGTGATGTAGACAAAAGTTTGTATGAACTTTCCACAGTGACAGAGTCACTTCAGACGATTTGTTACTCATTACAACTTAAAGACTTTCTTTTTAGCGTAGAGGAGAGTACGCCAGATACTTGGAAGTAACAATAACGAAGATGACATGCCCGAAATCCGACCCCAAGAACACGCAGGACTCCTACGACATTTGGACCGAGGTCAGTGCTTCATTTATACAAGAGCAAGACTAAATGAAAACATAGTAAAATCCTAGCACTTTTGAGCAATCCGATACAAGCGATACCGCGATATCTTACAAAACGAGTACATTTTAACAAGGTAACACATAGGATTTGCGTCAATGGAGGTAGGGCGTACTCTCTGATTAGTTAGTTTGTCATAATAGGAAAACGGCTGGTTCAACCAAGCATAGAGCTTACACGGAAATGTATTTGGAGGGCTTGCCACAAGCACTATAATGGACACGAATGTCTTCTAACAGCAAACATGGTAAGCAAAATTATTCCGTTTAAATCCCTCGGTAGATCTATCTGCAGTGTATTATCTCATTCATACCTCCGATGTCACTAAAACACATTAAAGCAGTGTTCTCATGCTTACCGATCAGCTGAATGTGTGGAACGGCCCGAATGAATATGACAGTATTACCGAATTTTGTATCATTATACCTTACATAATAAGGCATAACAAGGCACATCACACGTGTGCCTTTAGCGCTAATGTTCGTAATTTTCCAATTCAGTGTTTTATTCTGTATTGTATAAATCCCAAAAGATGTCGATCCGCTGCCAACCTTTTATCAAAACTGACTGAAAGGATTCACATGGTCATTCAGTAAATGTTGCTGAAATTCGTCTGAGCATGATGAATAGATCACCTTCTCTCGGAATGTTTGCGGCATTGATGCTCTAAACGTATAAATGCCTAATGAATACCTTCAAAACAATTCTCATCCCTGCAGACAGGCAAGCACACTGCAGAATGATCAGCTAAAACTTGGTAGCAAAGTAATTTCGCGGCCCTTAACCGAGGGGCTGTTGATCTACACGCCATCAATTTTATACTATCAGTGTTAAGGCCAGCCTGTATTCTGAAGCCTCTGGTCTGATTTACAAAGCGGGATTAGTAAAATGGATATTGTAAAATCAACAACTGAGATTCCGGCACGATGAGTTTTTACTTGCATATCATGAGTGTGAGAAGCACATGGGACATTGATGAAGATGTAATTTCGGGTAAGCTTCTAGTGCTTTGACATATACTCTATGATGTCCTCTTTGAGAAAATATGCTTTGATGCCGCGCTGGAACAAGAAATTCGGACGCTCACCAACGTCCTGAGAGACAACGGGTTCCTCAACAAGTCTATTATAAAGATGAAGAAGCCAACACCGTTACCACCACAGTTGGAAGTCCCGTCTAATTTAGCCTCCCGTTTAAGGGAGATGTACCAGCCGACCTACTGAACAAAAGATTTTCTACCAGTTTGAACAAGGTTTTCCCAGCCATAACACTCCGACCCTGATTCACAAGCAATCATCTGTGTTCCTTTATTCTCAAAGATAGAGTGTTTGTCCACGCCCATAATATGTTATTATACTCATTCTCTTGCCGCTGTGCAGCGGATTACACCGGTAATTCGGTCGAAGAAAGAAGGAACACAGTCAACCCTGGCTAGCTTCTGGAACTAGGAGGGCGATGGCCAGTCCAGTGGTACAACAATTACCAGGCGCGGCACAAAACGTGTCACCCAGCTAAAGCTTCCGCGTTGATTACAAGGCGCCGGCTAATCAACCCAGATCAGTACAGCAGTACGGGACAATCGCAATGGCTGAAGCCATCGCCATACGACATCGCGACCTGATCTTCTGTCAGCAAAAGCGCTTTGTTTTTGTGTTCTACTTTCAATAGTTTAACTCACCGACCCTCACACATGCACCCTTTGCTGAACGCACACCTTCGACATATCGTTGACTACTGACGTCATGCATAATAACACTCATGCATAATTCTCTGCATCTTCCCGGAGTGTCCACGTGAAATCAAGGATGAGATCCAGTGCGCCCTCAATTATTACGACGACACTTACGAAAGTCCAGACTTCTTGGCCTGCAAAACTGTCCCTTTGGAGTTCCACGGAGCTTGGCGCTCAAGTCCTCACGGAGTGTTAAAAGTGTCACCTAGCTGCTGTGATTTGGGAAGTAGATGCAATGTAAGTGGCTCAGCTTGATAATTTCAGTAGTCGGATAAAGTAATCAGTGAGTCGTGTTCCCTTGATATATTCACTCTACTTTTTTGAAATTTAAATACTTACCACTTTGGCCTAGTCATGTTTGGTAAAATCTTAAAGGTTGCACATATTATCCCGATTGAAGCAGGTCAGGTCCAACGAGCAGTCGATGTTTCTACAGCTTGTTTGGACCATAGTGAGGAGCTCGGGAAATCGAAGATGCTTGTAAATTTGGCCAAAACCCCTCAGCGTAGTAGTTTTCAACGTAGCCTTTGTTTCTATCGGCATTCAAAACGTCTTTTCATAGGTACAGTTCACTCAGTAATTACAGTTCAGTGTTTTCTTTTGTCGCCCGGGTATACATCGTAGATTTTGTGCACTGAACCTAAGATCCGTAAGGAGATTTTACTAATGAAGAGGGTGGCTTGGATATCGACTTGATTAGCCAATATCACCTGCCATTTTTCAATTAAACTGGTGTAGATGCACACATACTGCATTTGCACCTCTTGTCCGGTCGCTATGAACTTTTCTTCTCTAGTGACCGCATGTTTTTTGAAGCTGAAAGTTATTCGGTCTTTTTCTCCGAGTAAACCTTATTCTTTCTCCTAAGGTGACGGCTTTCACTTTTGCAGAATTTAATCGCAGATAATTGGTAGCACTACAAAATGGTTTACTGGAAAAACCGACATAAGTAAACCACAGGGGTACTAATTACTATGATATGATCGTACCATGCTTTAGAGACCACCAATAGTAGGCCAATGTGCTTCGAGTTATCCCTTCAAATGTATACATTGAGGGTCATTTCCATCTGATTCATGACTGAAGTACGCCTTTTTGAGTAACACAGGTGTAGACCATCAGCAGTAATCAACCCCATTGTGATTGTAGCAAAACATATGCACGCGTACCCTGTTTCTGGGAGTCCAGGCATTCTTCGTTAGCCGAAAGGTGATGTTCGCACAGTCCTGTAAATCTCGCTTTTGAAATTGATTGGTTCTGCACAAATTTGTTAAATAAAGTGGAGTGTTAGATAAAGTGAACATCACAAACTGCGGAAATTGCAAACAGTGAGAATATTATGAAGTGATCGGATTAGAACAAAGATGCCCTGATTCACTACTGCTGAGTTCATTAGGTGAATTTTTCTTAAATTTATGGCCCCTTGCTTGAGAAAGATAGGCTGATGATATTACACAATTGTGACCCATAGTTGGGGCCGGTTTGCACGTTTAGCACGGACTTAAAGAAAACGCCGGCAGCCCATTAATCACTGAACATGACTGTAAATCAAACTATTTTTGCACTACCGATTCCCACAAAAGCTGGGTACAAACGTTGCAGACAGACGGAATGTGTAGATAACCCTGAGAAATGTGTGAGCACCACACAAGTTTAGTGATTCTCATTCCATTTTGTTCTAGGTATCTAACTCACTAAATGCCAACATTTTTGCGAGGATGAATTTTGTAAGGTCCGATGTGCGGGTTCTGTCGCTTGATGAGATCAATGACACTCCATTTCAAGGACGGTTGTTGAAAGTTGTTCTCGAGTACAACCGAAAAGGTAAGCTGGAGTATACCTACACGTTCAGAATGATGAACGACGAAAAAGTTCAGGTACGTTATTTTTTTACGGTTCAGTTCAGCCTAAATCTTTTAGTCTGAACCGGTTCGCAGAATTACGTTCTTGCTGTGGCTTGGGGAGACTTCTTGCAGAAAACCCGATGCCAACCTGACACTCGGAATCACCCATTTTACCAATTGCACAAACATTGGAAGAAAAGTGAGTTACAAAGTTTGAAACATCACTCGTCGCGTCAAGTAGTTCGGGTCAAATTTTTGAAATTCCATTGGATATACCGCTTTGGCAGTAAGCTATCCGACTGAAAAAACTGCCACGTATACGAACCGTGAAAGACATGGTCAATACCCTAAAACCTGTAGACAATCTTTTGGACTTTGCAAAGCCACCCTTAGTTAACAATTCATTGACCTGCTTGCAAATATCACGATTGTCAGAAGTTTACACAGAGGTAAAATTGATCAAATGGTTCTGTGCTTAGCTTCAAAATTCATCCATTAATATAAGTTTTTAGACCATTTTTATTAGCAGACTCGATACTCTAGAAATCACCTGCAAATCCTGTGGAACAAATAAGGTGGATGCAAAAAAGGTAGTAAGCTCCCTTAAAACGATCACAACTCCTCAATGTCCCACCAATATCCCGTCGCAAAGCTAAAGATTCCATACCCGTGTAGATTTTTACTTTCAACATTGAAAAATCAAATTAGAGTGCACACACCCCTTACAACATATTGTCAACGGGCCAATATTTTACAGTGACACACAAGGCCAAAATGTGACTCGATCCTTTGGTCACAGATTGACCAAATAAACACATCAGGAGTTTGCTGCGCTCAGGAAACGACGGGTTTGATTTGTTCTGAAACATTCAAGCGCTTGAGATGTGCAGCGTTCTTGTATATAAACTAAGCCATATGACCCTTCTGCTATTCAGAACTCTGAAAATATATAAAGTGCAATATGTTGATATTCCTCGTGCGTTTTTACCGAAAAAAACAACATATACTAGCTGTGTAAGTGAAGAAGGAATAAAGTGTTTACATCCTGGAAGTCGCCTAATCAATATCAGTTACGTAAATGGTTTGCGTTGACTGTTATTCATGCAGTCTTGGCTAGTTTGATTTGATCAGCAGCTAACATTTTGGGTTTCTTGTTGCGTTAGAAGATTCCAGAAGAGCTAACCAAGCCCATCTGAAAGTCAGCATCTAACGGATTTCTAATTTCTGAAAATACGGGATTACAATTTAACATCTGGCCAGACGGTTATCCGGATATAAGTGCAGTCTTTGTTCTGCTGCATATTCTGCTAGCGGGTTTTTTTGCTGCCAATGTAAGCTTCTACGCAGCACAGAAGACCTCATAGGTTAAGTTACAGTCAAAATGATTGGGAAGTCTAAGCTCACTTTTGTGAAGAGCAATTTTTCTGGCTTTCCGTAGGATATGTAACTTGGCTCTGGTGTAAGAAGAATCTTGCACCATATGTTGGCGGGCACCTTCGTATTGAAGCGACAAATACATCTTTCGTGTTGTCTGAGAGAATCAAGGCTATGTTGTAAACTTTCATGAGACGCTCTGAATAAGCGTTCTTCATCAGATTTGTTGTACTTGATTCTGGCTGTCTAGTCTCCTCCTCTGCAGAAGAATGGATTCTCCAATCCGGACGTGTGAGCCACCGACAGATTCACTGTGTATGTGATCCCAGGACATCTAGACTGAAATTCGAATTAAGCTCAGATGCAACACGGAGGTTAGGCCGTGTGTGAGTAAGAGCGTCCGACAGGAAATATCAGTGCTCTATATCAGTAATGAAGAGAGTAATCGACAAACTACTTAAATCGTGGAAATTTTAAGTACTCACCCACCATTTCGTTTATCATGCTCATATAATCTTCTGTTGGAGTGACTGTAGCAGTATAATATATATATATATATTATAATATAATAATATATTATATACTATATAATAATATTATAATATAATATAAATACAACGATGAATGGGATAAAATATTTCAAACCTCTTAAAGGAGTTTGATTGATCTCTTGAAATGGAATCGTTTCTCAGCACGCCACTTGAAGTCTGTAGGTAGCGACGAAATTCTGAAAGATCTGGCTGTTTTTTTCTGAATGTCAATTCAGTCCTTGCGAAAAGGTCGAGGAGCTTTATACAACTGTCTAATCAAACTACTCGTACGTACGTTGCGTGTATTGCTTCCTCCCTATACTGAGATGAATAGTTGACCTTGTCTGATAGACACTGTTAGTCGTTACCTTGTATTGCACATACGACGCGCACTTTGTCAACAGTTTTCACTTATTCTTGCACGCCACTAGGTAGCAGTGGTAATAGTTAACACATACAGCAAAGAGGTCTCAGTCTTGCTAGATTTTATCGTGCACATTTTGGAGGTCTGCCAGAAACTTGCAACGATTGACTTGGTAAATTAGTACTATACCACTCATTCAGGGATAGCTAATAACTATCCACTATTCAGCTGTCCACCAGCCAATTTTAAATTGAAATCGCTGTACAGTTTTGTGCGCTGCTTATTTACAATGATACCCAACAGGACTGAGCTAGCCCTACAGTATTTCTCATATTTTTGGGTGAATTTTCGACGACACTTGAAATATTTTATCCACTGACAGTGTAACGTGGCTGTTGTCAGCAATGAGAACTTGTGGGGACAAGTTTGTGCATTCATCCTAAGCGTTAGACAACTTTTTCAGAAACATTTTTCGTCATCGTTTGCGTAATTTTGCGCCAGGGGAAGAATTATCTCACTTCATTGTGAAACTTCCTTCTGAGAAGCCGTCACCCAAGAAGTTGGTCAATACGTGTCCACGTGATGTGGTTTTCCGTTATTCAAGAATGAGTGGCACCATGTCCTATTTTAGTGAAAGGTAATCACAATGCTGATCAGCGAAACTTGGCCAAACGGCCAGGTGTTTAACTTGTATGACTAGCTTTTAAGGACAGAATTGAATCGTAACAAACTCTTTGAAATCCCTCGTTTACTTTGCTATAGTTCTGTCCAAAACGTAGGCAACACGGGAAACTCACAATACTACCCGGCATCTCGTAGGTTATTTGACTCGTTTTCATAAATATGCATGCGGATAATAGTGACGAAATTGGAGAACGTTTTAAACGCCTCGACTAGTATGTTCAAAAGCACTTAGGAAAAGATCCAAGATTATACTCTAGCGTAATCATGCGCATTTAAAAACAAAACCGGAAATACATGGTCCGAAAGCATTAGATGCGTAAATCAACGGTACACTGTGTGACAATTTTGTGCGGAAAGGGACTAACGTGCACGGTAAAATCTCCACTGAAACGTCGAAATATCCGCGCTCTAGAAAATCGCATTAAGGTCCATTCTAGCAAAATACTCCCATTCGTATACAAATTTGGTTTTTATGGAGGACCCAAATGACTACCTAGTTTATGACGTTCTCCCATCTAATGATCCGTTTAGTTTTCCATCGTTTTATTTCCATAGGTCAGGCAAAAAGTTTCATATCTTTCATGATTTGCCAACTTCAAAAAGGGGTTTTCATAAGTATAGTTGTTGTATGTTGATATAGGTGGTAACAGATACGCTGAGTCATTGCTTCATTAAAATTCTGAGTAGCGTGTTACGTCTATACAATTAATTGCGATATCTCAGATATCCTACCGACTGGAAGATGAGGAGGTCTTTATGCAGCACATCTAGTTGAAGGGTATCATGTAACAGAGACTCACATGCGTCTCCCTTGATAATCGACAAACGTGTACTCGTCGTATTCAAACACCTCTTCATTTGTCGATGCACTAGCTCCGCAGTCACCATCTTCGGTATGGGATCTCGAGGGAGCTTATGCGCCGCAAACTATGATGAGGAATATCATTATTAAATCTGGTAAGATCTGCGGCAAGCACGAACAAATTGCGTCTTAAATCGGGAATGAGTGGAAGTGGATTTTGAAGCTAACAGTTATCGGATCAACCAAAATATGGACCAGTCCGCTGATGGATTCTCTCCATGTAGTAATTAAAATAGAAATTCCGTTCTGCAAGTATATAACTGTTTTTGTTTAGGAATTATAACGTTTGGTTATATTTATATGTTCAGCATTACCTTAATGAAGTTTGATCAGGTGGCCACTGAACTTTTTGGAGAGCCTTGTACCCAGTGGTTATGAAGTCATCACTTGAGTAGGTCCCTTCTCCTCATCTAGCTGCGTTTATGTGGCTTTCTGAGGGGTACTCAATGCCTTCTCATGCGATTGTCTAACTGGTGTTAACCATTCCTGAAATACTGGTGGCCCATTTGCGATTTGCGCTGCGTTGTACTCTGTATATCTCCTATTACATTAATTGGTTGGATAGTTCATTTGGGGTGTCCCATACACGCCAGTGTTCATTAAAAACGTCTCCTCGGCTAGGGACGAAACGTTTGCAAGCCGACTGCCGAGCTCAGTCATCTGACCAAGCATCAGTAAATGCACCTGAGCTAACAATATTGCGGCACACTGACAGCATAATCGTGCCGAAAAACATTTTTAGCTGTTGATCACGTCGAAGTGAGCAATGTTAACACATTGCTAAGATACGGAAAGGTACTTCTTTATTTGCCTTCAATTCATTGTTTTCCTGCTATAATTTCTCTCATGCAAGCGTACGTAAGGTTGACACAATTATGCCACCCAATAAGTCACCCTAAATGAAAACCCCTAAATTCTTTCACGCAGCAATACATGCACTGTACAGCCTCTTCACTTATCAAACCGGGGTCTTCCAACCGTGAAGTAAATATTACAGGTTGCTGGCGCTGTGTGACTTCGAAGCTCGCTCTAAGTCAACAAATATGTCATCACCCACCGAGCATGTGGATGGAGTATCAGCAAGAGGAAATGACAGAAACTGCTTCTCCAACATATCCTGGTTCAGACGAGGACTCAGAAGAACCGGATACCGATTATCGGTCCCGTAGTTTGGAAGTCAAGGTAAGTTACTTATGACGAAACTGATAATTTATTGCAAATTGCAGACTGGCGAAAGTAAATTTGTGGTGGAAATGATCAAGTCGTGAGTTATGCTTGTCAGGTCTTGACGAGTTCTCTTGTATAACAAGCATAGTTATAAATGTATATATACGTCTTTGACAGTAAAATGGATTTCATATTGTAGAAAAAGTTTGAAAAATGATTAGTGTATTTTCTCTACTGAGCTTCATGTCTATTGCGGGCTTATGACACCGGACACTAGCACTTAATGATTCTTCCCCTGGAAATGCATTTGAGTCTATTTAATATATCCCGTAGAATAATATATACCGTAGAAACAAAGCAGAATATTAAAGTAATGGTCTGCACGGAAAAATGTAGCCCCTTGACACTCCACGTTAAAAATGACGCATACCCAATCAGAAACCACTCGATGCATGTCGCTGAGCCCGCAGACAAAGCTGCCTAGTGTTTACATTTTTACTAAGCTCCGTCTCATTACGAAAGCATTTGGGCACTATTGCCCTTGAACGGGAGGACGCAGTCCAGCGCGAAGTTATTTGTTGAGTAACACGAAATAAACGGTCACAAGATAGTGGACACGAAGTTAGGAATCTTACTTGCAAAGTTTTTTGAAGATGAAAATACTTGAAGGTTCTCCTGAGATTTACAATGCGCTCTTTAAATGCGGGAACTGAGATATGACGCTCGACTAGACATTACTTCCTTGTTTCATCAGCAGTATATAACACTTGACAAGTTCGCCTTAAAAATGTTGAATGGATGCCAGAGATGTTCGATTCGTCGACTAGGTTATCGACTAGGTTATCCTTGGCTGACCTACTAGTTACCTGTTCGGGCGTATCGTCCGAATTTAGAAGCTGGTTACGGTTTGATTCTGCTCGCATCAGAAATCGTACAGCAATCGTGTTGAAATTCTTCACAGACTGGTCACTCTTCTGAGAAACTCCCAGAGGCACTACTATGAACTGGGGGCTGGCCAGTCCTCTATTTTTGCCAGTTTTTTGGCTATAGGCTGGCCCCTTAACGACCTAATGTATGACGGAGACATATCAGCAGTTTCCGTCAGTAGTGTAACCTGTGACAACATTATCCGCGATGTCGTTTTTTGTTATCACTTCGGAAGGTGTGAATAGGTGAAACAGCGATGAGCCATTTAGTTGTCTGACTATGTCCCGACTGAACTTGTATCAGATGTCATCAGACATTCGCAAATGTTGAAACAGAATAGCAAAAAATGCTTCAATGAAAATGGCTAACGGTACTCATAGAACATCCGTTTATATTTCGAAGCAAAGGTCTCCAATAACACTGTGTTCATGCCATTTCGAGTTTAGCTTGTGAACACCATGGACGGAAACCTGCTTCCGCCAGTAAACCCCAGAGCAGTTAATTTAAGTCAATTTCAGTTCAGCTTAGCTGTGATCTACGTGTCCATTAGTGGTTGCAGTATTTCCTTCTCGTTTGAAGCAGTGCACATGCCACACATGCAAGTAATTTCGGAATGATGACTTGATTCCACGAACTATACCGTGAATCTCCGTCAGCGTACAATTAGTTAGAAGGAGGTTTATGAACGGAGGCACGCTGGCATAATAAAAATGCCCAATCCAAAGTGAGCTAAAAGGAGCCTGATCTAATGTATTAAAATCTAACCTAGAGATGCAATCTAAAGATCAGTCACAATCTCCCGACTGCATCCTTTGTTCGGACCTATTTGTGATTATTACGTTCTGACGATAGCTGCCACAACAAGAGCACTTCTCTATAGAAGGTTCTCTGAATTCACACTGCTTAAAAACTCCAAAGATCCCATGGATTTGGATATCACGACCAAGTTAATATATTTTCGATCTTTGCTCCTTAAGTGACAAATAGTGCAGAGATGTAGAGATTACCTAAATAACGGCGTTATTCTCATTCTGGTTACAATTGCAGTTCTCATCCTACGGCTCTCTGTGTCACGAGATACAAGGCAACTGATACTGAATTTAGGAAAAAAACATGGTTTTACACAAAACTCTCACAGAACGTGACTTTATCTTGATGTTTTAGAATCACCAGTTTGGCGTCAATGGTTGGAAAGAGAAACGTCAGCTACTGAAGAGAATGATCAAACTGTTGAATAGAAAAGCCTCACCTTTTGTTGAAAAACTCTATCTGAGTGGGGTGCCGAACCTTTTAATTGAGCATTAACGTCATTGGGAGTTTCGAATCGAACTGAGAGATATCTTTTGAGAGTTTAACAACATGCTAAACGACTCGTTCTATCATCGTCTTTTTCGAATTGATAGTTCAAGTGCAAAGGTATGCTCAAACTGTTCCAGTATAAAAGTCAACATTTGAAGGTGATGGGCAGTGAACGTAATTACACACTATACCTACAGCGAACGGGCTGTTTAAAAGATAAGTATGCACTTTGGCAACCCGAGCAGGAACCTCAGGTGTGTGTAAAGTTGAACAATACTGTGAGTTACTCTGTTTTTTTTTTAATTTTTACATCCCACATTTATTTGGGTACACTAAAATACTAGTGCGGAAAATACGCGACATTAGCCCTGTTGTAGTCATGTAGTGTCGTCTCCAGGCCCCATACAAAGACACATCTCAGTTACAATACAGGGACCTGTACAGCTCCATTCGCTAATCTTCAGCTGCGTCCAAATCTGGACACTGCTGTGTAACTGGTAGTCACATATGTTTGTTTTTCGAACCCCTTCGTTTTTCGAACATATAAGACGTTTTGTAATGATGGTGGGTCGTGCATTCAGTGTACTAATTTTAGCGGTAAAAATCCCGTTTTAGTTGCGTAAAACTGTTGTCGTTCTGTGCGAATAATCTGTTGAATCGCCTTAGTCTAATACACCAATGCCTTTGATAACCTGCTTCACCATATAAGCATTCAGATAACGTCCCTGTAAAACTAAAGGAGGTATAATGCCTACTTTTTTTACTGATATTTTGATGTTTGATTTCATACTAGCACCTCACTGTGTGCACAGTCAAAATGTGGAAAATGGCGTGGGGAAATTATTTTTAACAAAATCGACCTGAATAAATGCCGGTTGTCAACAGTAGACAACCCTATTCCAGTTCAATCTATCTCGGATGACTTTCAAGCAAGTGCTATATTCAAGCAAATGCTCACTGATTCAACGTCCATTTTCAAGTTTGCCTCTGGCGAAAATATGCTATACCGACACCAGCTGGCTGATCACATCACTCGAGCAGTAAGTTGGATTTCACGATTGCTCCCTTCCTCGAGACCTTTTAATTTAGACGGAAACACCGAACCAAAACGGAGTTCAATCTAATTTTGCGTTCAACTAATTGTCGGAGGTGGGACGACGAGCTGTATTTGGTACGTGACATGCTAGATCAATGCAAGGGTGCACAAATTCCTCAGGTAATCCATTTTGTTATTTTGATTCCCAGATTACTGCCTACAGTGCGTGTTATAATTGGGAAGTGTAAACGTTGTGTTGCGTTTTGTTCAGTCAGCCAATTTCGGATAGAAAGACGGTGGATTTCTGTTTGAAGAGGGAGGGGTAAGAATTATGCAAGACGAGGCGAGTGAATGCACTACGGCGTTACCTGACACGGAGCCTTCCCAATTTACCACTATGAGACAAGATTGGAATAAGCAACCCCTGGTTGACAAATACACTACAAAGCATCTCACATCCACAAAAGCGTTGCGTTACC
Source organism: Opisthorchis viverrini (assembly GCF_000715545.1). Lineage (NCBI taxonomy): Eukaryota > Metazoa > Platyhelminthes > Trematoda > Opisthorchiida > Opisthorchiidae > Opisthorchis > Opisthorchis viverrini. The sequence goes on along the minus strand of NW_008751773.1, from coordinate 808,484 downwards.
TTTGCTCTTAACTGTTTTTACCTTAGTTTGCTCCCACCAGTGAGATACTGCAAATTAGTAACACACAAGAGGTCAGTAATCAACCTAGAAGCCTCCAACCATGTTTTAAGATGAGGATTAAGACCTTCCTTATTTAGTCCTAATTTATTTTGACTGAATGGCCCACTGGATGCAGAAATTGGACAATTCAGAGTAACCCGCACGTCGTCAGCAAATAAGGTAGACTTACTGTGGCTTTGTTTCTAACGCTGTTCAAGTGCGCTAACTTTCAAAGCCACGTGGGCGGAGTGGACCGCTCATCCTAACATAAACAACTAAATCATTGGAAGAAGTCAGAAAACAGATTTATAATCAGACTATTCAGGGGCCTGTTATCGTCTTGCACTTGACCACATGAACGGATAGTGGGTCGGTTAACCGTTAAGATTGAAACGTCTTGTGCTTATTCACTCAATGCATGGAAGCCTTAGAGTTGGAAGGTGAGCGATCCCGACTGAACCCGTTTGTGTCAGCTGGAAGGAATCAGGAAAATTACACGTGAACTTATTTGGTGGATTGCAGTACGTGACGTGAGCCGTCGGAAGACAGCTGACTTTTAGTGTTTAGCGCTAAAGCCTTAACCTAACTTAAATCCTAATCGCCTGCCAGAAGAAATAAAGTTTGAAATAGCCATGCTGAAACTTTCGAAGGCACCAGGACTCTTTGGTTTGTATCCAGACCACTTCAAAGAGGGCAGAAAAATTCTGCAAAAAATTTCTCAAAATTTCTAACAAGGCTTATTGGCGCGATGTGCTTCAAAGAGAAAGTGTCTGTGGAGTGGGGCATGACAACAGTTATTCCTCTTTTCAGAAGTGGTATAAGGATACCTTGCGTAAACCACTGTGTCACCAGTCTGTTAGCTGTGGCACTGAAGGTACTTTTTGGTCTTACCTTCTAAGGTTGACCGAGAACAGGGAGATACACGTCTGTGAAAACAAAGCTGAGTTCCGTCCTGTAGGAGGATGCGTCAGTCATACTTCACCCCCGACAAATTCTCGAAAAGCAACACTGCTTCCAGAAACCAACAATATTTGTTTTTAATGATATGATAGCTGCCTTTGACCGTTAGGCACTATGGTAGTGCCTATGGAACAAGGATGACCCCATAATTTATTGACCCTCCTTAGGTCGCTGTATGCCTACTCCCATGGAAGTGTGAAGGCCTACAGTAGGCTCTCATTTGGGTTTACTTCGTCTAGTGATGTCAGATAGGGCTGTCCTCCTTCACACGTCCTCTTGAACTTCGTCACTGATATTATAATGAGAGACTCCCTATCAGTCTTTACTGCCTGTTGGGTGGAAGCGCATCCGTAAGTGCTTCGGATCGCGGTTTAGCATGCTCGTTCCACTTCCAAAGTGTAAAGTGCTACTGCAAGACTGGGTGAGCTTAAGCCGATGGAGGTAGTAGGCAATTTCGTCTAACTGGCGAGCTGCATCAGTCTCAGGTGGTCCTGCGAAAGAGTACACTTCTATCCGGTTTGAGAAGACCAAAGCAATTTTTGAGAACTTGTGACGTCTGTAGCGCAGGTGTGACATCAGATTATCCGTCAAGGGTCTAATGTACTGTGCTGCGATGCGCTAGATATTACTATACAGATCAGAAGCTTGGCCACTGCGCGCCCAGGATATCAAAAGATTTTCAATGTTCCTCCACTGATGTCTTCGGGAATTGATTTGGCAATGCCGAAGTACGTCGTATGGTATTGGAAGAAATAAGTCACCCATAATAGATGAACTTACCACACTCCGTAGAATACGCTGGCTTGATTTCGTTGTCCCTTGGACACAGAAGTCCTGGAACCATCAGAATACCATCACTGACAAGCCTTTTTCCGGAATCAATAATAACTCTTCAATTATCAACTTGGAGCCTACACGGTAAATGCGTAGGCACAAACATGTATGATGCAAGCTAGTGAGAATCATACTGAAGGCATACCTTCGTGCGACCAAAGGTATGAATGACAGATTATAAGCTAAAACAAGCTGTGTCCTTTATTTACCTCGGTTTTTGAAAACAGAGGTTGATATGTCTCTGTACTATCTTGCTTTCTGTATACTTTATCTCGTTACTCGTTAAAAATCTTCAGCACGACTTCTCTAGAGAAAATAGTGATGGTTCATGTGGAAAGTAATCCCCCATAATATTATGGACAGCAAACTTTACACAATCTCGATTATTCTAAATTAAATTGGTGTGCATATTTCCTATGGTGGATGAACATCTTGACGGTGGATTAAGTTACTATTTTTATGGCGGTCAGATTTATGAAGACTGATTGGATATGGGATGTAACGCTTTATGTGTTTACTTGTTGCCTAGCATAGCATATGTTCGTCGGCGTCCAACAGAGAGTATGTTTCCAATATTGCATGCGGCAAAACGAGTAGATATTTTGTAACCTACTTCGTCGTCATATATAGTCATAAATATATGCATGATGCGGTATACAGAGCTCTATCTAAAATTACCCATCGGTTATCTGTTGTCATCACTAGAACTTTGTCAGATGTAAGGCGAAATTTAACGAATCGGACAAGGAGCGAGTGAATGAATTGCGCGACTGCGATTATGTGTACTTTGGGGAATACAAACCTCCTCGCCCACTGTTAGGACGGGAGGTTCCAGCTAAACATTTTCAAGCATTGATTAATAAGGCGGTCAGTTTGTTCAATAATGGGATTGACAGTCCTTACTGGTACGACGTTTTCACCATTGAGGATCCCACAATCGAGGTGAGTACGCGTCACTCTTGGCCAATCGTCATGTCTCGTTCCAGTATATTTCTGGTCCACAGTACAAATTTATTCTTCGCATGCTTCCAACTGCATGTCGGACATCCGGTTCAAATCAAAGTGAATCTCTGAAATTCTGCAAGAAAATCAAACCGGAAGTGAGTACACTGCCACTTTTGAATACTTATCCCGCACCAGGAAGCGTATCTTAGTGGGTTTTGTTGCGTTGTTGATGTTTACAGTATTAAAAATTTGGTTGTTTATTAAGGTAGTTCGAATGTTTCGGAGGGACATTTCAAGTAATGGCTGGTGGTAGCTAACGGGGCATGCTACCGAATAAATGTTTGTTTTTTGCTTTTAACCTATGCAGTTGAAGAATTTCTGCACAAATTACACCTTTAAGTGGTTTCATTCCACACCGTGTTTAAGGCTGCCGTCAAACAAAGTGGTTAGCTGTAGACTGTTTTAAAATTTAGACAACTAGGGAGCAAATGTGTTAAGCATGTGTTTGGAAACCGTGTCCACGGGACACGGTCTTTACTTTTCATATATGTATCTATATATATATATATATCATCCATCCTGATTGTTACCGGTATTTCTAAACTGCGAAACAATGAGATACTTCCGGAATGTTTCCGCCAAAAGGACTGTGGCTAATCACCCAGAATGTTATCCCTTGCAGCAGCTCCTCTAATCGGCCGCTGGTAGATTCCGATACAGAATATATTTAGTCAGATCAGTCAATGCTAGTAAATCACAGGTTGTAGCACCTCTGGGAAAACAAAATGTCCAATGGCAACTCTCTGGTCGGCCAATCATTTAGGTAGCTCACAATGGTAACTGTATGTCAGGTTCATCCAGTCATAGAGGGTCATTTGATGAACGATAAGAGCACTGCAAACAAACATTGATCTTCTGACCGAGCGGAACTCATCAGAGTTACCTGATTAGAGCATACAAGTCAGATTTCGCAAAGTAGCTCACTTAGATTGTATGTACATCAGTTAATACCAAACGACGTTTCGCTGAAATACCGAGTTTACCGTCATAATTGATTTCACTTACATAGTTGCCATTTGAGATAGAAATCTGAGCCATTTAAAATTAGCCATCTGAACAGAGATTTTGAATTCAATACAACAACAAAGTTAAGGAAATTTTTTTCAAAAGCCCTGAAGAGTCGTTGGTCTTAGATGCACAACGATGAGTAATCGGTACACATCTGGTTGTCAGCTGAGAAGTGTGACAAAGGGTAACTCGCCAAAAAAAGATGTTCGATACGACCTACTTAAGAGTCAAAGAGTTCATGTAAATCAGCTATATCGGAATCCTGTTGAAAATAAATTTCAATTGCAAAGGGTGATCTTTTTTGGTATTCGATGACAAACTTAGAGGGTGTATATCGTACATATAGCAGCAAATCAAAGCATTTTTACCAAAATCATTACTAAGAGGCCATGTATCAAAAAATAAAGTCGTTCAGTTTTAGCACCCTTTCGGTGCCTAGCTGCCGTGCCACACGAAGGAGGCACGAGAGCTGGGATACTGCCAGGTCACCCAGGCCTTGACATGGGGAAGTCGAGTGACAGAGGTCGAGTTCGAACCACGGACCTTCCGGTCAGTATTTCGCGCTCTAACCACTTAGTCCATATCGCCCCCAGATACCATGCATAGGACGTGGAAAAACAATTACCGAGAAAGTGTTGTAACTTCCGACCTCCCGTGGCTATCTGTAACTGCAGACATCACCAATACTTCGCAGAACCTCAACTGTGCAAACCAATGCAATGGGCGTCTTTCACGCTGAGGGTCAAGTAGAAGTGGTTTTATGGATTTTATGTCCGCCTGTGACATTGCCAGTCAAAACTCTCACTGCGACGTTCGACGTGAGTGTTGTTTCTGGTGAAGACCACCTCAAGAGGCCTGCTTGAGATCCAGCAATCAACCCGGAGAAGTCAGTTTACCGCTTCGGGAGATTAGGTATTAAGGAAACTTCGCCGCCACCCATGGTTTTATCAACAGCGGACAAGGTCGACCTCCTCAGGTTAGTAAATATAACCGAACATTTTGCAATATAAGCAACATATAGACATTTATTTGGCCAGCTATGGCATTTCTAAAGGAAACTGAGATCGTTGGGATATTTGGGAATTTCGTCTGTTTAACCAGCAGCGTGCAACGATATGGCCCCCTATTGTTTTGGAAATGACGACTTCTGGTTTGTTTTACCATAATGGTCAAATCTCCACTGACTGCAATAACCATTAAACTCAGCTGATCGTTGAAAACGTTGAGCTCAGGGTGTGTCAACTGTCAAATTCCATCGGCTTTTCATTACTGACTGAAAAGCTCTCAAGCCAAACCAAGGATAACTGCTTGGATATTTTTATTGTGTTCTGGCTGAGTTGTATAATTTGCTAAGAAAAAATTAATATCCTCTTCTCGAAAGGTCTTTCTACATATGCAATGTCACAAAAAGCCCTCCAAATTACAGTATTTATGAGGACAGCACGGCATTTACCTACTCAACACACGAAGCAGAACTGTTCTAACACATGCTGATTCGGAATATAAAGCAACGGTTCCTAATTTGGTCAAGTTCAAAGGAGTGAAAAGAGGTTTGAACTTAATTAATTGGTGAATAGAGAGAGCGACGCTACAAGCGGAAATCGGTATCACTGGTGAAATATATACGATGTTTGGTTTAGCAGGTTTGTTTGTGGAGTGGAGTGCAAACGTCAAAGAGATTGAATCGTCTAGGAAGTTTTCAAAGCTGAATGTTGTCACATGGAGTTATAGCATGTCCTCCAACAAAAAGTCAACATCTGATGTGTAATAATTAATTGGGCCTTCTGATGGATCTGTTACTTGTTACTTTCAGAAGTGCCACATTAAGGTGCGCACAAAACCCCTAAAGTTGAACCGCTCATGGAGTTCCAGCGAGTCTTGAGATCACTTCTAGACATCGAGTTGGCTATCCAAAATGTACAGATCGTTAGGTGGGAAAAAGCACGTCTAACCATTTTTCTCCATTTAACTAGGTTCTTGATAACAAGGTGAAAAGGCGGTTTATTTTGAGTTAGCAACAAAGAATTTGGATGTAGGCACGACACAAAACGGAAGCAACAAGAGGAGGACTCCTGTTATATACAGTAAGGATAGAAGACAGTAATCAATTTCCAACAATGAAACACATTTTGAATAATGTAATCCAGCGGCCATCGAAAGTTGAGTTATAACAAAGAAAGGCTCAGTTAGGTTTATGTGGTTTCCACATACTTTGCCTTATTTGATTTCATAGCACTAGTGTTCAGCTGAAGTAGACTCATCAGAAGTATATTTGCTCGACAGACCCCAACAATAATACTTCAAGCCAGCAAACAGAACCAAAGACAAACTTTGTGAAGGTGCCTGAAATATCTATATTTTGACCTCAAGCGGGAAAAGAACAAGCAGAAATATATCCTAATGATGTTTTATTCATAACGGAAATTCGACATGAAGTTGTTTCTTGGTATGATCTCACCCTGCACTTTGGATCACATGATACAGCCTTCTTAGTTTCACATGCTAATGTTGGTTGAAATCACTGTACGTATGGGAGTATCAAAAAAAGGTTTTGGCACGAGGTTTTCCATGAATTGCTGTTAAACCGCGGATTCTGAATAGTATACGAACTCCAAAATCTGGACACGATATACTTCATCAATTTTACTACCAATGTATTTTGCCAGTACATGGTCTCATGTCATGTCCGATACTGGAAAGGCGCTTGGACCACATTACATGAAACGACTGACGTCCACGATTGTGATCTCATACCTATCAAATCGACGTCTCCGAATGAGAAACGGATGAAGGTTGACCGAAAACTGTCACAAAAATCAAACTTACAATGCGTCAACTCACGCGAAGAACGTTTAGTGAAATTATTTGCTGATCAAATGAATTTGGAACAACCGTATGAGATGATGGCGGTAAATGAGGTGGAGGAATCGCCAGTGCCAGGAAAACGACTCACTTTCACTTCAGATCCAAATCAACAGCACATAATTGTTCAAAAATCTATCAACAAACTTGCCCACTGGACACTGTAAGTTCATTCCTAGTGGCTTATGCTTATGTTCGCAGACAAATTTGTCTCAAACTCACTGCTCGCCTAGTATCTCAGTAATGTCAAATTGTTTCAAAATGATGAACGTTGATGCACTTAAGGTCTTCTAGTTATTTTGGGAGGATCAATTCTCAGTTTTAGCACAATAATCGATACTAAGAATTGCCGGTCTCCCAATATCGACGTCCAACTCTTGCATGCCGTATACATATGTATATGCATACACATGTACATATGAGCATATATATAAATGTATCAAATCTTGTAGAAGTACAGTCGTTTACAAAATCTGGCAGAGTTAGTGTAGCTCACGTTAGTCCAATGTCTCCATATGACTATCCACACATTAGTGAGGTTCCAATATATATAT